>NC_081408.1:19586852-19904995 GCF_030272615.1 Cryptomeria japonica | reverse complement strand
TGGGAAATACTGTCAAGGAGTTGATGGTGTGTTGTCTCTTGGCTATTTGAGGACTAAGATTGGCCTTTCTATAGAGTTTTCTCATTTTTCTCCTATTGAGGTGGAGAGAGTGGAGGGTATGTGTTTTCTCAATGATGTTCATCTTCAAGCTTAAGGTTTTGAGAGGGTATGTTTTTTCTCTGGTTGTTCCTTTTGAGGTGGCCCTATCTTCTTTTGAGGTGGAGATGGATGGTGTCGGAGTTATCCTTTCTCCTATTGAGGTGGAGTTGGGTGTTGCGGTTGTTGTTGGGAGGTGTTGGTGGGAGGCTAATGGTGCCCTGTTTCTTGGATGTATGGATCAGAAGATAGTCTTTTATTTGGTTTCTCTCATTTATCACCTATTGAGGTGGTGATCTTGGAGGATATTATGTGCTCTACTCAGCTCATTCTCAAGCTCAAGGTTATGGGAGTCTTTCAAAAACCCATTGTTTTAGGTTGTGGGAGCCTTGAAAAATTCACTCTCAAGGTTGAGGGAGCCTGGAAAAACCCTATGTTTTTTGTTTCTCTTAGGGACTAGTTGGATGCTAGTAGTTTTCAAGGGCCCAGTTTGGCCAATGTTTGTTTTTGGTTAGGGTTCATCTTCGGGGTTCTTTGTGGCCCGAAGATTTTATTACAGGTTATGGGAGCCTGGGAAAACCCTTCATGTTGGTTGAGGGTGCCTGAAAAATCCCTCATTCTTTGTTTTTGAGGTCTATTGTTTGTTGACCCAAACCCGCTGCTTGGACCAGCCCGTTTTGTAATGCTTTACATTTGATGTTTGGCTAGAGTTTGATTGGTTGTGGCTCCTTTGAATTTTTGTTTATGCTTTGTGCAGTCTTTGGTTTTTGGGCTTTGGATGCCCATAAGTCCAAAACGTTCTAGGTCCTTTATAAAACTTGTTGTTCGCCGCCAAGTAATCTAATCCATTAAATGACGACAGTTATCTGATTGTAAGGGTTTTGGGGCCCCTTCAAAACCTATTTTATCCTAATCAAAAACAAGATTGGGGCAACATGATCAATAAAAGTTAATAATATCAAAATTATAAATAAAGATTAATTATATTTAATTAGTATATTTATTTTGAATTAAATTATGACATGACCGTCGTTATTTAAAAATGGATATGATGACGATCATGTTATAATTCTATATATACAAAATGAAAATTAAAAAAATAGAAAATATATGTGGTCTAAAACTCTTAAATAGTATATAATAGCAAGGACATTTGTCTCAAAATTACAACGACGACAAGATTGGGGTAGCATGACCAATAATAGTTAATAATATCAAAATTATAAATAAAGATTAATTAAATTTAATTAGTATATTTATATTTTGAAAAATCTATGTAATATATATGAGAGATATCAATTTAGAGACATAAGTTGCAAAAACATCATGGTAGATGAGAGTAGGTATTACGGTGAACATCAATAAAAATGAACACTTTTCGATAAAGAGGTTGTTGCAAATGTCAGTGAAAATGACATTAAAAAAAGAAAAATCTTATGTTTTTTTGCATGTTGATCAATAAAAGTTAATAGGCTCAAAATTATAAATAAAGATTATCTAGTCTATCTATATTTTGAAAAATCTATGTAATATATGTGAGAGATATCAATTTAGAGGCACAAGTTGTATAAACATGATGGTCGTGATGTAGATGAGAGTAGGTATTATGGTGAGCATCAATAAAAATGAATGCTTGTCGATAAAGAAAGTGTTACAAATGTCAGTGAAAATGGCATTAGAAAAAAGAAAACTTATTCTTTCTACATGTTGCGCTATATTGTTTCTTGTTGAACTTTGTACTTTATTTCTACTTGAAAATGAAACACTTACTTATTACCTAATGATTGCTATTGATCCCTAAGAAGGCTCGCACTTTAAACAAGGGCAATCCAGAAGTTTCGCAGACATGGGACATTGGTTTTATTTGCAGTCTATGAAACAACCTCCAAAATGTTAGAAGTCGGCTCTTCATTCAACAGGAGAAAGGAAAAAAGGAGGAGGAAAAAGAAAGAAAAGCTAAACTAAGGCGAAACGTTAAAAGGAGAGCTTTTACAACACTTTAATTTCCTTTTTGTAAGAATCATAAGGAAACTCTGATTTCTAGAGATGAGCACATCACACCACAACCCTTCATTGTTGGTAGGAGCACAAAATGCATGAAGTGACTCAAACATAGGGCATAACTTTCAAATATTCTTGTGGGAAGCACTTGCCAAGGCTCAATAGAAAGCACAGTATATCTCTAGGGTTCTCACAACAACTAACCATTCTTAAAAGATTATCTTCCTAATGGCATAATCCAATTCCTAATCTAAGAATAATGATAGAGTAAATTCCACTACATGAACCATTATTTTTTATTTAATAGCAATTGTAGAAGCCAAAATGAGTATACAGTAATTACTTATAACTCAAAATGACATGGAGCATGCCAACATAAGCAAAGCAAATGAAAGGAAAACAAAGGCACAATCCAGTGCCCAATCTAAGAACAAATGTGATAAGGTCAAATCGCAGATGCATATTACTGAACTCTAAGATATTCTTTTATTTTTTCATAAGAAAGGGGATTACAAAATCCTTCTTTTTCAAAAGTGTTGACCTCATATTACAGGAATGCTCTTGGGCTTTTATAAAAATTATTCCACAAGAATTGGAATGATTTTTGCAACTAAACCCTCATTTGCATACTCGTCACATGTTGTCAACAATCACGACAATTGTTGTAACTGCCTCGCGTGAAGGATTTTTGCATTATACTCTCCCTTCGACTTCAAGCACGAGTGCCACCTAGACCTTTTATCAATTAAAAACTTCAACATGCAGTTCCTTTTAGCATCCTTTAGCAACTCGTCTATTTTGGGTCCATCAAGTGTCTAGATTCATTTATGGGTTTTTGCACATCCTCAAGACACATGGTGTGTTCTCAAGGCTTCTTTTGTTTATATTTCTTGAATTAAGCTCAAAATTTTGTAGGGCTTCCACACATCTTGCTTTCCGATGGAAATGCTATAACAAAACATCTCCTATAAACATGTGGCATGATGACAGGAGTGTGTGAGGTTTTTCTTTTATTCTCGTTCTATTTCTCTACACAACTTACACATGGAAATCTCTGCAAAACATTTGTTTCTAAGAAAGAAAGTCTTTGGAGAGAATGTGAGGAATTTTCATCTTATCCTTTGGACATGTGACACGCTGGTGGAAAATCCTTGAAGCTTCTCCCTCTTTGGTACTTTGATTTTTTGTGAGGCCTCCAGGTGGAAATCTTTTAAAAATGAACATTTTCTAATGTTTCACGTGCTCTTGGAGGGATTCAAATTGTGAGGATTATAAATCCCTTAGATTGAAGCCCTACTCAATCTGGTTGTAGTCAGAAAATCTATAGCTTTTGGCAACTCATTAGGGATCTTCACTTGCAGAGGATGAATCTAGAGGCTCTGGTTCATAGATCAATTTTCATATGACATCACCATTCCACTAGGCATTTATCTATCTAGTTGTCAATGATGTCTTGGGAAAGACTTTTATCTTGGATAGACGTAATTCTCCTTGAGAATTATCAACTTTCTTGTGAACCATACAAGGATCTATGTGTTTCACATATTGCTCAATCCTACTTTGCTATGGCTTTCGGAAATATGCAAGTAAAATATCAAAGATTAGGAAATCAATTAATTACTAAACACAAGCCATACCCATCTTGACTCTAGCTTCAAGACAAAAGCAAATTCCTTGCGAGAATGCAGATCCTACAAGCACAAATCAAAATGGATCAAAAAAATTTCACATTTTTCAAAGACATGCATAAATGACATAAAGCGAGCATTCTAATAAACCAGAAAATGTTGAGATTCCAAACCACGAGAATTATAGGTAGAGATCTAGACAAAATATAACATATCCAGTGGTAGTTGCTATTATGTCCTGATTCTAGCACTTATAATACAAGGCCTTTCATTTTAGAAAGAAAAATAAAGAATTAATGAATTTATTTCTCTAATTTATAATAGAACATTTAGGGTGACTTGCTAAAGATAAAGAATTTTTATACTAGGAATTTTGTACCATAGAGAGAAAATATTACAATTAAGAGGGAGTCAATTGATCATGCATGCATTGTGTTTGTCTTTTACCATTTTCACAAGGTAAAGAAAAGAACAGGACGCGTCTGGATTAAGCATTCCAGCTGCTTATAACATGCGTTTTTAGGGCAACAAACAAAGTCGGCCTTTTTAGGGTTTTATTACAATGTCGGTTTTCATCAACAACAAAAATGGCAAAAAAAAATTTATCGGGGGCTACCGCCCCCAAACCCCCACCTGGGGCCCGGCTCGGCCCCGGACCCCAACAAGGATACGTGCTAAGTGTACAGTACTTTGCTGATCAGTCGCCACATTTCAACAATCTCCCACTTGGAGACTGATCAGGCACCACACCGAATAATCTCCCACTTGGAGACTGATACTACACGACACCACTATACATGCAACATCTGTTGGATAAAACACTAGGATTCGACTGGTATAAATTCCACAATTATCAATCAAGAAGACCAACAGAAACTGATGAAGAAATCAGCTTCTCCTATGGAACTGCCTTCGTCAACATATCGACAGGATTCTCACTTGTGTGAATCTTCTCAAGCCGTAACTGACCCTCCTCCAAAACAGTCTGGGTGAAGTGGTACTTGAGCTGAATGTGCTTTGTCCTTGAATGAAAAGCAGAGTTCTTCGCAAGATGAATGGCACTCTGGCTATCAGTATACAATGGGCGATCCTCCTGTGTTTGACCCAATTCCTCCAAAAAATATTGTAACCAAATCATCTCCTTGCTGGCTTCTGTAGTAGCAACATACTCAGCTTCAGTGGTTGAAAGTGCAATAACCTTTTGCAGCCTAGAAATCCAACTGACTGCAGTTCCCCCTATAGTAAAAACATACCCTCTAGTGCTCCTCTGTGAATCAATATCACCTGCCAGATCAACGTCAACAAATCCACTCAGAGCAGCATTAGATCCTTTGAAACATAATGCCTTCATCGTGGTTCCTTTCAAATACCGAAGGATCCATTTCATAGCATTCCAATGTTCCATACCCGGATTACTCATAAACCTACTCACAACTCCCACTGCATGTGCAATATCCAGCCTTGTGCATACCATTGCATACATCAGACTACCAACAGTTGATGAATACGGGATGTTAGACATTTTCTTTACCTCTTCCTGTGCCTTTGGACACATCTCTTTAATCAATTTGAAATGACTAGCCAAAGGTGTACTAACTGCTTTTGCATCCTGTATGTTAAATCTTTTCAACACCTTCTTTATATACTCACTTTGGGACAAATTCAAGGTTCTATTTTTTTTGTCCAGTGTAATCCTCATACCCAGAATTTGCTTAGCTGCACCCAAATCCTTCATAGCAAATGACATGGCTAATTTATGTTTAAGATCATTTATGTGTTCCATGTTAGACCCAACAACAAGCATGTCATCAACATAAAGCAACAGGATAATATAACTACCATTATCCAATCTCTTAAAATATACACAATGATCAGAATGACATCTATGATAATCGTGTTCAGCCATGAAGCTATCAAATTTTAAATACCATTGTCGGGGTGCTTGCTTTAGGCCATACAATCTTTTCTTCAACCTGCACACCAAGTTCTCCTTACCTTTGACCTCATATCCCTGTGGTTGCAATATGTAAATTTCCTCCTCCAAATCTCCATGGAGAAAAGTTGTTTTCACATCTAATTGTTCAAGACGTAAATCATCTGCAGCCACGAGACTAAGTACAGTTCTGATTGAAGTCATTTTTACAACTGGAGAAAATATTTCATCATAATATATACCCTTTTTCTATGCAAAACCTTTTACCACAAGTCTGGCCTTATATCTTTTCTGACCTCCTTCCTCCTCCTTCAATCGATAAACCCATTTGTTAGGCAAGGCTCTTTTTTCTGCAGGTAAATGGACTAAGTCCCAAGTCTTATTTTTCATCAAGGAGTCCATCTCCTCTTTCATGCCTAGCTCCCACTGTTGTTTAGCATCCACTTGCATTGATTCTTCATATTCTTCTAGTTCACTAGAATCAGTTAATAATATAGAATACAAAGAAGGAGAAAATCTTTCAGGGGGTCTACTTGACCTCGTAGAACATCTAACACTTGCAGGAGTTTGTGGGACATTTTGTTGTTGCTGAGCATCAGGTACCTATGGCATTTCATTTTTAGGAATCTCATCCAACACCACATATTCTTGCTTGTCCTATTCATGCTTCTTTTCCTGCATCTGTTCTTTATACATAACCTTCTCATTGAATATAACATCTCTACTTCTAGTTATTTTCTTATTTTCAAAATCTCATAACCGATAGCCATATTCATCTATCCCATATCCAATAAAGGTACATTTCTGAGATTTAGTATCAAGCTTGGTTCTCTTTTCTTTATCAACATGGACAAAAGCTTCACAACCAAAGGTTTTCATAAAAGAATAATTTACATTTTTACCAATCCATGCCTCCTCTGGAATACCACCATCCAAAGGGGTTGAAGGTCCTCTATTTATCAAATAGACAATAGTATGTACAACATCTGCCCAAAAATGTAAGGGCAATCCAGCATGCAATCTCATGCTCCTCGCGCATTCCATGATAGTCCTATTCATTCTCTCTGACACACCATTTTCCTGTGGAGTTCCTGGAACTATCTTCTGCTTTCTAATCTCATTTAAGGAGCAGTAATCTTCAAATGCCTTACTGCAATACTCACCTCCATTATCCGATCTGAGACACTTCAACCTTTTTCCTCTCTCATTCTCAACCAAAGTTTTCCATTTCTTAAAAGTTTCAAAAATATTTGATTTTTGTTTTAGGAAATATACCCATGTTTTTCTGGTTGAGTCATCAATAAAAATAGCATAATAACAAGAGCCACCAAGAGATGATACCCGAGCCGGTCCCCATACATCTGAATGCACAAGCTCTAACTTCTCACTCTTCTTCTCTTTCCCAACCTTGAGAAATCTAACTCTTTTCTATTTGTCATAAACACAGTTTTCACAGAACTCTAAATCAATCTTCTTTAGTCTTGGCAATAGATTTTTGGAGTGAAGGATTTTCATCCCTTTCTCACTCATGTGCCCAAGCCTATGGTGCCACATTATTGAATTTGTTCTTGCAACATCTATTGTTGTTGTCCCCGCAGTAACTTTATCTGTAGCAGCTAAGGTAGAGTAAGTGTTACCAGTACACATATAATGTGTCTACCTTCGCACCTTTAGCTACTACTAATGATCCTTTACTGATCTTCCAGATACTGTCTGAGAAGGTAACTATGCAACCTTCACTACCTAGTTGCCTTGCAGAAATTAAATTTCTTCTTAAGTTAGGAATATGTCTTACCTCGTACAGAAACGAGTCATTACCATTCTGCAACTTGATCTTTATCTTTCCTTTTCCAACAATTTGACAGGGCTCATCATCACCCAAATATACCTGTCCAAAATCACCTTGAACATAATCTAGAAAATATTTTCTATGGGGTGTAGCATGAAATGAAGTCCCGGAATCTATTACCCAGGAATCATTAACATTATCCAAACATAAGATTAAAGCATCTTGTAAAGTATTACTTGCAATATTAGCTTCCATACTGTCATTTTCATTTTTGTCTCCTTCTTTGTTTTTCCGAGACCAACAGTCTTTCTTTAGATGACCAGGCTTTCCGTAGTACCAGCAATCTTTCTTTCCTCTAGATTGAGAGTGTCCTTTCTTTGACTTCCCTTGTGACTTCTCATTCCAAGGGCCTTTTCCTCTTTCCTTTGATCTTCCTCTGTTCTCCATATTCAAAACACTACTTGATGATGTTGGACTCTCACCTATTCTTTTCCTTTGCATTTCCTCTCTTAGGATAACACCAACAATATCATCAAATACCAAAGTATTTTTTCCAGAGACAGAGTTACTTACAACCATAACCAAGCTATTCCAGCTTTCTGGCAAAGAACATAAAATCAAGAGAGCCCTAACCTCTTCTGCAAAAGTAATTTTTACCGAAGACAATTGACTGGTAATTGTATTAAATTCATTTAAGTGCTCCACTACAGATCCTCCCTCGCTCATTTTCAAATTAAACAAACGCTTCATAAGAAATACCTTATTCAAAGCTGAGGGTTTCTCATATAGCTTAGCCAATGTCGCCATCAAATCTAGTCATTTTTGCTTCTGTTATATTGAAAGCTACAGACAGTGCAAGGCACAATCGAATGGGTCCTAGTGCCTTTCTATCTAAAATGTCCCATTCTTCATTTGACATTGTGGTCGCTTTCTTTGCCTTTCCTTCTAATGGCTGCCACAAATCCTTTTGATACAGGTAATCCTCCATCTGCATTTTCCATAACTGATAATTCTAGCCGTTAAACTTTTCAACCTTGAATTTGGAATCCTCCATTGCTCCCACTCAAATCTGAAAGTCCTGCCAATTTACAGAAAACCTCGCTTTGATACCAATTGTTAGGGTTTCAAGCAAATCCGAAGCAAATATGAACTAACAATAATATGCAAATTTAAATACAAAAGATAAAGGAATAAAATAGGATACAGATAACACAGAGATTTAACGTGGTTCACCCAGAATGGGTTACGTCCACCATACACAACCGTCCAATCTTTCTTATTATCCAACAAAAATAGTACATCAACATTCCAATGCCTTAAGCATCCCAGCCGCTTATAACATGCGTTTTTAGGGCAACAAACAAAGTCGGCCTTTTTAGGGTTTTATTACAATGTCGGTTTTCATCAACAAAAAAATGGCAAAAAAAATTTTCTCGGGGGCCAAGGATACGTGCTGAGTGTACAGTAATTTGTTGATCAGTCACCACATTTCAATACTTCAAACCTGCACAAGAGATACTTGACCAAGTTCATGACCAAAGCAAATCTTATTGGTCATTATGAAAATGCTCTTCAATTTCAAGAAACTCCGATGCACAATCATAATTCAAAAATCGAAATCTTAAATGCAAGGAATTTCACAATAGGTAACATTACAGGATCTTCACGATTTGATAGCAAATTGTGAAAATAATGAGCATTGGATCATGATGAGAGATTGCAAGGCAAAAATTGAGACTGAATTTAAAAATATACGTGATGATATCCTTCACCTACTTGATCCGCTATGGATTTCCTATCTTCCACATAGGTGTCAAAGTAACAGAAATTAGCTTCAAAACCACACTATCAAGACAAGTAAAAAAACAAATGTTGATAGTTATAGTACCCTTCCTCCTCACGAGTCATTAGACGAAAATTATAGTCGATAATGGAGTATACGAATATTAGATATTGAGTGTGGTGACTACATCTTGGGATTGAGATTGGTGGCTACATACGGTGATGATCACGATGGCGGCTTTGAGTTGTATGGTCATGATGGCAACTTTGATGGTTGCATTCAGTGAAATTACACAAGTCTAATAAGAATGCTAAAAATCTCCCTTGCTTTACAAGATTAAAATGAGAACCATTCCAAAGTAGAGTTCCAAAACACTAGATACAAAGGCTTTTGGAAGAATAATTGCAACAAGTGGGCTCTAGTCGAATTCATAGCCAAAGCTAAATTTCAATTACAAATGTTCATAATATTTTAACTCATCCTTAAGTTAATCATTACATGTCCACGAATATGAGGGACCATCTGTCTTATAGCTTGTAACTAATTCTTAGAAAACAAGAAAAGGCAATTACAAAATCGAAAGGGTGGATTGGGGGAAAAGCATTTAAATATGTAAGGGAAAGAAATTAGAGGGGGGAAGTTCAACAGGAGGAAGAGAACAATAGGCCAATTTTCTACACATTCATTTTAATCAAAGAAGATAGATTTTTTTTACCTTGTTTTACATTGAAGAAATAGAAGAGATTTTTTTTTTTACCTTGTTTGACATTGAAGAAATAGAAGAGATTTATTTTTTCAAATCTATGTATTTGATTATTTCTCTTCATAACTAATTCATTTGTGCATAATTTAGTACTATTTCTTTAATTTTGATGTGGTGTTTTTGGCTATGATTGTATCTATTATAGAGTCTGTGAATTCTAAATAAACATATTTGGGAAATACCATCATTCTTTCTCTTCTTTATTTTTCCTAGATCTTAAATTTCTAATCTCCCTTATGCTTTCACATTTGAGTGAGAACCAGTCAGACAATGGACATTTCTTATTTAGCAATTGGGGGCACAAAGTGGGTGACCTATGTGTTGTTCATCTTTGTTCCTTTTATTTTTAATCTCCAAATTGTATTTGGACATGGTTGTACACAAGTATTAGTCTATCTTTCCTGCTTTCTGGTTAAAATCATACCATAAAAAACTAAAATTACATCATATGAGGGAGTTGCCCCTCTCAAACGTAGAGGAAGATCACTAATGCAACAATGGTCTCTCTAATTGTTAGTATATTTGTCTTTATCATTCAGACAAATGGTGTTGAAAATTGATTAATTTTCGTAAAGACAAATCTATTTGCTAACATTGGTGGTCATGCAAAAATGTTGAATATTTCTTGGGAGCTTTTGGTGGAATGTTTAAAAGTGTAGTAGAGGTATTTGACAATGAAAATTTGACTATCTCATTGCGTGTGCCAAAAAATATTGTTCATCCCTACGCAGGATTGTGCTTTGAATAATGGTAGTCTGGAAGTTTCCTAGACATGGAACACCAGTTTTATTTGTGATATGTGAAACAACCTCTAGGATTTTAGAAGTTGGTTGTTTGTTAAACAAGGGAAAGAAAAAGAGAGGAGAAAAAAGAAATAAGTGATTTGTGCTAAAAAATTACATTTTAAATCATAGTTTATACTTAAAAACTCTATGTATTTTGTTAATAATGTGTTTGGCGGAAGACTATATGCTTGTACATGTTTACTTATTTTGCTCTTATACTTTACTAATTAGAAGATATATATTAGAAATGATATTTTATATTAAATGTATTACTTCCATGGTTAATTTGATGAAGAAAAAATTGTTATCCAGATTATTTGTTGTTATGTCTTGTTCTATTTTCCTAGATATGTTTTCAAATATTTTAAAATTTGTTTCAAAATGTGGAGCCATGAACTCTCTGTCTAGCAACGTGGAATGCCTGGTCACACTCTTGATCGCTTTAGCTGGACGATGTAATGGTTCTCTCCAAGTTTACACTAATTGGTTGTTTATGAAACTTTCAGTTTCATCTAAAGAAATAAAGCATTGTAATTAAAGACACTGGGTCTTCTACAATTTAGTTAGTAGTTGTTACTCCACTAGGTGGGTAACACATCATTTGAATTTGAATAAGGATATGCCTATATATCCCTTAGCTTTTAGTAGAAAGCTAGTTAGTTAGTTAGTCATCAATTCTCAAAGTTTTGTTAATTTCTTCTATAATTTCCAAACTTTGTTTTACTCCCTATTAGGAGCCAATTTCAATGCAAGCTCAAAGTTGATTTAAAATCTTGGTGTTAAAGGATCACACTAGAGGAAGAGCAGGACCTGATCAGGACCTGATCAACTAAAGGGAGGTGATCCTAAGCTATTTCTTTATTTTCATTCACATATTGATTGTTTTTCAATTATTTTTCTTTATGTAAGTTCATATTTTATTAAAAAGATCAAAAATCATTTTTAATTTTTAATTAGTGTCTCTCATTCGTAGATCATTTTAGAGATAGATTAATTCTTGTATGACTATTTAGATTTATATTTTTATCTAAGTTAAGTTTGCATTCACATATTAGATCAATCAGTAGATGCAATTTAGTTTCTGGTTTGATTAGTAAGTAATAATGATGATGGAAGTTGTGATTAGACAAAAACTTCATTGAGTTAATTCATGGAATTCAATTTACTTTGAATGTTCTTTAGAATATAATTCTAATTTTCTGCAAGAATAAAATAAATTTCATTTACAACAAAGTAGAATAGAATTTGAATTTATGCATTGTAGATTAAATTTAGTTTTAGTCATAGCTAGGAGATTCCATGAACTGGTCTTGATGAAGTTTTGTTTGTCTCATACTAACACCATCAATGTTTCTTTTAGGATAGGATTTGCATATTAAGTTTCAATTTTCTTCAGATTACAGTAGTTTCCTAAGCTAAGAATTTAGTTTTTAGAAGTGGATCCCAAGAGCTCCTGATAGAGCATGATCGAAGCATGAGTCACTTTTTTAGTGCAAAATGCCCCAACTTGAATACATCCTTATCACATACATCTCTAAGATACATCAGGTTTGATAAATGAGAAATTAAATAATGCTAGTTGTTACATCAATAGCCTCACCCATCAAAAAGATAAACTAAGGTAAAACATCAGAAGTAGAGCTTTTACAACACTTTAATTCCCTTTTTTGTTTTGTGAGAATCATAAGGAAACTTCGATTTCTAGAGGTGAGCAACTCATGCCACTACCCTTTATTGTTGGGAGGATAATGAAATTCACAAAGCAACTCAAACATAGGGTATCACTTTCAAATCCTCTTGTGGGAAGTACCTATCAAGGCTCAATGGAAAGAAAAGTATTTCTTCACAAATTAACCATTATTAAAAGATTATCTTCCTAATGGCATAATTCAATTCCTAGTTTGAGAACTATTGGTTTCCAAATAGGATTTACGCTATCTAATGTAGCAACCAAATTGCTCTTTCACTTATCTATGGAGGAGCCAACTCCAATATTCAATAATCTTCAGGACTTGGACCAACTGACAAGGATCTCGACAAATCTTTCTGTACTTCGGGCTCTGCAAAACTCGGGAGGGTGATCCCTCAGCAAATTTGCAACCTTTGCACCACAATTGCAAATAACACTATAATAAAGCAGAAAGTCTCATACAATAAGGCTCAACACAAAGGGAGAATGTTGGAGAGATGGCTAATTCCATAATGATCCTCAACCAATTGGAGCATGAGATGACAACAAACATACATAAAATGAAAAGACATTTTCTATTTATCAAGAAATATCAAGCCAGAGATGCTACAGACAAAATACTGATAACAAGAGCAGTATTCAGCTTAGATCAGTGCCTTATTCCATTGGGAGATTGGATTCACAGAGTCATACTAATACATGACATAATGTTACCCTAGTATATAGATCTAAGATATTATTGCCTTACAATAAATCTCATCTGTAACCAAATCTAAAACTTCTTATCAAAATCCCTGCACAAGTCCTATCAATCTGTAATTATATTTAAGCATTTTAATTAGTCTGTTAGATTAAAGCATGAAATAGAAATTACACACACCAAAATAGTGAGCTGAATGAAAAGAAACCCTTGATTTATTTCATTCAAAACATGACAGAATTGTACACTGGAGAGAAATAGATCTGAATTTTATCCATATAAATTCAATTACTAGCTCTTCCAAAAATAGTATACATTCCAAGGATTCAACAACTTCATAAGATTTAACACTGAAATTTCTATCTATTTACTATGTATCAAATTTACAAATCATTCTTGACTTCACCTATGACTTTCTACTGGACTCATCTGGAACCAAAATTTAAGAAACCAGAAAAAAGACCCTTGTTGGCAAATGCACACTCCAATGAGAAATTGTAGGTGATTGAAGGTATTGTCATTGATGGCAACCTTACAATCATGTGATATCGGCAGGCAGACTCAAGCACCAACACCAACAGACTCTACACCGACATACAGAACACCAGCACCGAAAAGGAAGAATACCGACACCTTGGCCGACAACAGTTTTGTATAAACATATTTTGTAATTAATTGTAAAATATTTTTGTAAGCTGACCTGGCGGATTGTAATATGACTCATATATGTATGAGATCATTGTACATCATTTAGGATATGATATAATATGCGAAAATATGAATAGAAGGTAGCAGACCTATTATGTGAATTATTGGATAAGGGTTTATGTATACTGCAGAGCTTAAACCGGTACTGAATCTAGCATAGCAAACGCTGATCTAAAGCAGTACAAGATATTGGAATTGTATAATCCAATTTTGTAAGTTAGTGAGACTTCTTTTGTAACTGAGCAGTGAGCTCTAGGCACTTGGCCTTCCTGCATGTGCAGGCCCCTATTGTAAGCAGTAATATTCTCATATTGGCCAGTAAGTGAATATTGTGGGTCAAAAATCCCACCGAGGTTTTTCCCACATCGGGTTTCCTCGTTAAAATATTGTGTTATGGTGTGCTTTTCATGTTGTGGTTGTTATTCTTATTTGCTGCATTATTTTTGGTTTACCGGTACATAGTTTTAATATGTTTTTCATGTTATAAGTTAAGAAAATTATTATATCGGTTAGATATTGATTCACCCCCCCCCCCCCCCCCAACCTTTCAGTATCTTTGGGAATCCTAACAACCCTTCTGCATCACATTGAATTCCCTTTTATAAAACAAGAGAGCGAACAAGCTTCAAGCCTGAGGAAACACATGTTACAAGCTAATTGGACCACTTGTGATTCTTGTTACTGTAGATAGGAATCTGGAAATCATCAAAGCAATAGCAAATTGGACTAGCTCAATCACGAAAACTCAATTGCAATGACAAATCCTAATTACATTCAATAGAGATGCATAAAAAACAAGACATTCAAAATGAAATCTAAGCAAACCAAATGCAGATGTCTCCTTCATGTGGCTCCATTGTCCTTCTTTCTCCTTCAAATTGCTTTGTTTTGTGGATCTCACCTTCAAGTGCATGAGTATAATATGAAAGCAAAATTGACAAGACAACATAAGGGTACTAGAAGCATGATTGATTCAACCTTTTGATTGAAGAAATTCATCCAATTTATAGACAAATTGGAGAAAAGACAAGATTAGCATGAATTTGATTCAAATAGAAATTTCAAATCAAGAATGACAAATTGACACTTTCTATGCGAAATTGATTGATTGATAATTATGACAAATTGCTATGTCAAAATTGATTGATTGACAATTATGACAAATTATGACAAATTTGCTATGTCATTCCCATGAAATTAGGAGAAATATTAGAAAAATAGAAAATTAGATGAATTAGAAATTAGGAAATTAGAAAATTGATGAAAATTAGAAAATTAGGAATTAGGAGAAATTAGTAAATTGGAAAATTAGGTAAATTAATTAATAATTTTTCGTTCATTAATTAATTTACAAAAAGGGAGGAATTAGTTAGCCAATTAAATAAACATTTAATTGTGACAAGAAGACTTAGGATAAATAAACTATTTAACCTACAGGGAGAAATGACAAACAAGGTTAAATGAATAAATCATGAAAACCTAGAAAATGCAAGGACGACAATTAGGTCTTGATATCGATTTGATTATGATTCTGATTAACAAAGGACCAATGCTGATAAGTGATTTGATTGATAAATGCACCAATTGATGAGGAACAATGACAAATTGATTCAAATTGACATGATTGAGAAAGATGACGATCGATGACAAATCGATCGCCAAAATGACAAGATTGAAAAGAGAACAACGATCGATGACAAATCGATCGCAAAATGGCAAGATTGAAAATGACAACGATCGATGACAAATCAATCGCAAGACAACAAGATTGAAAATGACAACGATCGATGACAAATCGATCGCAAAATGACAAGATTGAAAACGAGAACGATCGATGACAAATAGATCGCAAGATGACAAGATTGAAAACGACAACGATCGATGACAAATCGATCGCAAGATGACAAGATTGAAAAGAGGACCAAACCCTAATTAGGATTGACGATGTCCAAAATGATGACAAATGAACACGCACATTGATGCGATAGGATAAGATCGACCAAAATCATGACTGAAGATTGTTATTGACAAGACCAAATTCGAAAGCGAGATAAATGAAGAATGCAGAAGAAGGACTCGATGCTCGCAAATGATAAAGACCAAGTGCGCAACATAGGAGAAATGTTAATACGAATTAGGGGAAATTAGTAAATTGGAAAATTAGGTAAATTAACTAATAATTTTTCATTAGGAGAAATTAGTAAATTGGAAAATTTACTAATTTCTCCTAATTCGTATTAAATTAATTTTCCACCCGCCCAATGCGAATTTGACATGATATAGGTCATGGGGATAGCCTCGATCCATTTTGTAAAATACTCTATGGCTGTAATGATGAACTTGTGTCCATTTGTAGATGTCGGGTGAATCTTGCCAATAAGATCCAATCCCCATTGAGAAAAGGGCCACAAAGATATGACAGAATGAAGCTCTTGGGTTGGCGCATGAATGTAGTTTCCATGGATTTGGCATTTGTAGCACTTCTTAACAAAATCATGAACATCCTTTTCCAGAGTAGGCCAATAATACCCAACACGAATCAACTTTTTGGCTAAGCTCAGACCATTGAAATGGCCCCCACATATACCATCATGAACCTCGTGTAAAGCCGTTTGTGCTTTGTCAGAATCCAAACACCTGAGGAGGGTATGGTCAAAGGAACGACGGTAAAGGGTGTCGACAATGATGACATATTTGGCTGTCTGTCGGATGAAGGCTCGACGTTGGTTAGCGGACAGGTTAGGTGGTAAGGTTTGGGATTTCAAATATTGATAGACATCATTGTACCACGGGGAGTTAGGGCCAACAAGAACACACATCACATCTACTGTCGGAATTTCAAAAGAAGGGACAAGCAACTGTTCGACCAAAAATTCACATTTGTCCATATTGTGGGGCATATTTAACATGGAAGCAATCGTAGCCATCGCATCTGCTGACTTGTTTTGAATTCTTGGAACTTGACTGAAATGGATAACCGTGAATTTTGTCTTGAAGAAATCTACCATATGCTTGTAGGGAATAAGCTTTTCATCTTTTGTTTCGTAGTCATCATTCGCTTGACGGTTGACTAACTAAGAATCTCCATAGACTTGTAAATGTGTGATGTTCCAGTGGATGGCTACTCGGAGTCCTGTGACCAGAGCTTCATATTCTGCAATGTTATTGGTACAATGGAAAGTTATTCTATAGGATTTGGGAATAGCATCACCTTGAGGGGTAACAAACAATATACCTGCTTCGGATCCAAACTTCGTATGGGATCCATCAAAATATAACTTCCATTCAGTAGAAGATGTGAGAGCAAAGACTGACTCATCTGGAAAATAAGTCAACATGGGATGATCATCATAAATAGGAGCCTCTGCAAGTTGATCTGCTATGACTTGTCCTTTTATTGCCTTTCACTCCATGTACTCAATATCAAACTCACTGAGGATCATAACCCACTTTGCTAGGTGACCCGTCAAAGCTGCCCTACTAAGCAAGTATTTCAAGGGATCAATTTTTGCAACTAGCAATGTCTGATGACTTAACATATAGTGTCGAAGCTTTTGTGTTGCAAAGACTACTGCTAAACATGCCCGTTCAATAGTTGAATAATTCAGCTCATAGCCCACTAGTGTCTGGCTGATATAATAAATAGCTTGCTCTTTGCCGTTCTCATCCTGTTGGGCCAAGAGAACTCCTAGTGTCGTTTCAGTTGCAGAAATATACAATATAAATGGCTTCCCTTCTATAGGAGGCATTAGAATAGGTGGCGATAGCAGATAATCCTTGAGAGCTTGAAATGCTGATTAACATTGCTCAGTCCATTTAAAAGCGACTCCTTTATGCAATAAATGTTGGAATGGATGACATTTGTCTGCCAATTGAGCTATAAACCAGCAGATTGACTGTAGCTTTCCTTGCAAACTTCTTAGTTGTCGGAGATTGGAAGGAGGAGGCATATCCATTATTGCTTTAACCTTGGCAGGGTCGACTTCGATGCCTCTGTGAGAAACAATGTACCCTAGTAATTTGTCGGCTGTGACACCAAAGACACACTTCTTTGGATTGAGTCTGAGCTTTTAGGTCTCCATTTGGTCAAAGATTGGGCCCAGGATGGCTAGATGACTATCTCTTGTGACAAATTTGCATAATAAGTCATCAACATAGTCTTCCATCAAAGTATGCATGAAATCATGGAAAATTGTCGTCATCGCTCTTTGATATGTTGTGCCAGCATTTTTAAGACCAAAGGGCATCACATTCCAATAGTAGGTACCCCAAGCACAGGTGAATGCAGTCTTATGTTGATCTTCAGGAGCAATGCGAATTTGGTTATAGCCGGAGAAACCATCCATCAATGAGAGCATCTCATATCCAGCAGTCATGTCAACTATGATGTCTATATTTGGCAATGGAAAATCATCTTTAGGGCATGCTTTATTGAGATCCCTAAAATTCCTACAGATTCTGATGCCCCCAGTTACCTTGCTAACTGGTACCAAATTGGAAATCTAGTCTGCATAATCGATGGGTCTAATAAAGCCCACGTCTATTAATTTTTTTAGTTCTACCTTGACCAAGAGAGCCACCCGGGGATGCATCTTTCTGAGTTTCTGTTTGATAGGCTTGGCATCTGCTTTTAATGGCAAGTGATGAAGGACTAATTCTGGATCAAGGCCAGGCATATCTGCATAGGACCATGCAAAGCTGATCTTCTTCTCAAGAAAGAAATTGACAAAATCTATCTTTTCCTATTTTGATAGAGAAGCAGCGAAATGAATGACCTTAGGGTTGTCAGGTGTACCCAAATTTATCTCTTCGGTCATTTCCACAAGCAATGTTGATTTATCCTGACTTGATAGGGGTATGTCCAATCTTCCACCTTTGGGTGCCTCAGAGAGGTTTTCACTCGCAGGTACGTCTTTTATTTTTACTTTTGTATGATCAGAGAGTGCCTTACAGTTTTCACTCAAAGACCTATCTTTTTGATTTTGTACTTTTTCTTTTCTTTTTTCATTTTGATGACTGGAAGATGGAGTTGACTCCCCAAAATATGCTGTGGAATCCAGATCAATAGCAAATCCTGCCTTATGATCACCTTGTGGTATGCCTTCCCGTAGTCCAAGGAATTCTACAATTGCTTTGTCATTTTGAAAACAATCCAATGTGAGTGGTTCTTGTTGGTCATGTTGGATAAGCTGTGGATAGACAAGGGGCATGTCATCATTGGTTTTAAGGAGGGAGAGGGCCGAGATGGTAAATATGTAAACGTCTGTGGTATCACTATCCGAACTGCTCGCATCTGATTCAGAACTTGGATCCCAGAATGACTCTATCCAAGCATTAGGACATGTTTTAGGAGGGGGAGTTATTTCATGTTTGTCTTCCATGGGCAAATCATCAGGGTCAAGGAAAACATTGTCAAGGGCATAGGAGCTAGAAGAAAAAGAACTCCACTCCCATTCATTGGAATCATTTTTAGGTCGGGTATCCTCAAGTGTTGTTTCATCATCAGAGTCACGCCCCTTTCCACACGTGGTCACTTTGGTAGATGAGGGTCCAATTCACAATGGTACAAAACCTAACCCTAAAGTTGGAGGTCGCATCTTGGTTATAATAGGTTCTAGCCTTCCTTTCTTGTTAGGGCCTAAGCCACTGCAGCCGTCATATCCTTTCTTCTACAACATAGTAAATCCTTTGCCATACTATTCCACCAGCAACCTGACAGGTGGTGTCTCAGTTGGATCCTTATAAAGCCAATCTATGACATCATCATCCAAAGTTTCTTTGTCAAGTTCACCCCGTTTTGTAAATGTAGTGGGGGGCTGATATTGAATGACTATTTTAGGTTCCTTTTGCAACAAATGTGGTTTGCCATATGATTTTGGAGATATTGGTAAATTCCCGATGAGGAATGTTTGAGCCATTGAATACTCTCTGCATCCTTGGTCCTGTGTCTTCAATTTTCCTTTGACAGCATCTAACAATTCATTAGGATCCACATAACTATGTGAGTGGGCCTCTCTATTGACTGGGACTTGCTACTGCGGGGAATCCTTCAGAGCAGCATGAAATTGAAATGGATTAGGATCTCCTGGAATTGTTATCTCAGTTCCATTGTAAGGATATTTTAAACATTGATGATAAGTGGATGGAACTGCTTTCATTGCGTGGATCCACAGACGACCAAGAATCATATTGTAAGGGAGATCGAGGTCTAGGACCTGCAGGAAAGTGTTTTCTATCATTGGACCGACTCTGATAGGCAACATAATTATCCCTTTAGATGGGCGCTCAACATCATCATATGCTTTGATTGTTATTCTTTTGGAAGAATCAATGCCATTTTCTGTATAACCCAAGCCAATGACCACTCTCAAGGTACATATGTTAAGATCCGCTCCACCATCTATCAAGACTCGTCAGATTTTGCAATTATGGACAAAGACTTCAAGATGTAAAGGATCATTATGAGGGAGCTTATCAGGAGAGATATCATTGTCAAAAAAGGCGACGTGTTGGGAAATAGCTAGATGTCCAATTCGGGCTTGAAACTGGTCAACATCAATGTCTATCAGGATAGTAGACTCAATTAAAGCTTTATCTAGGACTGCTTGATGCATGGGGGACATTTTCAACAACTCAAGGATTGATATTTGTGTAGGTGTCTTTCCCAAATGATCTAGGAGATTATACTGACTCGCAGGAGTTGATTTGGGAGGAACTGCAGGAGCTCCTTTCAGGACTATTTTGGATCGACGAGTGGTGACTGCACAAGAGGGATCTTGCTCCTTTATTCTTAGGGTGGAAACATACTCATTTGACGCTCGAAAACAATTGATGACATTGTTATAACCAGTATTTGCATAATTTTCTGTTTGGGTAGAGTTCGAAGAAGATGCTTTACCCTTGTCATGATCAAGCAAAGGAGTTTTGAAAATTGTATGATCAGTGTTAGAGGTCACATTGGGCGGGTCTACCTCAATTATTCCTTGATCTAACAAATCTTGAATCATATGTTTCAATTGAAAACACGATGTAGTTTTATGTCCTTTTGACCGATGGTATTCACAATAGGCATTATCATTCCACCAATGCGGCTTTACCAATGGTTCTGCCTTGATATCTGGTAACTTGATAAATTTTGCTTGTATTAATTGTTTCATTACTGACTCAATAGGCTCTCCTAATGGCATAAATTATCGAGGAGGCCCATCCCTTGATCGGAAAGGTTTTCGTTGCTGGTTTTTTTGCTGACCTTGTTGTTGATTATATTGTTGAGTATGCTGTTAGTATTGCGGCTATTGAGTAACATTGCTCGCTGGTGTTTGATTTTGTTCCATAGTTGACATATTAGGAGCACTCAATTTCTTGATTGTGAACGGGGGTTGATTTGCATTCACCGCTCTTGCGTCAACAACTCCATCATTAGTGACATTCTTGTTTTTGTACCAAAATCTGTTTCTGTCCCCTGAATTGTTTGTGTTGTCACTGTCTTTGTTGAGCTTAATGATTCCCTTAGCTACAAGAGAAGTTTCAATGTTCATCCCTTTCTTAATGAGTTTCTCAATAGTATTGGGACTTTTCAATTTGAGTTCATACATCATTTCTGGGACCAAATTTTGGATAAACAAGTTCACTTGTTGTTCTTCAGGTATATCTAGGGAAGAACGACTATACAAGCTTCGCCATTGTTGCAAGAAAGTCACTAATGGTTCACCTTGCTTTTGCTTGGTGTTGCATAAATCTGACATGGTCACGTCACTGTCAATGTTGAATGCGAAGTGAGATATAAACTTTTGAGCCAATTCCGACCAAGTCTTTATATTTCCTGGCAGATGCAAATACCAATCCATGGCTTGTCCCATGAGACTTCGTGCAAATAAGCGCATTAAATATGTTTTCTCATAACTCACTTCAGTACACACCGCGAAAAATGCTCGAATGTGATCTTTTGGATTGCCATTCCCTTTATATTTCTCAAAATTAGGTGCCTCAAAATGCTTAGGGAAGGGAGGCATGTATAAGCTCTTGTCAAATGGATTAGGACATAAATCTTGATTTGTGTACAACTTCTTTGTTCCTTTGGTTTCCAATGCGTCGACTTGTCGTTGCAACTTCTCAAGCTGTTGCGCAATTGTGTCAGATTTTGGAGGTCCATCATTAATCCTAGTGGGTACTCTTTGTCGATACATCGTGTTTCCGATCAGTTGTTGATGCTCTAAAATTGCCGTCTTTGGTTTCTCCAGCATATAATTTTCGTGGTACACCTCTTGTTGTTGTGGTTGTGTCATGCCTTGATATTGACCTTGTTGCTGTGCTTCTTGTGGTGGAATCATCGTTTGTATTCTAGGTTGATATTGCAATTGAGGGTGTTGTTGATATTGCATAGGCGTCAATTGCGGTTGTGAAGTATGATAGCTTATTTGTCTTGGCACATATTGAGGCACATGTTGTTGCTGATGCTGACGAATCAGAATTTGCTGACTTTGTGCCAATTGTTGTTGTCGCGGTGTAAATCCCATCATTTGCAAAAAACTTTGTTTGGGAGGTTTTTGTTGTTTCTCCTTAAGATGGGGTATGGCATGGGGTATGGCACTTGCATTGACTTGCTATGTTGTTTGTCCAATCCATTGTGGTGGTTGCAAGTTTGCATTAACTTGTAATGGTGAAGAGGGCGCTGCAACTTGTTGTCGAATGCGGTATTGTTGTTGTTGTGCATTGTTTGTTTGCACATTCGATTGTACCTTTCGTGTAATACTCAATTGTTGCAACATTTGCTATTGATGCAAATCATTATCTGTAGCTCTTTGTGTTGCCATTATCGAAGGATCTATCACAATAGTTTGCATAACAGGTACGTGAGTGTTTGGTAAATATATTGAGCTTAATGGGACATAGGAACTCTATTGCATTGTGGAATTGTTTTGGACATTGGTGAGATCAGGCATTCCAATCGTAAAGCTTTCTTGCATCTTAGATTTTGATCTGATTTTATGCATGTGAGGAACCACTTCTTGTTGAGGGACAATTGTCAATATTTGTGTGGTCCTCATTTGATCTTGTGTTACAGGTGTTGTGTTAAATAATGGATTATTTATTGTCTCAAATGGTGACTTTTGAGGAATAGTCACTGTCAATGCCTTTGAAGCACGCTTACTCATCAAGGTAGGTTGAGTTTCTTGTTGCACATTTTCTTCATTTGGATGCGGAGAGAAACTTAACAGCTCACCGCCTTGTTGTTTTTGCACATTGATTTTCTCACTTGAGGAGGTCACATTACTCATCATGTCAAGATATTTTTGTGGGAACATCTTAAAGACCTTGTTCAAGAATTTATCCATCTTTTTCATCAACTTTGGATCTTGAAGGAACATATCAACATCATTAGAGGCATCGAAATCTGATGAAGAATCTGGTAAAATATTTGGATTTATTTCTTGTTGAATGCCTTGATCTGAACCAAATCCTTATGAAAGAGTTTGTTCCTCATATAATGTTTGCGTTTGAATGTCATGTTGCAGGTTCAGTTGATTCCAATCAAAAGGTGCATTTCCCCTTGGTGTTGGTGGAACACTCCCATGTCCTGGTTTCATGGGTACAAACACTGGTTCATATAATGGAGGTGGTCCAAGTTGAACCATTCCATATGGTGGTAATGATGTGCTTGACAAACCTTCAATTTGTACTGTTTGACTAGTTTGGAACTGTGAGTTTGATATGTTGTCAATGGGTTGATACGTTGGTTGGCCCATCTTCTTAGATTTTAACCTTGTTTCAACAGGCATGTCACTATGCAAATGCAATATTTTTGGAATTTTTCAAGGATAATATATGATATGCAACTAAATGCAAACTAAATAGATGAGAATGCAATCTATGGCAAGAATGCAACCTATGTTTTTGTCATTTTTCAAGATTTTGACAAACTTTTTGGAATGCAAATCTAAAAAGAGACCCTTAGGAAATTGAAATGATGTCTAGACCTCAAAGGACAAAAGGACCAAGTGACAAAAGGACAAAATGACAATGTCTCCCCTATATGCTTGGATACTAAGCTAGGTTTGACCAAATGACATTGATGACAAAAAGACAAAAGTTTGATAAGGTCTAGACTTCCTAACAATGACTTAGGGTTTATCAAAGATTTGGATTACTCAAGTATGACAAAACCTAGTTTTGACACTATATGCAAAGGGACAATTACTATGCAAGTGATCCTAATATGATATGATAATGACCTAAGCTTAATGAAGAAACCTAGGGTATGCAAATGCAAATGTATGACAATGTCAACCTAAGGTTGAATTATAAAATGGTATTGCTCTAATGCAAGAGGACACATGCGAATGGATGACCCTTATTGATATGCAAAGGAGTATGACCTAGGTGAAACCTAACCTTGGTAGTTGACAATGAATTTGCAAAATGCAAACCTAGGATGAACCTGATGTTGGACATGCAATATGACACCTAAGTGAAGACCTAATAATGACATGCAAGGGGACACCTAAATGAGAACCTAATAAGGACATGCAAATGGACACCTAAATGAAATGGACCAAGTGGAATGCAAGAATGGTGCTCTAAGCCCTAAGTATGGACAATGGAGGACCTAAATCTAAGTGACATGAATGTTGAGACAAGATTTTGAAAAATGTTTGACAACCATGTTTGAAGGTGTTTTGAACTTTGTTGAATGAAATACTCTTGTGTTTAACCTTGTTTTGAATCAATTTGTCTTGTTTTTGAAATGAGACACAACTCAACTTTTGACAAGCAAAGAAGACAAGATATTTTAACTTAGACTCAAAACAATCATGCTCATTCACACATTTCTTATGGTAGGCAAGGACAGTAGGTACTTGAGAGGTAGACTCGTTATGGGATTCAAGGAGAATACATAGATGCTTGACCCCACGGGCTCCCCTCCATGACACTCACTTCTCAGGGCAGCCAAGCATCAGTCCCCATGGAAATCTCCCCATGGTGAACTTAGTATCTCTTCCAAGTATCCGAACTCCTCCTTCTCAAGCAACTAGAAGGATTTTTGGCCTCTAAATACAAGGTGCTTAGTAAGGATTTCTGTTAAGCGTTACTCCTTGGTGTCACGCAAGCGTGATTGAGACATTAAGCCCACCAAGATACCAAACAAATGTAGTCACACAAGCACGATTTAGACCGTGAGGCCCTACTTAGATGTTGATATGAGAAAGAGTCCAAGGGTCATCACTTCCCAAGTAACTACAATTCACACGTAACCCTTCCTTCAAAGCTTTCGCCCATCAGGTATTTATTTATAGTGATTTAGAATGCCAAGGTATTCTAGCTATACTCACTTTGGGTCGTTCTCTTCTCACGATTGTCACTTGCTTGCAAAAGAAAGCAAATGGTCGGGAAGGCAGACCCTCTAAAGGTAACAAACAATCCGAGCCATGAGAATGGTATCGAAGATCTGGATTTCTGATCACCCTAAGAAGGATGAGAGCATACTCTCCTACTCCAATGCCAAAATTGACAATCAAAGCAAACACACGTTCATTCCATCCTACTTAGCAATCATACTAGGTGCCTAATTATGAATCACAAACACAAAAGTTTGATTGAAATACGAGGCAACCTGCAAAATCACCAAGTTAGAAGTTTGATTTGTTTGGTCTTTGACTAGCGAACTTGCATAAAATTTGTTAGTAGTTTCATTTTTGTCTTTGCCATGCGTAATGCCAAGGTGCTGCACAGAGAATCAGTACCAAAGAAAAACCAAAATGCAGAAACAAAATGCAAAACAAAGTAATTTGCAAGTAAAAACACTGATTTTTACCTCTGTTTCTGGCCTTACACAGGCGCAAAATGCAGTAACATAGGCGTAGATCCCTTTGACACAGGTGCAAAATGTAGTAACACAGGCTCAGATCCCTTGACACAGGCGCAGAATGCAGTGACACAGGCACAGAAGTGCCCAGAAAGCTCTGAATTACCCTGTTTCTTGAGTTTTTCACCTGCAAATCAGCTCAAAAGCACTCAAAAGCATGGTTAGGGGGTTAAGTTCACGTCGGGTTCACCAATTAATGTAGCTAGGAATCTGGAAATCATCAAAGCAATAGCAAATTGGACTAGCTCAATCACGAAAACTCAATTGCAATGACAAATCCTAATTACATTCAATAGAGATGCATAAAAAACAAGACATTCAAAATGAAATCTAAGAAAACCAAATGCAAATGTCTCCTTCATGTGGCTCCATTGTCCTTCTTTCTCCTTCAAATTGCTTTGTTTTGTGGATCTCACCTTCAAGTGCATGAGTATAATATGAAAGCAAAATTGACAAGACAACATAAGGGTACTAGAAGCGTGATTGATTCGACCTTTTGATTGAAGAAATTCATCCAATATATAGACAAATTGGAGAAAAGACAAGATTAGCATGAATTTGATTCGAATAGAAATTTCAAATCAAGAATGGCAAATATGACAAATTATGACAAATTGACACTTTCTATGTTAAATTGATTGATTAATAATTATGACAAATTGCTATGTCAAAATTGATTGATTGACAATTATGACAAATTATGACAAATTTGCTATGTCATTCCCATGAAATTAGGAGAAATATTAGAAAAATAGAAAATTAGATGAATTAGAAATTAGGAAATTAGAAAATTGATGAAAATTAGAAAATTAGGAATTAGGAGAAATTAGTAAATTGGAAAATTAGGTAAATTAATTAATAATTTTTCATTCATTAATTAATTTACAAAAAGGGAGGAATTAGTTAGCCAATTAAATAAACATTTAATTGTGACAAGAAGACTTAGGATAAACAAACTATTTAACCTAGAGGGAGAAATGACAAACAAGGTTAAATGAATAAATCATGAAACCCTAGAAAATGCAAGGACGACAATTAGGTCTTGATATTGATTCGATTATGATTCTGATTAACAAAGGACCAATGCTGATAAGTGATTTGATTGATAAATGCACCAATTGATGAGGAACAATGACAAATTGATCCAAATTGACATGATTGAGAAAGACGATGATCGATGACAAATCGATCGCCAAAATGACAAGATTGAAAAGAGAACAACGATCGATGACAAATCGATCGCAAAACGGCAAGATTGAAAATGACAACGATCGATGACAAATCAATCGCAAGACAACAAGATTGAAAATGACAACGATTGATGACAAATCGATCGCAAAACGACAAGATTGAAAATGAGAACGATCAATGACAAATCGATCGCAAGATGACAAGATTGAAAACGACAACGATCGATGACATCGATCGCAAGATGACAAGATTGAAAAGAGTACCAAACCCTAATTAGGATTGACGATGTCCAAAATGATGACAAATGAACACCCACATTGATGCGATAGGATAAGATCGACCAAAATCATGATTGAAGATTGTTATTGACAAGACCAAATTCGAAAGCGAGATAAATGAAGAATGCAGAAGGACTCGATGCTCGCAAATGATAGAGACCAAGTGCGCAACATAGGAGAAATGTTAATACAACGCAAAAACCCTAAAATAAGGCAATGCGCCAATGTTAAAGTATGACTCCGCAAGCGTTGACCATTTTTAGACGTCTACAATTACAACAATATTCCAAAGTGACAAAATATCCTAACCGATTTTTCAAAACATTCTTTATGCTTGGATTTCTTAGAAACTATCGAAGATGATGCTAGTGTTGGCTCATGATGCTTTGGATTCACTTCTTGAGGTAATAACCGCCGCAAGATGCCAAAAGTGGGAACTGAGTTGTTATTTCTAACAATAAGTAGCCAACTGTTTGTTTCTAGCCTATTCTTCATTTAAGTACATTTTCACCCAATTATTATACTCCTCTTCTGATGGCCATTCAAAATTCATAACCTCATCTTCCTTTGTCCTATATGGACTACTTGGTTAGCTTCCCTCTCAAAAGTTTCAAATAATGTTCTTGTATTGATAATATTATTCATACTATCCTCAAGCATATCTGTATCATGATTATTACATATTAATTCTACTTAAGAATTGATTACCTTTTTTGCCTGCGCTTTCCATGATTGCAATTGTTTAACATCTCCACGCTCTTCCATAATCCCAGGCAACAATGTGTCTTGCAATTCATTGAAACTCTTTATCAATTCTTTGATCTTCTTCTCTAGACTCTCGGGCAAAGTTTGAAAATCCTAATAGGTTGGTTGAAGTGCTTGAGGTTTATTAGCATGAAACATGGAAGCCATGAACATCATTTTTAGTTCATTAGCTCTATGCACCCACTTACCAAATAATGGTGCAGGTACCTCTTGATCCCTGTCAAAATTCTTTATGGCTTCAAACAATAAAGAATATAATGAATGAATACTATGTAACCTACTGTCAATCTTCTCATTTAAATGGCTCAAAACAATATTCACTATCTCTTTCTTTTCTAATCTGACAACTCTTTCCTCTGTGCCTTTTATTTGGCGCTCCAATTCCTTTATTTTCTCAAGCATCTGAGCCTTAGTTGGGTCAAATGAATATGTAGGCTCCTCAATAATTGGTTCCAATGCGGGAACATGGGTTCAATTCCAACTGGAGACTTATAAGCTATTTTAGTGGGAGTGGTTGGAGGTGTTCTAGATGTTGAAGGCAAATCAGAAGGGGCTTCTAACTGCTTCTATTGCAATTGAACTGAAGTTTCCAATTCAATATTCTTTTGTTGAACTTTGTTATATCTTGCAAACACTTTTTCATATTTTCTTTGGTATTCTTCTCTATCTGCCTTTTCCCTCTTAGTTGTTTCCTATGCCAACCTTGCCACATTCACTATTAGGTCAGTTGCTTCCACCACCGAAATCTCCGAAGCTCTTTTTCTAATCAGACTTTTCCTTAAATTGGGGTTTATGTCTGCTATATCAGGTCTTCTAGCCCCTTTAGTTAAAAACCATATTGCCAATGTGGCACATTCTTGGTTGTAGGAAGACCCTTGCAATGCCAATCTAACTTCTTCCTTTGAATTATACAAAGGATTCTCAAAGTTTATTATTGTATCAAAAGCTACAACATCTGCAATATCCCATTCTGGAAGAATCAAGATCCCTGCTTGGTCAAAAATTCTTCTTCCCTCTGCAGGAGTGATGGCCCTAAGTTATTTCATCATTTCACTTTTAACTTCTTCCTCAATTTTCTTATCACCCATGTCAGGATTTTTCTCCTTCTTCTCAGCACATCTATTTTTATACTCTTCAACCTTAGTAGTCCAAACCAACTGTAAAAATGTTTGGCTATGAACAAATGTTACATCTTCCAAGAATTTGTCAAATGCCTCTTTCCTTGTATCCTGGATGGCTTTTCCTTGTATATCCAGTAGAGCAAGGTCCCAATCTAATGACCTCGATGGAGATGGGATTTCAACCTGCAACTCTTCATCAGTAAGAATGATCACATTCTCCTCCTCTAGTTTTTGTGCAAGCTATTCTTCAGGGTTGTCAATTTTTTGCCTCTTAGATGGAGGAGGTGAAAGGCTTCTTTCAAGTGCAGATTCAACATCTATAATCACCACCCCCTTAAGAGGCCCATGTTGAGGTTCAAGGGGTTTTTCTTGTGCCATTATCCCCTTCCCCTTCCTCCTTATCTCTTCTTCCTTTTCACTATCACCTTCATCTCTTAATCTTCTATAAATAATCCTCCCTCTTGAAGGCATGTGGATAGGTCTCTCCTCCTCTGTCTCCCCTTCTAGCGGTGATGTTGATCTTTGTACTTGGGGCCTTTGTTGTGGAGGCTTTCTTTTGTCGGGTTGCTATTTTTGGAGCTTCTTTTCTCATTTCTTGGTTGCTTGTTATCTCTAATTGCTCCACCTCATCTATCAGTTCATACATGACTTCATCAAAAAAATTTATCAAATGATCCATTTTCTTATAAAATGGTCTGAATTCTCTCAATGGATCATACTTTGGATCCAACCTATGGACTTTATCAAGCACCTTCTTATAAGCCAACCATATTTCCTTTTTGACCTTTTGTTTATTCAAATCAAACTTATTCCTGGTCAAATCTTCTGGAAAATCAAAATAATGAGGCATTTGGGTTCCTTTGATTCTTTTTCTAAACATTATTATAAAAACCCTCTGGGTCACTATGCCACTTTATGCTGACTCTCAAACAATAAGGAGAAATGACCTTTTCAAAATGGACCCATCCTCCTTTAAGAATTACAAAATATGGGACTATAGTGTAATAAGGGAAAAAGGTGCCTTTACCTTTCTTTGTTAGCTCATCTTCATGTATGCAGCCCAATTGCCACATAACTTCTACAAATCCTAATCTAAGAGGAACATTGAAAGGCAATATATGTGGCTGCCCATGAAAACCTTACACTCTTATAACTGTGCTCACAGAATAGGGAATGATATCCCCCCAATTATGCTCAAGTTTCAATTCTAGCTTTCTTTCCATTGGCCTAAAAAACTCATGCAATTCTACTAGAATCCTTGGTGGATTTGCTACCAATTGAGCCCTGAGCCTGGATGCAAGGCAATTGTCAAAACTTACATAGCTTGCATCCTTTCTGTCCCATGACATATCCATTCTCCAGACTTGTACTGACATGTTTTCTCCATCCACCACCCTTCTTAACTCCATTTCTTCTACAAAGAAATTTGCATTTTTGTACAAGATCATGTACATAAGCATGGAATACCAGTAAAATGAGGTACTAATGTCACCCTTTTTAATATGTAGCAACCCCTCATGTATCTTGTCTACAAGGTATGGAGAAAATTCATAAATTATTGGAAAATGGGGATGCTAAATCTGAATCCCTATGTTCATATATGATTTTGGGATTACTATGCCTAGGTGGAAACCTAAAATTTGACATAGTGTGAAAAATGTAGCCCTGAAATAATGTGCAAAGGCATAAATTGGAAAAGGCTCTTCAACACATGGACCAATATAATACTAAGTATCTGGTGCCTTAGCTAAGTGGGATGGGAGCAATATTGCTCTAATCAAATACCTTGTCTTTTCATATTCTTTCTTCAGTTCCTCCAAATCAATAGGTTCTAGGGATGTAGAAGGTTCATACAAGTCAAAAAGTTCCTGAAACTCCTCCCTCTGAATGCTCAACAAAACTTCTCCTTTGCTTCCCCTCACAACCCTTGAGATTGGGCCATACTTATCTGCCATTGCACTCAATAAATCCACATCCATGAATACAATAGGTACAACTAACTTCCTCAAATCATATTGCCATGCCTATGAAAATGAGGCTAGTAAATTCCTCTGACCGAACCATAGCTTAAACATGCTTAGCCTTGACATAGGCACCCTTGCATCTGATATCTTGCAAGCTTTGTCGACTAAACCCTCACCTAGGGTTTGTCCATGTGCAAACCTCTGCCCTTGGTACTTATCATTTATTAACAACTTCAATTGGTCCAAAAATTCATCATAGATATTCCTCTTTTGATATTCAATATTACTAGAGTGTGGTCTTTGGGGTGCCATTATGAAAACCTAGGGTTCTTGATCTAAATTTCTACGGGAAACTAAAGCTTTTTGAAAATCTTACAACTACTACAATCTAACTTGGATTTTAAAATTCTACTTCAAATTCCCCACCCTAGTCTACATCAAAACACTTTCCCTACAAATTTAAAGCAATCCCTATGCTCAAAAAATTGAAATTCACTAGAGTAAAGCTACGGCTTCGACTTACAGTTTTTTGACACCACAAACCCTAATTCTGCACTTTGAAAGCCCGCAACAATTTTCTTTATCTCTTGAAGAATTCTTCGCTCTTGTTGGAATGCCTCTGGTAATTTTAAATGGGTAGAAATTTCTCTTTTAATGTTCCTGTGGTGGCATACCTACGTCCCATCTACCATTACTTCTCGTGCGAGCGATGAAATGACTCCAAATACTTTTGAAATGATTTTGAAACCTAACCGTAGATTTGCCTCCATGTCGGAAAATCAAACAATCCTCATTAGTCAATCTGACATTGACAATCGGTGTTGGCATATGACCCCACCTTTGTCCAATAAGAAAACTCCACGTCGATCTGCCTTACAACTCATCCCTGTGGCCCCACCTTTGGCTTCGACCTATCGGCATGGACACGTGGCATCATCCCACGATGCCACGGTGGTTAACACCACTGCATTTTCTGATCGTGGGGTTGCGAGGACTGTCCGATGAAGACGATCTTTAACCTGTCCACCTTGGCGACCATTCAACTTAGGTCGTTAACACTCGAGCACCTTTTGATCCACTTTAAAACATCTCCATCCATTTTCAGCACATGTAGAAATATTCACCACTTAGTTGGCTGAGCTTTAGCTTATTTCCTCTAACCTTGACAAAATAAAATATTAAAAGCTTTTTAAAATATTTTCTCAGCCACCCACTTTGCGACACATGGCAACTTTCAGGACAGATGACAGCTTCCCACAATGCCACAATCAACAGGGCCATCAAAAAAAGTCTTTGCGGCATTGCGAGGACACTTAGGTAATAAAGATTGACCACGGGAAGCCTAAGTCAAAAACAAAGAATTAGGAAAATTTAAAAATTTAAAGCGACCGGGGAACAAAATAAAAGCCTAAGGATGTAACATGGCCCCACCAACAAATCAATGACCCATAGTTATTTTTAAAATCCAAAAAGGTAACAAGTAAATAGAACATTCTCAGGGTTTATAAAAAAAGGCATGATAATTGAATGAGAACCCTAAACCCTAAGCCATGAAAGGCACAACAGAGACCCAATTTAGCCAAAAATAAGCAATTTTTACCAAGCGACCTAAAATTTTGTAGGACAAAATTTTAGGTCCTATTAGTGGCTCTAGTTGGGGACGTTCATTCTTTTAGAATGAAGTGAGGATCCAAAATCTTAGGTGAAGTGGACCACTTATAGAGCAGACCAAAAAGGGAAAAATCCGGATAAGACCACCCAACAGAAAAGAAACCTACTCTAAACTATACACAAAACCTACCAGTACTATTCATGGAAAATTATTTCAAGTCAAGTAATGTTTCAAGAACTGTCCATGGACTGGAAGTTCAAGAATATCACCATTAACCTCTTGGAGAAAATAAAAATATTCTCCCCAAATACTCTGGATCACATAAGGGCCTAACCAGATAGCATCAAACTTCCCATGCTTTCCCCTGTCCTCCAATCTGGCATTCCACATCAAGACTAAATCATTTACTTGAAAACTCCTTGTAGTTGCTCTTTTATCATATAAGTTTTTAACTCACATTTGTAGCTTAGCATTTCTAGCATAAGCTTCCCTTCTAGTTTCATCCACCTCGATTAAAGCATCAACTCTCAGTTGCATCTCACTATCAATATCATCATCATAAGCTTGGACAAACTTGTACATTTCCATCAGGTTATTCTAAGGTAACCTTGCATGTATCCCATATACTAAATCAAAAGGAGAACAACCTATTGCCTTCTTCATTGTTATCCTATCTGCTCAAACTGCTAGTCTTAGCTTTGAATCCCAAGCCTTCTTGTTCTTTTCAAGAATCCTCTTGATGATTTTCATCAAACTTTTATTTCCCGATTCTGCGTGCCCATTGCCTTGTGGGTGGTACGGTGATGAATATGATATTTGAATCACATATTTTTCACAAAAACCTGTGTATTCTTTAGACCTAAAACTCATTGCATTGTTTGATACTGTGATCCTAAAAATGTGGTTAAATGAAACAAGCATACACATAGATGAAACAACATAATGAAATTATGAAGCAAATAGAAAGCTAAACAAATGCAAACCAAATACTTCTTTGAGATGTCCCATCTTCCTCTATTCTTGAGGACCTTGAAGGTTGAAGAATTGTTGGCTCTCAGTAGAGCAATGACCTCCAAAGTGGCAACTCAAGAGTTGATTAGCTACTTCATGATTATGCAAATGGTATGAAAAGCATGATTATTATGCATGATTAATCCAATATGTTAATTATGCTAGATGATTGAGATGAAAATGCATAGAGTAATGATGCTAAAATTATGAATGCAAGGGATCCTTATTGCTCCAAAATGAGGGGTATTTATAGGAATTCCAAGGCCAAAGATGAGGTGGCAGAAATCGACGATCCAGATTTGATTTGAAGATGTCAAGGGTCAAGATTGAGGAAGTTGGAGAAGAGGTTGGAGGAAGGGACACTTGTCGTCTTTGTGGTGCCAAGTGTCAAGGAGCCTTTCTCATGAGAGGGCAAGTGTCCAAGGGAGGAGACATGTGGAAAAAGTGTCATGTGTCTCAAGGGGAGAATATCCAACCATAAGAGGTTAGGATAAAAGAGGTTAGGATGTGGAAGACAGTTGTAGCATTGCGGGCGCTGTCAACGCTGCGACCGTCACTTGTGAGCTACAATTTTTTATTTTATTTTATTTATTTATTTTTATTTGAGTTTTTTGATTTTTTGAATTTTTTTTTTGCGATTAGTTTCGATCGTTGATGTGATTTTACAACGCCTTTTTTTGTTGAATTTTTGGTGACTCAATTTGCCGATTATTGATTTTATTTTTTATTTTTGCGATGATTGATTATTTGAATTGATTTTTCGATTATTTGATGGTTTTTGATGAATTTTTTATGTTTGGACTTGATTTTTGCTGGATTTTGCGATGTTGGATCTTTGATTGTTGAGTTGAGACTTTTGATTCTGACTTTTGATGACTCGATTGTTTGATTTTTTGATTGGATTTTGATGATCTGATTTAATTTTTGGATTATTGATTTTGATGATTGCGATAAAAATTTTTTTGCTCCTCTGACCCCCAAACATCATGAGTTTCGATAAAGGTGTTGAAATGCTGCTAATTTGATTTGATTTTTGATTTCGATAGGATAAGATAAATTTGATTAGCTATCTAATTGATAAAATTAGATACTCCTGATTGATGAAATTCGATGATTAATTTTGATTATCTCGATTTACGTGCGAGATGAGATAAGATTGATAACGACCTCATGATAGATGAGCATCATTGATAGGGGCTCAACGAGATTTGTTAGAAATCTCAAGTGAGCAAGATAAACTGATAGATAGATTGATTTGATAGATAGATAAATTGAGATACTAATATGATGAGATGATTTGATTACAGGATTACTTTAGTGTTCTCCAGCCTCGGGAGCGCTTCCCGAAGACATAGAAGCTGATACCCCGCCTTAGCCAGGCAAAATGAGACCACATCGATAGGTGTGGTTTATCTTCCCTTCTTGACATGCCCCAACCTTTGATTAACTGAGGATTATTGAAAGCACTAGCAGAGCGTTGGCACAATGAGCATAATACTTTTCACCTACCGACTGATGAGATGATAATGACACCCGAGGATGTGTACCGGATATTGTGCATCCCCGTGATGGGCGAGCTGGTGTATTATGATCTTAGTGAGCAGGGTGGGATGGATGCACTTCGCAGATTATTTGAGGATGATGAGATTGGTGGATATGACCTTCCTTGGCAGGAGATGCTAGATACAGGTTATGCCACACTACCAACTGTGCTCGTTGGATTCATCGGAGGTTTCCTTTATCTTGATCATAGGTCAAAGAGATTATCTATTGGATGGGGTCATCTTCTTGAGTAGTTGGTGACACAGGGGACTCAATTCGCTTGGGATCATGTATGCTAGCCCACTTGTACTATGACTTGTATTAGTTCCAATCGGTGTTGAGAGGGGAGGGGTGAATCAACACTATATCGGTTTTACCAGATTTAACCTTAATCAAATTTTCTATTCAAACTTAACACTTATCAGTATAAGCAACATTAATAAGAAACATGCACATATAAAAATAAACACACATGACTACCAAGACTTATCACGTGGAAACCCAAATGGGAGAAAACCATGGTGTGAGTAGAAACTCACAAAATCTGCACTCTTCTGGAGTACACTCAATGAGGAGCCATCCCTATTAGGAGATTACAAAGACACTATTAGGTTCCACCCGGTTAAGGGATTTTCTTCAAGGCCTATTATAACCTTTACCCTATTAGAGGTAGCCTTGCTAAAGGACTTGGGATCATCAATTAAGATGTCACCCAGTTAAGGGATTTTACAAAGGGACCTGTCAAAGTCCACCTGGTCAAGGGATTTTACTATTGTAGTTATTAGAAAACAACACAGAGAATGATTTGCTTTAATATCTTCTCTTAGCTTAATCAGATCCAAATGAAGCTCTTCGGTTTGACCACTAGTTACACTTGCTCTGCGCTCTATTGGTGCCCTGCATTACACTTGCTCTACACTCTACTAGTACTCTGCATTATTTATTACTCTTCACACTATCCAATCTCTACACAATCTTTTTACCACTATGCTATTCACTTAGTAGTTCTACCCTCTTCTCACCTTGCTAGATTGCCTCTCTTCAAAATTGCACTTTGCAATTTTTACAATCAAACTAATTGGTTATCGCCAAAAACCTTTATACAAAACTTAGTAGATTTGAAATTCAAATCTTCTCACACTTTCTCTACACACTCTCCATCATTCTCTCCAACAACTCATCCTTATCTACCACTGTAACTCATAATTTCACCAACCTCTGGGTCATGTTCTATCTTTTTAATGTGAACCGGAAAATCTGCATAAATCTCACTTTAATTGGTTGTTAACTTCTATAGACTTCACTAGCCGCTTGTTTGATGATATATTGCCATGACTGACTCACCTTTGGTCATCGCATCCATCTTACTGATCACTGCTCCAAGATTCTCAGTGGATATCATCCTTCAACCTATATCACCAGTTCACCAGTGTAATTCTTCATCTTTTGCCACTGGTCACTGATCATCAAGAAGAATGATCACCTGTCTGTCCAGAGTGTTTCGGTCGTGCATAAGACTACTAAATTGCAATTTGAGTCACCTCCAATGACCGCATCATCATTTCAACTGCCAGTTTTAAGAAACTGATCTCAACACCTATCGGGTGCTTGACTGACTGATCAACTTCTCTATTTATCCTTCAACCGATTAGTCTTCGACCAACACACTGCTTAAGTGTCTCAATGATGCATAATAGGGAATTATTGAATCCTCCATATTATTTGCAGCCATGAGTAAACCGTTGAGGTTTACCACACCTCCTTGCCTATGAGCTTTGTCTTATTCACCGGTAAGTGTTGGTCATCAATGTCAATACTAACTGATGAACCGGTTGTGCCAACACCATCAGTTATGCCAACAATCTCCCCCTTTGGCATTGATGACAACACTTAAAACTTCTCTTTTAGCAACGAGTCACTTTTGCTTCTGCTGTACCGATCAACTTCTCTATTTGAATCTCCCCCTCTCACTGTCTTCTATTCATGTCACATATGACTTCATCTCCCTTCATATTCCATCTGACTTCACTCTCCCTTCATATTCCATCTGACTTCACTCTCCCTTTGACAACAATGCCAAAGGTGTAGTCTAGACATCCTATTTCACATACTGCAATGACTACTCCCCCTAATAGGAGTAGTCCATAATCATCAATCCAAATACATAGAATTTTTAGGAAAATCATACCAGATTGATGTTGTTTGAATCTTCACTCACCTTAGAGCATGTAGGGGAATTACCCCTAGCTTACCTCTGAGATACTCAAAAGCATCCTTAGGTAGCGGCTTGGTGAATATGTTTGCAACCTGTTCCTTGGTTGGCACATATTCTAGTCTAACTTCTTTGTCATGTACCTATTCCCTAAGATAATGATATTTTATTGCAATATGCTTGGTTTTAGAGTGCATTACCGAGTTTTTTGATATGTTGATAACACGTGTATTGTCACAGTGTATCACCACCTGTTCGGTAACCTTTTCTTAGATACCTTCCAAGATCTGCTTAATCCATACTACTCGTGTACAGTTGATTGCAGCAGCCACATACTCCGCCTCAGCTGTGGATTGAGAGATACAATTTTTTTCTTGTTTGTCCATGACACAATCCTATCTCCAAGAAAGAATGCACCTCCACTAGTGCTCTTTCTGTCATCAATGTTCCCTGCCCAATCTGCATCGGTGAAGACACTTAAGTTGAAATTTCCCTTATGTGGATACCAAAGACCATACTCGTCAGTCCCCTTAAGGTATCTAAATATCCTCTTAACCACCACCATATGAGTCTCTTTTGGATTTGTAGCAAATCTAGCAACCAAGCCAACTACTTGTGCTAAATCTGGTTTACTGTGCACTGCATACTGCAACTTACCGATCATGGATTGGTATAGTGTCTCATTCACTTCATTATCCTCATCATCTTTTGAGAGCTTGCATCCTATAACCATCAGAGTTCCAACAGGTTTGGAATCTTCCATTCCAAAGGTCTTCAATATTTCCCTTATATATTTGGTTTGGCTAATGAATATACCATTTTTTAGCTGAGATACTTGCAAACTAATGAAGAATTTTATTTCACTAATCATAGAAATTTCAAATTCTTTCTTCATTTCTTCTGCAAAACCTTTGCTCATTTCATCATCTCCTCCAAAGATGATGTCATCTACAAAAATATTTGCAATCAGATTTTTTCCTTCTCTTTATTTAAATACAAGTTACTATTGTCACTAGTTCTCATGAACCCTATACTTATTAGGTATGAGTGTAGTTTCTCATACCAAGCTCTTGGTGCTTGTTTTAGCCAGACATATCCTTTTTCAGCTTACATACCATTTCTCTTCCATCTTCTGAAGCAAACCCTTCTGGTTGCTCAATGTACACTTCTTCCTCTAAAACACCATTCAAGAATGCCAATTTGACATCCATTTGGTAGACCTTAAAATTCCTATAAGCAAGCAAGATTGTGACCCCTTCTAGTCTGGCCACCGGTGCAAAGTTCTCTCCATAATCCAAACCTTCTTCTTGTGCATACCCTTTGTAGACTAATCTTGCTTTGTTTCTGTAGCATCCTAAAATAGCGACACTTGCAATTTTGACTGCATTTCGGTCTTCACGATGGCGACGCAACATGCAACCTGAATGGAGACCTCGAAACTTGATTATGACACTGAAAACTGCATTTTTCAAGCACCCTGGCCTGAACCTCCTTGCACCCTGCTGTCCCGGGAGGTGGGACCAGAGCGCCCTGGTCCCCCAGGACCATGGCGCCCAGCGCCCTGGTCCCTGGGTCCTATTTTGGGCCCGGTCTCCTTTGGACTTCGGGTCTTTTTGTTTGCAATTTGGAAAATTAACTTTCCTGGTCGGCCTAAGGTCGGGAAAATCAGTCTATCAGCCCTAAATGACAAGTATATAAACTACATTTTCCTCTCTCATTTGGATAAGAGACACACATGAGGGAAAAGGTGTGGAAACTATACTCAAGCATTCAAGCATTCAAGCATTCTTTCAAGCAATTGATCATTCTAAGTCTCCATTCAAGGCTAAGTGTTGCATTCAAGACAAGGATTCAACCATTGAAGAGGAGATCACATACTACATACTACAACAACATACAACATCTATACCTTCGCACATAAGGATACAAACATCCTTAGAACAAGGTTGCAGGTACGTGGTTGAAATTGAAGATCTGGAATCCTTGTGCAGAGACGAACAGATCCCCCTTCGTTTCGAGGATTTTTCGGAGGACCGTGGCGCTCGGGCGCCATCGTCCTGACAACTTTTGCTCAAATTTGTAGGACAACGCCGTATCGACATTTTACTGCTAATTCCAGGTCCGCAGCTTCATACTGTATTCCTATCTTAGTTTATAAGCGAATCTTTCTCACTTTCTATGCATTCCTAGCTTAATTCTTCTATGCACATTCTTTACAAAAGAGGGTAGCCTTGCTTTCTTAACCCTTGAAACACATTTAGCATCCAATCTTGCATTGTGTGGGATTGGATCTTGTGGGTTTCAACCCCTCTTTTGAATGTAAAGTCTCTCCCCTAAGTGAAAACCATCAACCCTAGTGAATCTCCCTTCTCTCTCCTTGGAGTTGGAAGAGGGGAGAGCAACTAGGGTTCGATCGCGATTTTCCGCTTTACATTTTGGTGAACCCGACGTGAACATCCTTTCTGATTATTCATAGTTAGATTTGAAAATTGGATTCCTTGATTACATTTCCATGTTTGATCTTTTGCAAAATTTTAGAGGTGATTGCATAAAAACCCTAAATTTTCTTTTTAGTAATTGAACTTGTGAAATGCTTAATTGTTAATGTTTGTTTCAGATCTGCCCTTCTGTTACAAATTATCAATTCATGTCTGTGCTTTAATTTTGAAAATTAAGTGGTTAAGTGTCAAAACCCTAATTTTTGAAACCCTCTTGATTCAACCTTTGTCCGACAATTTGACCGATCAAAACATCTCCAAATTAGCTGTAACTTTGGATTCCGGCATAAAATCACAATATCTTTCATCCCTGAAAATTTGGAAAAAAGTTGCGAGGACCGTGTGCACTCCGAGCGCCATCGTCCCTGACATTTTTTCTGAAATTTCGGGAGCGAGATCTTACTGTATTTTCCTGCTAAAATCCAGAATTTTGGCTGCCTTTATCAAATCTAACACTTTCAAAATTACAGTCAAAGTTGGTCTTGTGATTGCTTGGATTAAAGCTTCTAAACATTCAAAAATCATTGAAATTGAAATTTTGTATCAAAATTGTGTTCTTACTGTCCTAAATCTGAAAAGTGTGTTTGCATTCATTCGAAATTTCAGTGCTGTATTCAAATTCTTACAATTTGTGACTTTTGAAATTAAGTGCTTAATTACAACAACTTCAATTTCCGCTTTCAAAATTGAATTTTGCGTGAAATTGAGTCAATTTTTAAATTTCAAAATTTGCATTGCTTTTGACATTCCCTCTAAAATCATAAAATTCAAAATTTTAGTTTCCCTCTCTTTTTCAAAATTCAAATTTTGCATTTTTCGACAATCTTGGTAGGGTTCAAGTTCGAGATTGCAACTTTAATTTGGCCTATCTACAGATCGTAAAATCACTCAATTTTTTCAGATTAGCTCTAAAATCATCATACCTTTCATCCCTGCAAATTTTGAAAAAAGTTGCAAGGACCGTGTTGCACTCCGAGCGCCACGGTCCCGGACATTTTTTCCGAAATTTCGGGAGACTGTCGTGATTGCATTTAACAGCTTAAATCCAGAAATTGGCTGATTTTACTGAAAATTGCTACCTCTAAATTCAAAATCTTCTCTCTCTTTCTAGTGCATGAGTTTTACAACAATAAGCCCTACTTACACTATTCCCGTTAGACGAAGCCGTAGAATTAAGTCTTTCCGAGGTTTAACTACCGAGGAGATGGAACCTAATTTGAATAGCCTTTTTAACGAGGACATGGGTAATTCCTCTAATCCTCCTAATGATGAAGAAGCTCTCCATGAGGTTTCTGAAGAACAACTTTCGAAGTTGGATAACCAATTTGACGATTTTCGACAGTGGATGTCTCAAGAATACCCTGATAGTCAAGCTCTTCCTTTAATTGAGGGTCTAAAACGTATGCTTCAAAGTGATAAGAATGGAATTGATATTTTGCGTGGTATTGCACACATTGTGGGTTCGAATGTGATGCCTATGAAGAGTTGTGCTGAAAATTTGGGTTATACACAACCTCCTACTCAAGTCAATCATTCTATTCCTTTGATGACTTCTATTGCTAGTATACCTACTTTTACATCAAACATAATGACTACTTCAATGCAAGACATTCCTCCTATGATCACTAGTCATGGGGGCAATCCCTCTTCTTCAATTAACCCTCTTCCTTCATTCAATCCAACTTCTTCATACATTCCTTCAATGAGTGTTCCTATTACATCTTCACAAATGAACATGACGCAAGGGGGCAATTCGTTTAACCATTCCATTCCTCCTTGTAGTGTTCCTCCTTTCCAATCATCTCCTATGACTAACTATCATAGTGTCCCACCACCTTATTCTTTACCTTCTTTCAATAACATAACACCTCCATCTCAATCTAACACATCTAACATGAATTCTTCGACTGAAGCGACCATTAACAATCTTGCACAAGCTGTCTCTTCTTTACAACAACAAATTGCCTCTATGAATCAATCTAAGTTTAGTGTGCCCACATTTGATGTTGCGAGCCCACTTTCTCTTGACATTGTTCGAGCTATCCCTCCTAAACATGTTGAAATCCCGCATTTGGAGCTTTATAATGGTAAAGGTGATCCTCTAACACATGTTAAGACTTTGCAAACAATATGTACTAATTTTGCTTATGACCAAAGGTTGCTTGCAAAACTGTTCACTAGAACATTAAGAGACAAAGCCCTACAATGGTATTGCTCGTTGCCTTCCTATTCTATTACTTCTTTCGAACAACTTGCAAATGCTTTCATTCAACAATTTCAAAACAATATAAGTCCTAAAGTTACTTTGATTGATTTAATGCATTGTAAACAAGGTGTTAAAGAAAAAGTGACTGATTTCATTGGTAGATATAAGCATTTGTATGCTCAAATTTCCTTTCCAGTGCCTGACAATGATATTCAAAGAATCTTTATTTCTAATTTACAAAAAGACATTAGAGAAAAACTCCTATTTTCTGAGTTTACTTCTTTCCAACAGTTGTGCGCAACTCTTCACAATTATCAACTGACTGTGAGTCAAATGGAACAATCACATCCTATGGCTCCGAGTGATAAGGGTGATAGTAGTCAACAACCATTTGGGAAGTTTAAACCGAACAGAGATTCCATCAAATTCAATGAAAACATCATCAACAACAATGTGAATGCAGCATCAGGTGTGCCTCCTATTTCTAAATTTTTCAAGAAAGAAAGAAAGTTTACTCCTTTGAATGAATCATTGCATAGTATTATGAATAAGTTATTGGAACAAAATGTGCTTACTCTTCCTCCTATAAGGCAAATTGATCCTGCAAAGATTACTTCACCTTATTTTGATAACAAAGCTTTTTGTCAATTTCATCGTCAGCCTGGGCATGATACTGAAAAATGTTTTTCTTTAAAGGGTAAAATTCAAGATTTGATTGATAATAATACTATCTCTGTTTCTGGTGTGAATGATAAAGGCAATACATCTGTAGCTCCTCCTAACCAAAATCTTCAGATTTTCACTGATCCATTGCCTTCTCATACCTCTAATGCGATTGAGGCTAATGATTCCTCTCTTTCATCTGATGGTCTTGTGTCTATGACTCCGAATGTGATTAACTTTGTAGAGCAGCAAGAAAACCCTAAAGAACCTTCCATCACATTTGATTCCAGTGAAACCATTAGGGCACCTGATGGTCCTTTATACATAGTTGCAAAAGTCAAGAATACACCTTGCCGTGGAGTGCTTATTGATCCTTCGTGCATGGTTAATGTTATTACTGAAGAATTTCTTTTTACTTTGCAATTGAATCATGTGATCTATGATGAAACAAATGTGGTTGTGAAATTATTTGATGCATTTTCTTCTCTTGCAATTGGTTCTATTACATTGCCTATTGAGGTCCATAACAAATCCCTTGATGTGAACTTTGCTATTATTCCTTCTTCCGAACAATTTCGTGTGAAGCTTGGCTATCCTTGGCTATCTTCCATGAAAGCTATTGCTTCTCCTATTCATAAGTGTTTGAAATTTCCCCATAATGGTGAAGTTGTTACTGTCAATCATAGTCTCTTTAAACCAGCTGGAAGAACTTCTAGCGTTCCTATTGATTACTTTTGGCCTAAACAATTCCAATCTCTTCCTCCGCGAAGTGATCATCTTTTCAAATCTTATCAAAAGTGGAAAACAGATATGATCCTATCTCTAAGTGAACCTAGAACACCTAAACTTGATATTCCTATCATTCTTGAGAAGGAAGTTCTTCCTTTGAAAGATAAAACTAATGTCTTTCCTCAAGAAAATTCCCAACCCGTTCCCATGGATGTGATTATGTCTATGCCTAATAAACTTCCTAAGAGCAGACCTATACCTCCTCGCCATGATGGACTTGGTCTTCTTCCTAAACCAAAAATTCCTCCTTTATATGGAGCAGTTCCTCCTCCTTCTTTTTATAGAGAGAAGAGACCTTCCTCTTCTCCTATTGTTCAACCTAAGAGACCACAACCTAAACACCCAAGTGATAAGGATGAGAACATTCCTCCTCCTCAATCTTCGCAACTTCCTACTAAGACTAGACGAAATCGTTCTGCACGTGAACGCCGACGAAAGCGTCGTCTTAGGGCTCAAGCAGCTGCTTCTCAAACTTTGCAATCTCCAAAAACACCTTCAACAAGCATTATTCCATTTTCTCCTCAGCCGGACATTGAGCCTAAATCTCCTAAACATAAGATGCATGATGGTCTTGATCCTGTGCGAGTTAAAGATCCTATTTTTATAAATCTTGATGATGATATAGATGAAAATGTTATTCATGATGAAAATGTTACTCCTCTTGCTTCTGATAGTGAATATGAACTTGTTGATATTGATAACCATTTATCTAATGAATTTTCTAAAGCACTTATCCTAGCTCCTAGACAAGAACAACTTGGCTTGGAACATGAACATAGCCCTTGTTTGGATCTTGTGATAGCTCCATCTGCTGTGTTGAATTTTCCTCCTCTAGCGTGTTCCCTGCCTTCCTGAAACATTGATCAGCAAGATCGGGGGGTAGATGACGTGCAAGACTAGTTACATTAGCATATCAGATTCTCTCCTCCTCTCTTGTGTTACTTCTTCTATATGTTATTCTCATTCTTCTATTTGTTGTCCTTAGTGTTGTCTACTTGAGGACGATGCAAAGCATGGAGATCTCTTTTGGTCTCTCTCATGTTGACTCAAAAGACACATGTGTTCCCTTCTTCTAGGTGACCTTCCTTGATTGGGGAATGAAGAACAATTATGCATACATACATATGATATACATGAATTATCATACAGCATACTGACCCCGAGGAAAGCGAAGTCACCTTGTGCTTTGTGTTTTGTGTCTATTATCCTTGGGCTTATCTCACACTTGGGGGCTAAATCCTTGTGATAACGTGCTCCTTTCTCATTTCTTATATGTATCACTACCTTAAAGCAATCACCCCCGGTGAGGCGTGTGCGATCGCTTTAACGTAGGGGGGCATACATCCCATCCATATCTTTTCAAGATACTTGAAAATTTCTTGGCAAATTTAACCTTGCCTTGAAAATTTTTGATATCTTTCTTGCATGACTCATAGTGAGGGAACCTTACTACTGACAGTCATGGTTCTCCCTTGTGATCTTCCCTTTTACTTTGTCAATCGAAGTCGTAAGATCCTTAGTCCACTGGGGGCTTGGTGTGTCTTGCCTCCTTGACGTGGTGAAAGTCTTTCAATGTTGTTTCCTTGTACTTTACCGGAAGTATGAGCGTACGCTTATACTCCCACTAAAGTGGGGGCTAAATGTAGCGTCCTAAAATTGCGACACTTGCAATTTTGACTGCATTTCGGTCTTCACGATGGCGACACAACACACAACCTGAATGGAGACCCCGAAACCTGATTATGACACTGAAAACTGCATTTTTCAAGCACCCTGGCCTGAACCTCCTTGCACCCTACTGTCCCGGGAGGTGGGACCAGAGCGCCCAGCACCCTGGTCCTTCAGGACCAGAGCACCCAGCGCCCTGGTCCTTCAGGACCAGGGCGCCCAGCGCCCTGGTCCCCCAGGACCATGGCGCCCAGCGCCCTGGTCCCTGGGTCCTATTTTGGGCCCGGTCTCCTTTGGACTTCGGGTCTTTTTGTTTGCAATTTGGAAAATTAACTTTCCTGGTCGACCTAAGGTCGGGAAAATCAGTCTATCAGCCCTAAATGACAAGTATATAAACTACATTTTCCTCTCTCATTTGGATAAGAGACACACATGAGGGAAAAGGCATGGAAACTATACTCAAGCATTCAAGCATTCAAGCATTCTTTCAAGCAATTGACCATTCTAAGTCTCCATTCAAGGCTAAGTGTTGCATTCAAGACAAGGATTCAACCATTGAAGAGGAGATCACATACTACATACTACAACAACATACAACATCTATACCTTCGCACATAAGGATACAAACATCCTTAGAACAAGGTTGCAGGTACGCGGCTGAAATTGAAGATCTGGAATCCTTGTGCAGAGACGAACAGATCCCCCTTCGTTTCGAGGATTTTTCGGAGGACCGTGGCGCTCGGGCGCCATCGTACTGACAACTGTTGCTCAAATTTGCAGGACAGCACCGTATCGACATTTTACTGCTAATTCCAGGTCCGCAGCTTCATACTGTATTCCTATCTCAGTTTATAAGTGAATCTTTCTCACTTTCTATGCATTCCTAGCTTAATTCTTCTATGCACATTCTTTACAAAAGAGGGTAGCCTTGCTTTCTTAACCCTTGAAACACATTTAGCATCCAATCTTGCATTGCGTGGGATTGGATCTTGTGGGTTTCAACCCCTCTTTTGAATGTAAAGTCTCTCCCCTAAGTGAAAACCATCAACCCTAGTGAATCTCCCTTCTCTCTCCTTGGAGTTGGAAGAGGGGAGAGCAACTAGGGTTCGATCGCGATTTTCCGCTTTACAGTTTCTTACTACTTGACCGATTTCATCTATTTTGTTTATAAAGACCCACTTGGTGCCTATCACATTTTTGTTCTCCATTTTGGGCACGAGGGTCTAGGTTTCATTTTTCTCAATCTGCTCAAGTTCTTCATCCATAGCCTTGATCTAGTCTTCATCTTTCAGATCCTCCTTTGTTGTTTTGGGCTCAATTTTAGAGAGCAAACAAGTACTCTCTCTTGCTTTTCTTCTAGTCAATACTCTTGCATTCTTGTCACCAATAATATTGTCAACAAAATGATTGATTTTGACATACCTTGGTGGTGCCAATTCATTTCTTGGAGCTTCTTCTACCAGTTGTGCAGGCTCTACTTCACATGCTTCCTCATTTACAACTACACTAGGATTCTCTATAGTAGGTTCGACCGGTATAGTGTAATCGAATCCTTGATATTCCTCTGGTTCACTCTTGTTGTCTTGTTCATTTCTCTCAAAGAACTCATCTACTTTGACATTCACACTTTCCACAATCTTACTGGTCCTTTTGTTCAAACACCAGTATGCTTTACTCTTTATGTAGCAACATAAGAAAATTCCTTCATCACTCTTAGGATCGAACTTTCCAAAGTACTCATCCCTCTTGATGTAGCACCTATTTCCAAATACCTTGAAGTAACTCACATTGGATGAGTATCCACACCATAATTCATAGGGACTCGTATTTATCCCCTTCTTCACCTGTATCTGGTTCAAGGTATACACAACAGTACTCACTGCTTCTCTCCGGAAGACATGTGGAATATCCTTCTGTCTCATTAGAGTCCTTGCATAATCAATTATAGTTTTGTTTCTTCTTTCAGCAACCCCATTCTGCTGAGGTGTTCTAGGTGCAGACATCTGCATTTATGAACTCTTGAGAGGTGAACTCTCCTCCTCTATCCGATCTCAAATATTTCATACTCTTACTGGTTCCTCTCTCCACTTGAGCCTTGAAGACCTTAAACATGTGAAAGGGTTCAAATTTTTCTTTCAAGAATACAACCCACATTATTCTTGAGAAATCATCTACAAACAACATGAAGTACTGGTCCCCATAGAAACTCTTAGTCCTCATAGGACCACAAAAATTTGTATGCACTAAGTCCAACACATTCTTAGATGAATAAGATTTGCTTCTGAAACTAGATCCAGTCAACTTTCCTAGTTGACATTCTTTGCACATAGCATTCTCAGGTTTCATAATGTCAGGCATACCTCTGACAAACTTAATTTTACTAACCTTTGTTATGCTATCAAAATTAACATTACACAATATTTTGTTCCACAACCAACTGTCTTTTGCCTTTGCCATTAGGAAACTTCCTACAGTGGTGTCTAGGTAGAACAAATTACCTCTAGTTTGTTTACTGGTAGCAATCAAACCTCTCGATTTATCACTTATTTTGCATATTCCTTCATTAAACTCCAACCGATAACCCTTATTGTTAAGTTGTGCAACACTTAACAGACTATACTTTATCCCTTCTACCCAAGAAACATCTTCACAATTGGTTTTATCATTTAGGGCAATAGATCCCTTACCTTTTACCGCACAAGGAGAATCATTTCTGAATCTCACCAGTCCTCCATGCTGAGGACTTTGTTCCTATCACCAGTCATGTGGTGAGTGCAACCATTGTCAATTACCCAGTCTCCACACTAGTTTGAACTGAAAAATAGTTTCATATCACTTTCCTCTATGCTATCTTCCTTTACCACTACAAATTCAATCCCTTCTCCATCAGATCCTTCTGATTCTTCATCGGTAACTCCTTCTTCTGCAAGATAGCACTCCTTCTTGCTCTTCTCTTTGTATCTTCTAAAGTTATCCTTCCTATCATTGTCAGGACATGTGGATGCACTATGACTTATTTTATTGCATGAGAAACACTTCAGGGGTAGTTTACATATGTACTTCCCTTTTCCTCTTGGCACCCTTCTTGCTATTAGAGCTTCAAGCTCATCTTGTTCCCGTTCTTCAAATAACAAGTGTAACATTAACTGTTTCGAAAGATCTGAGTTCTTGAATTGTAGAAACCCTTATGGCATATTGTGGTAGCAAGGTTCTCAAGATTTTGCTGACCACATCATCTTCCTAAAGCTTTCCTCCAGTATTTTTGATGAAATTTACATCCTTTATTATTTTGTTGTATTATTCTATATTTTCTCCTTCTTGCATCCTCATCTCATCAAATTTGCCTCTCCAACTGTCCACCTTAGCCTTTTGTACATGAGGATCTCCTCCATAAATAGTCTTCAACTTATTCCACATCTCATAGGTTGTTTTTAGATCTTGAATCTCAGCATACTCGTTATCAGATAGAGTACTAGCAATCACCTTCATAGTTGTGATGTTATCTTGCTTCACTTTGATATGATTTGTAGTGAGAACCCCTATAGGTTCATTGTACTCTATGCTTACATGATTCCATTATTGATCTCCTAGGGTTCTTAGGTAGAGCTTCATTCTACCACACCATAATGTGTAGTTCTCCTTAGAGAACTTGGGGCCTTCCTTTCGTATCATCTTGGATCTTTCCTTAAGTTGTTAATCTCTTATGAATCTAAGGACCAGGAATCTGATATCAATTTTTAGTCCCAACCAGTGCTAAGAGGGGAGGAGTGAATCAACACTATACCAGTTTTACCAGATTTAACCTTAATCAAAGTTTCTATTCAAACTTAACACTTATCAGTATAAGCAACATTAATAAGAAACATGTACACATAAAAAAACACACACATGACTACCAAGATTTATCACATGGAAACCCAAATGGGAGAAAACCACGGTGTGAGTAGAAACTCACAAAATTTGCACTCTTTTGGAGTACGCCCGGTGAGGAGCCATCTTTGTTAGGAGATTACAAAGACACTGTTAGGTGCCACCTGGTTAAGGGATTTTCTTTAAGGCCTGTTAGAACCTTTACCCTGTTAGAGGTAGCCTTGTTAAAGGACCTAGGATCATCAATTAAGTTGTCACTCGGTTAAGGGATTTTACAAAGGGACCTGTTAAATTCCACCTAGTAAAGGGATTTTACTATTGTAGTTATTAGAAAACAACAGAGAATGATCTGATGTAATAGCTAATCTTAGCTTAATCAGATCCAAATGAAGCCCTTCGATTTGACCATCGGTTACACTTGCTCTGCACTCTATTGGTGCTCTGAACTCTACTAGTGCTCTGCATTCTTTCTCTACATTTCACACTATTTGAGCTCTGCACACTCTCTTCACTACTCAATTATTCACTTAGCAGTTATGCCCTCTTCTCACCTTGCTAGATCGCCTCTCTTCAAAATTGCACTTTGCAAATTTTATGATCAAAGTAATTGGTTATCACCAAAAACCTTTATACAAAACCTAGTAGATTTGAAATTTAAATATTCCCACACTTTCTCTGCACTCTCTCCATCATTCTCGCTAGCAACTCATCCTTATCTGCCACCGCAACTCATAATTTTACCAACCTCTAGGTCATATTCTGTCTTTTTAATACGAACTGAAAAATTAGCACAAATCTCACCTTAACTGGTTGCTAACTATTGTAGACTTCACTAGCCACTTGTTTGATGATATCTCGTCATGATTGACTCACCTTTGGTCATTGCATCCAGCTTACCAGTCACTGCTCCAAGATTATCGATGGATATCATCCTTCAACCTGTATCACTGGTTCATCGGTGTAATTCTTCATCTTTTACCACCGATCATTGATCATCAAGTAGATTGATCACCTATCTATCCAGAGTGTTCCAGTCATGCATAAGACTACTAAATTGCAATTTGAGTCACCTCCTATGATCGCATCATCATTTCAACTGCCAGTTTTAAGAAACCGATCTCAACACCTTTTGGGTGCTTGACTGGTCGATTAGCTTCTTTGTTTATCCTTCAATTGATTAGTCTTCGACCAACACACAACTTAAGTGTGTCAATGATGCATATTAGGGAAGCACTGAATCCTCCATACTATTTACAACCATGATTAAACCATTGAGGTTTACCACACCTCCTTACCTATGAGCTTGGCTTTATTCACCGGTTGTGCCAACACCATCAGTTATGCCAACAACTTGTACTGAGTTGTGTACCAAGGATCGATCCAATTATCAGCAGGGGTGCTAGTTCTCCAGATATGGGCATGGGAGCACCTACCTATTACACAACCATTGGTTAATAGAGATAGACCTATAGGTAGGCCTTATGCTTACGGATATCCAGGCACCATTTTCTAATGAAAGTTGAGCAAATTGGGGTATTGGTGATGGTCACTAGATGATTTGGATACTGTGATATGGAGACCGTATAGAGATTGCAAGATCTGGCCCAAGGATTCAGCGGAGATGTCGTATGTATTCTCGACTCGATACCTAATCGGGTCTACACCCTATGTTATTGAGTGATTCCTTTGTATGAGGGCATTGAGATAGTATGGCAGGATACAGGGGATACCATAAGATACAACTCATTATGCTTGTAGGAGACTGGATGTGGCTACTTGGGGGCCATCTATTTCATATGAGCAGGCGTGTGTAGAGTATCTATCATTGGGGCCACTGGATTGGGATTATCTACTAGGTATGATAGATAGTGGGATGACAGTTGAGTATGTCGTATATTTTACTGCGCACAGGTTTCCTAGGTTGACATGTCCTGATGAGACATAGCCAGTTCTAGATGAGGATGACAAGAGGCCACGACATAGAGCCCCTAGGCGACCGAGGGATGGCAGGGGGAGAGGAGGTGGGGGTGGGGATGATGGTGAAGATGGAGGGGATGATGATGCGGGATATGGAGGAGATGCAAGAGATCATGGTGTTGGAGATGATGATGGAGGAGATGATGATGTGGGAGATGGTCGAGTAGTGGCAAGCACACCAGGAGCCAACAATTCTAGATTTTCTAGAGATGTATATATGGATTGGATGACCCAAGTGGTCAGACGGAGGAGATTAGGTCCACTGAATTAGGGGCATCAGGTCCCAGAGCAGGAGGTTCCCTAGGTTGAGCAACTACCTACGGGAGTATCACAGGTTGAGTAGCCACAAGTAGAGGCACCTCAATGAATCCTCATTAGGATGTCATCTAATCGGCAACATGCTCAAATTACTAACTTGCAGGGTTAGGTTCAACAGCTAGAGAGTCGACTAACAAAGAGGGACTCTCAGATAGCCCAGCTAGGGGTCCATATGACATAGTTACAAGTATAGGCACATGCACGGATGTCCTAAGTACAGACACATGCCCAAATTTCTCAGGTAGAGGCTCAAATGGCCTCTCTCATGGCTGAGAGAGATGCAGCTAGGGATAGGTGTCGGCAGGCTGAGGCACAAGTACAAATGTTAGGAGAGTCTAGTTTAGGGAAGGCTTTCCTGAAGATGATGCGCTATGCGGTCCGGGAGGCTGAGTATTACAGGACCTTATACTATATTGTTGTTCATGATGATCGGAGGGCTCTAGGCTTTTCACAGCTGAGCAGGAGATCGGGATAGAGCCAATCTGAGAGTCAAGGAGTGACAGGGCCACTTCAGAGAGATCCCCTAGGTGGTGACCCAGGTATAGGGGTATCGGTTGGTATTACCAGACCTGCCACATCAGGATAGAGTTTTGCTCTGTGCCCTAGTGGTCACACTGATGTGGGACATCGATCCATTCATGTACACACCTTTTACGATGAGATATTGATAATTCCCATGATGTATATTTGTGATGTATCTCATATATTTTTATGATATCATTATACCTTAGACATTGATTTTTTTAATGATATGATATGCAGTCGATCCTATTCACTCTACATGACCTATGAGATTATGGATGCATTCTATGTGTTATATGATTATGCTGTGCAGTTATTTTCATGATGTATGCTTTATTTTTGATATGCTTATGGATGATAGATGATGTATGTATGCTTCTTACATGATGATTTAGTATTTACACGGTGTTATGCAATTGTGAATATGTATGGTGATTCTTATAAGTACTATGTGATGCACGTGCAATGCAATGCTTTCTATTTTTATGATGTTTTTATGATTTTTTCCATGCATGTTAATATGAGATGGATGCAATGCAATGCAATGATGCTACTATATATGATTGATATGAGATGGATGCAATGCAATGATCTAACTAAATGAATGAATGATTGGATGTTTTATATGAATTATGTCTTAGTATGCAATGGTTACATGAGATGAACTAACTTATCATGCAGGATGAATGAATTGATTGTTTTTGTTAATGTACAATGCACTCAATCACGTAAAAAAAGAGATAACACCATGTTGAAGCCTTTGGCCTTGGAAAATATGAGTGTTTTGATCCCATGCAAAATGAAATGCAAATCTACTTTAAAAATGCAAATGCAAGATGAAATGCAATGCTGCGATTGGGCTAATCATTTGGTCATTGCTTTTTGTTTGTCATCATTGAGCCTTTAAAATGTGGGAAGTGAGTGCAAACATCGATGGTATAATTGACCCATGATGAACTGAGCACTACTTTCCTGGGTTTTGATATTGCAAGTTAGCACAAGCATCGAGGTATAATTGAACCAAGATGAACTGAGTGTAGCTTGCGTAAAACAGACAATATTAACTATTTCTATATGCAAATCTAAAATGTCTTCGATGATACTCTGATGATCATGTCCCGAGACAACTTTGTACATATTAACAATTAATTTACAGACAGTAGACAATAAAATATCATGTTCCTTTCTTGTTCCTCTAGCCAAAGACATCCTGGAGTCACTCAAAAATCATGATAGCGAAAAATCAAGATAAAATAGTTGAACCATTATTGTCAAAGTGTAAAATCATTAGTCAAAATATATCATCTATTGATATGTGTTTGTCATGTGTAGTGTGATAGTTGATAGTTGATGGTTGACAATTTGATCATGTGTTCAATGTTGGATGTGTCTCAATTTTTGCTTGACAAGTATTGCCTAATTGTTGTTCTACCTATTGGATTAAGCTCAAAATGATGAAATTTTTTGTCCCTAGCTAGCTTCAGGATTTTGCCCCTAGTCTAGAAACAAACTTTATTATGATATATACGATGATCCAAACCATGGTGAGAAATCACCTGTGAAGCCTGCGTATGTACAAAGGCTTTATTATGGATATGAACAATGCTGATGGAAATGAATGCAAGCGGAAGGATGCATGAACCAATAGATGGAAGAGCTAGCTATCAGATAGTGCCTATTGCCATGTTTTCACCATCTATTATTATTGCACTTTTTCTCGTTTTTTATTTTTTATTTTTCACTGTTTTCACTATTTTTGTATTTTCTGCTTTTTCAGTACTTTTTTGGATTTTTCTACTTTTGCACTTTTTTTGGATTTTTCCGCTTTTGCACTTTTTTTGGATTTTTCTGCTTTTTCACTGTTTGATATTTTTTTCTTTGTCAGACATAAAACTTCTTTAGATGCATGATATTGATGGGTTCCTCGAGATGATCCGCGTCCTGTGTTGATAGCTGATATGCTCATGACCCAAATACTGCTGACCACAAACAAACCTAACTAGTTTGGTTCAAACTTCCCTTTCTTTTCTCGATCGGACTAGTTTCGTGGATTTTCCTTTAGTACTAGTTCTCCAACTTGAAAGGCTCATGGTTTGACCTTGTGATTATAACTTCAACACATTCTTTGCTGATACACCTTTAAATTGTCAAAGGCATTTTGTCATCATTCATGGATCAATTCTAACTCTTGCAATCTAAATACTCGTTGTTCTTCATTTGGTATAAGGCCTTTTAATGATACTCGTAGAGAAGGTATCTCTACTTCTATTGGTAGTATTGCATCTGATCCATAGACAAGAGAGAAAGGTGTGGCACTTATTGGTGTGCAGATATTGGTACGATAGGCCCATAGAGTAGGGTTCAATTGAATATGTCAATCTCTACCAGCATCATTCACTGTCTTTTTGAGGATTTCCAAAATAGTTTTGTTTGATGCTTCTTCTTGCCCATTCCCTTATGGATAGTAGGGTCTAGAAAATTTGTGTTGGATCTTGAATTTATCACATAGCTCGTGTACATCCTGGTTCTTGAATGGTCGCCCATTATCAGTGATAATGGTCATGGGTATACCATAGCGACATATGATGTAGTTCAAGATAAATGCAACAATTTGTTTTCCTATGATATTTATGAGAGGTATTGCCTCAATCCATTTTATAAAATATTTTATAGCTACAAGGATGAATTTATGACCATTGGATGAAGGAGGATTTATCTTTCCTACTAGATCAAGACCCCATTGGCAGAAAGCCCAAGATGTAGCCAAAGCATGAAGTTCTTGTGCTAGTGCATGAATTAAATTTCCATGGATCTAACATTGTTTGCATGTTTTAGCTATCTGGAAAGAGTCTCGTTCCATAGTTGGCCAATAATAACCCAAGCCTATGAGTTTTTTTGAAAGGGTAAGATCACTTGAATGAGTGCCACAAATGTCATTATGGACTTCATTTAAGGCCTTCTCAGATTCTTCTTGCTTGAGACATCTTAAAAGAGTACCATCCAGACCTCATTTAAAAAGGGTATCCACGACAAGAGTATAATGGGAAGATTGGCAGATGAAATTTCTCTTTTGGTTTTTTGACAAGTCGGGAGGGAGGGTGTTATCTTTCAGGTATGTATAAATTTGGCCATAGCGGGAGGAATCATGCCCAACAAGGTGACAGATAGTTTGGGAATCAAGACAATTATGAGCAGGGTAAAACAACTCTTCCACCAAGTATTTGTAACACTCTTGATTTTCTTGTGTCTGAAGTAGAGAAGCAAGTGTTGCCATGGCGTTTGCTGCTTTGTTGTCATTCCTCGAAATCTGCTCAAAAGTTATTACGACAAAGTATTTCTTGACATCATCAACCATCTTCTTATAAGGCATTAGCTTTTCATCCTTTGTTTGATAATTGTCATTGATTTGATTGATGATGAGCTGAGAGTCTCCAAAGACTTGTAGTTTTGTAATGTTCCACTCTATGGCCATCTTTATTCCTATGACCAAAGCTTCATATTCTAATGTATTATTGGTGCATGGAAAGCTTAATTTGTACACCTTTGGAATTGTATGACCTTGTGGCATAATGAATAGAATGCCTGCTCCTGATCCATGTTGTGTATATGAACCATCAAAGTACAATTGCCATGTCTTTGTGGTGACCATTAGGATATCAACATCTGGATATTCAATGTTTAAAGGACGATCATCTTGAAGCAGTACCTCTGCTAGTTGGTTTGCAATGACTTGCCCCTTGATAGATTTCCTGTCCACATACTCAATATCAAACTCGCTCAGGATCATGATCCATTTTGCTAATCTTCATGTTAATGTCGCCTTGTTGAGCAAATACTTCAATGGATCGATTTTAGCAATCAGCTTGATGGAGTGAGATAGTAGATAGTGTCTCAATTTTTGAGAAGAAAACACTACCACCAAACATGCTTTTTCTGTTGGTGAATAGTCGAGCTCGTATCCTACTAATGTTCTGTTGATTTAGTAAATAGCTCATTCTTTTCCTTCATTATCCTGTTGTGTGAGCATAACTCCTAATGATACTTTAGTGGCTGATACATATAGTAACAATGAATTTCCTTGAATTGGTGACATTAGGACTCATGGTTGTATGAGATATTTCTTAATTTTGTTGAATGCTTCTTCACATTGATGGTCCCATTTAAAATGGATATTCTTGTGCAACAAATGAGTAAATGGTTGACATTTATTTGCTAGTTGAGAAATAAATCTTCTGATTGACTGTAGTCTTCCTTGGAGTGATCTGAGTTGACTGATATTCTTGGGAGATGCCATTTCCATGATTTCTTTGACCTTCATTGGATCTACTTCGATACCCCTAGCTGAAACAATGTATCCCAATAGCTTACCTGAAGTAACACCAAAGACACATTTCTTAGGATTGAGCCTTATCTTGTATTGTTCTAATCGGTCAAAGATCTTTTCCAGTATTTCTAGATGTTCTTCTCTGTTGTATAATTTTGCCAATATGTCATCAACATAGTCTTCCATGAATGTATGCATCATGTTAGGGAATATTGTTGTCATTTCTCTCTGATATGTAGCACCTGCATTCTTTAGTCCAAATGGCATGATGCTGTAGTAGAAAGTACCCCATGGACATGTGAAAGTTGTCTTTTCTTGATCTTCAGGAGATATTTTAATCTGGTTCTATCCTGAGAAACAATCCATTAGAGAAAACATGGAGTGTCTGGCAATTAAATCCACAATGATGTCAATATTAGGTAAAGGAAAGTCATCCTTTGGAAATGCATTATTGAGATCTCTGAAGTCTGCGCATACTCTGATACTTTTATCCGGTTTAGAACTAGGAACTATGTTTGATACCCATTGAGGATATGCTACAAGTCTGATGAATCCTACATCCAATAATTTAATTAGTTATACTTTGACAAGAAGAGTGATATGAGGATGTATCTTCCTTACTTTCTGTTTAACTGGTTTGGCTCCTGGACTAACATTTAAGTGATGCATAATAAGATTTGGATCCAACCCTAGCATGTTTGCATATGACCAGGCAAAATTTATTTGTCATCTTTTGAAGAATTATATATATTGCTGCATTTCTTGTTTTGATAGAGAGGTTGTGATGGAGAGATTCTTGGAGTAGATCCAAATCACCTAGTTGTCTTTGTTGCTCTCACCATCCCTCTAACTCCTCAAGCCCATCCAATGGTACTTGGAAAGGATTATACTAGTTAGACCTCCAAGGCCTAATCCTCTTTGGCTTGCCTCCAAGGTATAGCCATTGATCTTTACAATCAACACTACCTATTGAGGATTCCACCTCAATCCCTAACTCCACTTCCAAGAGCTCCAACAACCCTTGCAAAGGATATTTAATCACAACCTTGTTCCATGAGAGGAAATGAGGTTGACACAATGTATTTGGTTTCTAATAAAGTTTTTACCACCATTAAACCCTTTGACAATCCTTCCTAAGGTCACCTTGGCTTTATCGGCTCCAAACAGGACTAATACAATTAGCCCTCCTATTACAATTTTTAGGACTTGGTTTCAAATATTCCCACACAAGGCTACAAATAAATTAAATTTATGAGTACCCTTTTCAGATTTACATACAGTATTAAAAAATTCCATCTGGGTTCTCCGTACACATGGGGTTTCCAGTACTGTCCTATTTTAAGGGTTTTAGGCCTATCCAGATGACTTGAAAACATGGCTTTGGAAAGCTTCACCAATCAAAACCTCTGCAAAAACCAATCAAGGATTATTTAAGGAAATTAAAAGGGGTCTCTAACCATGTGTCAACTTTTCCTCTACCAATCCACATGTGCTCTGAAATCACACATCTTCTGCTATCCTAGTCTCACCAACTCCTAGTTGTGAGCCTAGGGTATCATTGTAAAATCAACACAAAGGTCTGCAAAACCAAAAAACCTACTCTAAACATATTTACAGACCCTAACCTATCATTACACAAGATTACAACCAGTGCCACCAGTGGATGCTCAGGTTAGAGCCATTTCTTGCTTAAACCCTAGTTGTTGAGGGTTTTGCACTTAGTCACAAAGAATGGATTGAATCTCTGCAACCAGACACAATCAAAATTTCTAATCTACCTTGTTGAAAAGTATACTCAACAAAATCTCATTCCCTGCAATGAGATTCTTCTGACAAGTCTGTACTGGATCGTACAACACAACAAAAACAAAGAAAACTATCAAAACAATATCAAACATGATTTTCCTTCAACTCAAAAACTTGCTTTTGCATTCCAGATCTTCTAACCCGTACAATGAATTTGTTTTTGTCTTTTAAGAAACATGATTCAGTTGGTTTGAACCAAATTCTTCACCGCTAATCAACAAAAATGATGTTGCAAAATGTTGCTTAGCAACTTTACATCTCCTGAGGATGCAACTTTGCATTCCAGTGTCCTACAAGGCTCCGAAGGCCCTCTATGCACTCTAAGAGACCTAATAACAATGCATTGCACCCTATTACATAATGACTCTGTTCTAGAGTAGTGCATCTATGAACAACACCAACATTACAACCTTCTAGGATATCAACATCCTGACACAACAAAAGCTTGGAGAACTCAACCATGTCTCCATTGAGTCCCAAATGGTTGGTCTATTATTACAACATAAAAAACAAAACAAAAAACTTAGAACAAACCAAAATTGCTTGGAGTGATGTGTGCCCCGCACCATACTCCCCTGGGACAAAGAACTCAAGTCCCTTGAGTTAAGAGGTCTGCAATTTCCACACCATGCTGAAGTATATCTAATTATGACATCCACATAGCATCTAATTTAGGTAACCCTGCCCACTTTAAAAAGTAATGTTTGTATACCCCTTTCCTTGTCTTCTTGACTACCTTGGTGTCCAAGATACTTTCCAACTTGACCGCTTGGTTTTGTGGAAAATCTCTCACCCAATCTTTAGTACCTTGTGATGAAGTGTCCAACTGATGTGTTTGAGATTCTCCCTTGTATGGATAGAGATCACATACATTAAAGATGGGAGAAATACCCAATGTGGGAGGGAGTTCAACTTCATATGCATTATATCCATATCTGTGCACCACCTTGAGAGGCCCAATCTTTTTCATCAATAGCTTGGTAGGCTGCCGTTTTGGAAGTCTCTCTTTCCTTAGATATGCTAGGACCAAATCTCCAATCTTAAATTTCACATTCCTCTTTGTCTTATCAACATTCATCTTATATGCTCAGACTTTTGTTGTAAGGTCTATCTTACCTTATCATGTACTTCTGTGATTCATTCTTCAAAATTCTCACCTTGTGCACTCTTAGGTCTCATAGAACTAAGATCTCTGAGCTCTAGTATGCCCCTAGGATGAAAACCATACACTATTTCAAAAGGACTTTTACCTGTACTTCGGTTAACTGAGTCATTGTATGCATATTCTGCCTAACCAATTACCAAATCCCAAGTCTGCCCATGTTTTTGGTGAGGCATCTTAGCAGATTACCCAAAGATATGTTAACTACCTTTGGCTGACCATCTAACTGAGGATGGTAGGTAGATGAGAAGGATAATTTGGTGCCCAAATTTCTCCAAAGCGTCCTCCAAAAGTGGCTTAAAAACTTCACATCTCTATCACTGACAATGCTAATTGGAAGACCATGAATTCTAACTATCTCTTTGAAGAAGAGTCCTGCAATGTAGGTAGCATCATTGGTGCTCTTGCATGGTATAAAATGTACCATTTTACTGAACCTATCAACCACTACATACACACTATCAAATCCCCTTGGAGTTCTTGGTAAGCCTAACATAAAATCCATGCTTAGACATTCCCAAGGCCTCTGAGGTATGACCAAAGGTTGGTATAGACCTGCATTACTTGATGAACCTTTTGCTCTTTGGCAGATTGTACATTTCTCTACAAACCTTCTCACTTTTGATTGTAACTTGGGCCAATTATAAAACCTACTAACCTACTCCATAGTTTTATCTATGCCAAAATGACCTCCTAGACCTCCTTGATGCTTTTCTTGGATAATGTTTTGTCTCATAGAACATTGGGGAATGCAAAGAAGGTGTCCTTTGAACAACAAACCCTCTTGTATCATATATTCTGAATAAGAAACATGTGAGGTATTAGAAAAATCAGTACAAACAACATATATCTCGGAAAAGTCTTTATCATCCTTGTAGAGGTCTTGTAACTCAGTCAATCCCACACTTTGCAATTGTATCTCCTGCATAGTCATGACTCTCCTACTTAATGCATTAGCTACCTTGTTTGCAGTGCCCTTTTTGTGCTTGATAGTGAAGGTGTAGGATTGTAAGTATTCAACCCACTTTAGGTGTCTTTGATTCAATTTCTCTTGCCCATTAATGAAACTAAGGGCATGGTTGTCTATGTAAACTACAAACTCTTTGGGTAGCAAGTAATGATGCCACTTCTTCAATTCTTACACCATGGCATACAACTCCAAATCATATGTGGAGTATCTTTTCTTGGCTTCATTCAAATTTTCTGAAAATAATGCTATAGGATGACCTTCTTGACTTAAAATAGCCCCTATTGCTCTTTGGCTAGCATCACATTCTACTGTAAACAACTGTCTAAAATCAGGCAATCTAAGGGTTGGCAGCTATGCTATTTTAGCTTTCAACAATTCAAATCCCTTATTAGCTTCCTTTGTCCACTTAAAGTGACATTTAATCCCCCCTTTAATGGTGTTAAGAATATGATCAGAGCACAAACATGGCTAAAGTTTCTCACAAACTTCCTATAAAAAGATGCCATTCCATGAAAACTTCTAACATCACTTATGCCCCTAGGTGTAGGCCAATTAAGTATTTCTTCTACTTTACTTAGATCCATCTTTAAACAACCTTGTGAAATAACAAAACCAAGGTAAACTAATTCTATTTTCAAGAACTCACATTTTTCAAGGTTGATTTTGAGTTGAGCCTCCTTCAACTTCTACAAGACCATCTCCACATGCTTAAGATGTTCCTCCTTGGACCTGTTGAAGACCAAAATGTCATCAAGATACACAATAACAAATTTACCAATAAACTCAACTAAGACTTCATTCATGAGCCTTTGAAAGGTACTAGGTGCATTGGTGAGGCCAAAAGGCATCACCAACCACTCATATAGGCCTGCATTAGTTCTAAATGTTGTCTTACATTCATCACCAGGTCTGATTCTTAACTGATGATAACCAGATTTCAAGTCCACCTTTGTGAAGTAGCATGCTCCACCTAGATTGTACAATAGGTCCTCTATCCTTGGCATGGGAAACCGATATCTTATAGTGATCTTATTGATTGCTCTCGAGTCAGTGCACATCTTCCATTTTCCTCCTTTTTTAGGCACTAGAATAGTGGGAACAACACATGGAATCAAACTCTTTATGATAAACCCTTTGTCTAAGAGTTCTTGCACTTGTTTGGCGATCTCTTCATTTTGGCTAGGTGTCATTTTATAAGCAGGTTTGTTAGGCAGATTTGCCCTGGTATCAAGTCTATTTGATGATTTACATCCCTCATTAGAGGCAAAGAATAGGCATATCATCTCCTATAACTTTTGCATATTGCTTTAATAGAGCTTGCACTTCTTGAGGCACTTCACTCATTGGATCTGCCTTAGCTTCATCTTTAGGCTTTAGCACTATAGCATTGCCTTGATTACCTTCTTGCTTTAATAGTTTAAGGAACTCTTTACCTCTCAAGAACATACCACTTGAACCTACTTGTTTTTCCTCCTTTGGTTCTGGTAATGGATCCATTTGGTACTTCTTACCATTCTTGGTGATGAGATAGTTGTTCTTTTCTCCATCATGACAGACTTTCACATCATATTGCCATGGATGGCCCAAAAGCAGATGATAGGCATCCATAGGCAATATGTCACATAGAAGTTTGTCTTTGTATTCACCAATTTCAAAGTCCACCCATTCTTGTTCATCAACTAAGATGTGTTGACTTTGGTTGAGCCATGATACCTTATAAGGAGTGAGGTGAGGCAATATTTTCAGTTTAAGCTTATCCACCATTTCAACTGAGACAATATTCTCTGTGGAACCTAAATCCACAATCACCTTACAAATTTTTCCATGTGACTTACAAGTGGTCCAAAATAGACTTTTCCTCTGAGGTGGCTCTTGAGCTTGGGGTACCTTTAGCATTGTTCTTCTCATCATCAAATTTTTTCCATCTGTCATTGGCTCTGCCTTGCTAATTGGAGAGGTCACACTTTGAGTATCCTCCTCTTGCACTAACTAAGTCCTTCTTTCACCCATGTATGAGCTTGTTGAACTTGAGGCTTTTCTTGGACATATACTCATGTTATGTCCAACTTGATTGTAGTGGTAATACCTACCGATGAAGATTGTATTTCCTCTCCCCGAGCTTCCAAAACTAGCTCTAAAATTGCTTCTCCCTCTAAAGGATCCTCTATATGTTCCTCTTTGTGAGTCCCCACTTCCTTCTTGGTTTTGATGCTCTTCATTTCTTGAAGCACTCTGCCCTTTGCCAAAGGTTCCTATACCTCTGAAGTTCTTACCACCTCTAAGGTTATGATTTTGCTCACTTCTCCTTTTGATCTTTTCCTCTACCCTTAATGCCAACTGAAAACACTTATGAACAATATCTAGTGTGAGGATACTTATTTCATCTTGTATGTTCTGCCTAAGTCCATTCATGTATCTGGCCAATTTCTCCACTTTATTCTCATGTTTCCTAGCCCTCAAACTTAGTTTGTGGAATTCCTCAGTGTATGCATTGACATCTAGTTCCCTTTGTTTCAAATTTTGCAGTCTCTTGTGGATTTTAACTTCATAATCCCCTAGTAGGAATTGAGCCTTAAGTCTTATCTTCATACACTCCCATGAAGTTATCTTTTTCTTACCTACTTGTACCCTTTCTTCTTGCATCATATTCCACCAAACTAGGGCTGATCCCCTCAATCTTGACTTAGCTACATTTACTCTTTTCTCCTCTGCTACCTCCTTATAATCAAAATGATTATTTAATGCTTCTATCCAATCTAACAACTCCTCTCCATTGAGATTTCCTCCATAGGTGGGTAATCCATCCAAATTATCCTTGGAGATGGATTTGACTGCATCCAAGAATAGTTTTTGGTCTTGAGGTATTGCTACTATTGTCTGGTCCTCCCCATCTTCCACTTCTTCATCGGTCTCATCTCCCCATTCTGTCTTAACCTTCCCCTTCTCCTTCTTAGCATCTTGGGTCCCTTTGGTTCCTTCCTAATCCTTCAATCATTTTAATATCTTTGCCACCATCTACTAGATGGCTTCTTGAGTCATTGCCTTTGGAGGAATTGAACTTGCTTTCGACTCTTGAATGTCTGACATACACCAATGTTTCAAAAAGGTGGCTTTGATACCACTCTGATGTAGGGATTCTTGGAGTAGATCCAAATCACCTAGTTATCTTTGTTGCTCTCACCAACCCTCTAACTTCTCAAGCCCACCCAATGGTACTTGGAAAGGGTTATACTAGTTATACCTCCAAGGCCTAATCCTCTTTGGCTTTCCTCCAAGGTATAGCCATTGATCTTTACAATCAACACTACCTATTGAGGATTCCACCTCAATCCCTAACTCCCCTTCCAAGAGTTCCAACAACCCCTGCAAAGGATATTTACTCACAACGTTGTTCCGTGAGAGGAAATGAGGTTGAAACAATGTCTTTTGTGTCTACTAAATTTTTTATCACCATTAAACCCTTTGGCAAGCCTTCCTAAGGCCACCTTGGCTTTACCGGCTCAAAACAGGACTAAGACAATTAGCCTTCCTATTGCGGTTTTCAGGACTTGGTTTCAAACATTCCCACACAAAGCCATAAATAAATTACATTTATGAGTACCCTTTTCAGATTTATATACAATATTACAAAATTCTATCTGGGTTCTCCATACACATGGGGTTTCCAGTACTGTCCTATTTTTAAGGGTTTTAGGCCTATTTGGGTGACTTGCAAACATGGCTTTGGAAAGCTTCACCAGTCAAAACCTCTGCAAAAACCAATCAAGGATTCTTTAAGGAAATTAAAAGGGGTCTCCAACCATGTGTCAAATTTTCCTCTACCAATCCATATGTGCTCTTAAATCACACATCTTCTTCTGTCCTAGTCTCACCAACTCCTAGCTGTGAGCCTAGGGTATCATTGTAAAATCATCACAAAGGTCTGAAAAACCAAAACACATAATCTAAACATATTTATAGACCCTAAACTATCATTCCACAAGATTATAACCGGTTCCATCAGTGGATGCTCAGATTAGAGCCATTTCTTTCTTAAACCCTAGTTGTCAAGGGTTTTGTACCTAGTCACAGAGAATGGATTGAATCTCTGCAACCAGACAGAATCAAAATTTCTAATCTACCTTGTTGAAAAGTATACTCAACAAAATATCATTCCCTGCAATGAGATTCTTCTAAAAAGTCTGTACTAGACCATACAACATAGCAAAAACAAAGAAAACTGTCAAAACGGTATCAAACAAGATTTTCCTTCAACTCAAAAACTTACTTTTGCATTCCAGATCTTCTAACCCATACAATGAAGTTGTTTTTGGATTTTAAACAACATGATTCAGTTGTTTGGAACCAACTTCTTCACTACCAATCAATAAAAATGCAACTTTTTGCAATGTTGAAAAATGTTGCTTAGCAACTTTACATCTTTTTCCTCCTGAGGATGAAACTTTGCATTCCAGTGTCCTACAAGGCTCCAAAGGCCCTCTATGCACTCTAGGAGACCTAATAACAATTCATTACACCCTATTACATAATGACTCTATTCTAGAGTAGTGCATCTATGAACAACACCAACATTACAACCTTCTAGGATATCAACATCCCGACACAACAAAAGCTTGGAGAACTCAACCATGGCTCCATTGAGTCCCAAATGGTTGGTCCATTATTACAACATGAAAAACAACACAAAAAACTTAGAACAAACCAAAATTTCTTGGAGTGATGTGTTCCCTGCACCAGGTTGCTAGATGTAGAATCTTTGGTTGCTTTGTTGTCCCAATGTTAACTGCCTCTGTTGGTTCAATCAATATGGATGACCTTTCTTGATAGTATTCAAGTAAGGTGTCAAATTTCCCTTCTAGCGTCTTAAGGAGGTTTTCACCATTAGATGTGTCCTTTCTTTTTACTTTTTCTTGGTCTAATGTTGCCAATAAATGGTTTTTCAACATTAGAACTGATATTATTTTCTTTATTTTCACTTTTGCGACTGAGAGATTTGGCACCCACTTGATTGGAAGATGCATTGTTGAAGTTCCTTGTGAAAGTTGTTGCGGGTTCAATTGCATTAAGATATAAGGATATGGCATGATCATTAGGAAAGGTATCAATGGTAGTATGTCTTTCATTTTCTCGGTCAATAAGTTCAAGATGGATTAGAGGTAAGGGGTCCTCAGATCGAGATTATTCAAAGGTATTAAGGGTCATGATAGAGATGTCAAATTTTTTGATATGTATTTCAATGTCTAGAATGATACTCTCATCAGAATGACCTGTCGCAAGTAGCTCTTGATCGTCCTCGATTAAGTCCAAGTCAATCGAATGTGATTTTAATTCAAGTGGGCTAGTTCCTAACGTGTGCCCCGCATTCGCATGAACTACATCGACACTGACATCTTCTTCAAAGCAAGTTTCTTCAGTCGAGTTTTTAGAATGATAGGAATCCCATTCCCATTCATTAGAATCTATCTCACTTGCAACTTGCAATCTACAAATTTATTCATATAGAGTTTGATTTGTTTCTTCTATTTTTCTTGCTATATCTTTTCTTCTCTCATATTTAGCTTCCTCTAGGATGATGTTGAGTTTTGTCAACCTTTCTATCAGCTCTCCTTGATTTATACTAGCTTCTTGTCTGTTTTGATTAGGAGTTAACTCTACTTGGGAAGTACCTTTAGTTTGTTTTTCCTGTTGATTAGAAGCTTTCTTCTTTTTCCATTTCATGTTTGTTTGTTCTTGTTGTTTGGAAGATGTTTCTTCCCTTTCAATTTCAATTTGCTCTTGTTTGTTATCATGTTCATCTTTTTGTTTCCTAGAAGAGGTGTCCTCTTGCAGAGTAACTTGTCCATACCCTAAGCCTGATTTGTTTGTAGCCTGCTAAGTATGTGGTTGTATAGGTTCTGAGATACCTTCTTTTCTTTTTTCCTACAAGACCCATTCAAGTGTATCCCATTTTCTGAAGGATGTTAAATCCTTTTCCATATTTTTCTGTAGGTATTATGATATTATTGATCTTTTTTTGGACTTCTTTATCCTTGTATAACCATTGTATCACATCTTTGTCCTTTGTTTCCTCTGATAAGGTCCCAACACTAACATATGCTCCATCAAATATTGGAAGATGTTTCATAATTGGTTTCTATTTAGAGTTTGATGGTTTTTCATAGGATTTAGGAGAAAGTGGTAACTGTGACAGTGAATATTCTTCGTTCCCTCCATCTCTTAGTTGCATTTATTTTTCCATACTTGAAAAAAATGATGCAAATGATTTTTCCTTGGATTGTGTGTTTGAAGATGATGCCTCCCTATTATGAGGAACAATTACCTCTTGAGCTGGTTTTAGATTACTATAGTATTGGAATGGATTTGAATTTGTTGAGATTATGATTTCCTCCCCATTGTATGGAAATTTTAGGCACTAATGATATGTTGATGGAATAGCTTGTATGTCATGTATCCATGGTCTTCCCAAAAGTATGTTGTATGATAAGTCCAAGTCTAGAACTTCGCATGATGTGTCTTTCTGCAAGGGTCCCACTTTGATGGGTAATACCACAATTCCTTTGGAAGAATGCTCTTCTTCATCATATGCTTTGATTGTGATCTTTTTATGGGGATCAACTGCATCTTCAGAATAACCGAGAGCACAAACAAGAATTAATGAGCAAATATTTAGGCCAACTCCCCCATCTATTAGGACACATTTAGTGCACGTCTTATGAATGAGGACTTCAATATGCAAGGGAGTATTATGGGGATGTTGCAAGGACATGTCATCTTCTTTGGTGAATGATAAGAAGTGAGGGGTTGTGAGGTGTCCCACCATGGTTTGGAATTGATCTATATCAAGATCTTTGGACACAATTGTATCTACTAGTGCTCTTTCTAGAATTTATTTGTGTGCAGGTGAAAGCCTTAAAACTTCTAAGATGGATATTTGTGTAGGAGTTTTCTGTGGTTGATCCACTAGACTGTATTGTTTTGAAGTGGATGATGTGTTAATTGTAGGACCCGACAAAACAACTTTGGCTTTTCTTCTTGTGGTAGAATGAGAAAGTTCTTGATGTTGTTTCTCTTTAACCACAATCACATTTACCACATTGCCATATGCATGAGCATAGTTCACCTTTTCTTTACCTTTATTGTTATGCACTACTGATGATTCACCCTTCTCATAGTTAGGAAGCGGAATTTTGAAAGCCGTGTGAGATTCGTTTGTTGTATGTCCATCCACAATTATCACTCCATTATCAATCAAATCTTGGATGACATGTTTTAACCATTGACAAGCATCTATTTGGTGTCCTTTTTTCAATGGAAATCACAATAATGGTTGTCGTTCCACCAAGCAGGTTTTACCTTGGGTTCAAAGTTTCTTTCTTCTGGCAAGGTAATCAACTTGTTTGCGAGAAGCGTCTTTAATGCTGACCCAAGTGGTTCACCAATGTTTGTAAATTTCTTTCGAAAGTTGTTGAAAGTTGATTTTTGGTGATTGTTGTTCTGTTGCACTGTAGCTGGGTGATTGGATAAATTGAAAACCGGTTGCTTTGGTTTTACATTTTTGTTATCAGCTATCCCATCATTGATGACATTTCAATTTTTGTTCCAAAATTTGGGCTTATCGTTGTTGTTGTTGCTAGTATTGTTGTTAGGAGGATTAACTCCTTCTTTGCATAGCTTCAACTCGCCATTCATTATCATGGCTTCCTCCATCTTGATTCCATTATCAATCATCTTTTCAAAACTTTGATGACATTGCATTTTAGATTATAACTTATTTGATCGTTTAGGTTGTCGATGAATATGTCCATTTTCTCATATTCTGGCACCGTACGAGGATATCGTGAAGCTAACGGTCTCCATCTCTATAGAAACATCATGAAAGGTTCTCCACTCTTTTGTTTGGTATTACATATTTATAGCATTGTGACCTCATGTTGTATATTGTAAGAGTATTGTGAAACAGACTTATCCACCAATTCTGTGAATGATCTAATTCCGGGTAGGAGTTTGGAGAACCATTCCATAGCTAGTCCACTTAAGCTCTTTGAAAATAATCTCATTAGGTATGTATCCTCATGTGAAAACTCTATACTCATCGTGCAAAATTATCGTATATGATGTTGGGGATCAATACTTCCATTATATTTATCATATCTAGGAGTTTCACAACCTGTAGGAAATGTTATCATGATGGGTAAGGACAGATTTTCTGAAGCAAATACTTCTTAGTGGTTCCTCTTTGTATATCATGGATTTGCATTTGGAGAGTTTGTATTTATTGTGTGAGATCCAAAAGAGGATCATCAATATGATCTCTCCTTGTATCATTACGATCCCTTCTTGTATCATCATTAGGTTTTCGTGTGTATTCATTGGTTCTTCATGCGTCCTCATGAATTGTTATATCCTCGAGTATTTTTGTGTCATCCTTCTTGTGATTGAAAATTTCTTCATTTTTCTCATTGTCACTGCAAGTGTCACTTGATCCCCCCCTTTGTCTTAAATTGTTCACGTCAAAATCTCGGGGAAGTTTAGCACCAAATTTTGCTAACATTAAGAAGTATTTTTCTTTTTCGCCCTCCAATATTTTCTCCATAATTTTTTCAAATTTAGGATCTTGCTTGATTTCTTTGATGTGTTGATTAGTTATCTCTTCTTCTTGTATTTCATTTTTGTGTGTCATTTCCTCGTGATCTTCATCCATTTCAAGTGTTTCTATTCTTGTTTCTTCGATCTTTCATCTCTGGGCCCTGGTTAAAATGAGCATCCAAGTGTTTTGAATGTTTTGTGAGGTTTTAATTTTCTATAATGTGTCGTAATAAGTGATCAATTGTTGAGGTAAATATGATAGATATATAAGACACAAAATGGTCATTCAAGTATTTGCAAGTTTTTCGATCTTAGTTTGGAGTACAAATTTTATGATTTTTGATATGACCTAGTTCAATAGGAACGATATATCCTATGATAGAGAACAAGGTTAATTTGATCAAGCGTTGTAGTTTCGTGATAAAGGATAATAGATCCTGATAAGAAACTATGTTTGAATGATCAGTTTATCAAAGAAAATGTAATGTTGCACTTTAAGATGTTAGATCTTGAACTTGTTGGAGATGAATACTTGAGAACCTTTAGCATGTCTAGTCCTGAATCTATTTTGACAAAAGATAACTTGACGAAGTGACCTGAGAAGATGACCTAGTATCTATGTTTGACTGTTTGAGAAATAGGCTATTTTTGTTTTCTGATTTTGGTGCAGTTTACCAGAAATACTAACAAAATAACCATAAACACTACGATACTGACTAGAAACGCTGACAAACTGACCAGAAATGCTGAGGGACGGACTAGAAACACTGCTATACTTACGATAAATGCTGACAAAATGACCAGAAATGCCGAGGGATAAATTAAAAATGTTATTTTGCAATGCACTGACTCTAAAGTTCAAAATAGTGATGTTTAGACTCAACAAATTGGGTGTTTGAACTTAGGAGATTGTTATTTTGACCCAATTTTTTTATTTTCAAACTCAAATAACTGATATTTAGACCTAGCACGTGTAAACTAGGAGATCTAGTGTTGAAACGTGAGCAATTTGACATTCAACCAAAAGAGTTGTTGCTTAGACCAAGAGAGTTGACATTTAGACCAAGAGAGTTGATGATTAGACCAGAAGAGCTACTGTTTAGACCAAGAACTCTGTTGTTTATACCAGGAACTCTATTTGTTTAGACCAAGAGAGCCGTTGTTTGGACTAGAAACTCTGTTGTTTAGACTAGAAACTCTGATGTTTAAAATAATGATGTTGGAACTTAGACAATGCTTGTTTTAACTCCAAGAGTTGATGTGTAGTCTGAGAAAATTGATGTTTATACCTAGCAAGCTCAACCTTGGAAATTTAATGTTGAATTATGAGAAAGTTAACATTTATACCAAGAGAGTTGACGTTTGGACCATGAGAGCTATTGTTTGGACTATGAGAGCTACCGTTTGGACTAAAAAAGCTATCATTTGGACCGTGAGAGCTACTGTTTGGACCAAAAGAGCTACTATTTAGATCGAAAGAGCGATTGTTTGGACTGAAAAAGTGGTTGTTTGGACCAAAAGAGCTACTGTTTAGATCGAAAGAGCGATTGCTTGGACTGAAAATGGATCGTGAGGGCTACTATTTGGATCAAAAGAGTTACTGTTTAGACCGAAAGAGTGACTGTTTGGACTGAAAGAGCGACTGTTTGGACTGAAAGAGCGACTGTTTGGACTGTGAGAGCTAATCTGCTGTGAAACTTGTAAATTTGACAATTTGAAGTTTGAGTTTGCAATTTTTGTTGTATTTCAATGGATGATATCTTGACCTGACTTACAAACGCAAAATTCAGATTGTATTTTTGTCCCAAAGGACACATAAAGTGTAGGTTCAAGACTCTCTAAAGAAATCCCAAGTTTTCACGAGTTTTGAACAATTGAAAACACATCATTCAATCTATCCTAAGGAGATTGGCTTCATTATTAGTTCTTAGCCCACACTTGGTACCCTGTCAGCTCACACAACCTTGTCACCCCCTAAAGGGCGCCCATGTTTTTGCCTTTGTGAGAGCTAGTGGAGTCCTGTTATGAGCCTAGCAATAAGGTCTCAAAAAGGGAGTTCACACATACGCTCAAGAGGGACATAAGGTGACCAATAATTAAGGAGATATTCTTCTCCCTCAATGCACTAAGAATTTAATAATGTTCAGAGGTAAACCAGGTAGCTTCTAATTTTAATTGGAACTAGTAAGGGATCCGTTCGACACGTCGGGGTATAAACTCAATTAAAAGGTCTCCCAGCCTTGAAAACCAAGGTTTGATATACCTGAAGGTATGAAGGAGAGCTATTCTCGAGCACTGTCATTGACTTGATTTTCACCAAATCATATTTATTTTATAATGGGTTGGAATACTTGGCATTAGCTGTTCCCACTTGGGTTGTTCCCCTCTCACTGACCTTAATGGATTTGGCCTTATAGGCTCCTTGGGAGGGTAGGCCCGCTAAAGATATGCAACATTGAAAAGAAAAGATGACTCTAGCTTTCTGATCACCTAAGAAAGGTGAAAGCATACTTGCCTATCATCAAAAAACATATAAGACACGTCTGTTCATTTCCATTGTAATTAGTCCATGTGCCTAATTTATAAAAAATAAGTGCAAAATCTCGCGACTGCAAACAAAGTTAGTAGTTTATATTGTAATCTGATGACGAAATGATTTATAACTCTGGTCTTTTACAACAAAATAAGTACCTACAAAACTGACAAACTGCAACTTAGGTTCAGGAAAATGACAGTCCAGAAGTAGACATAAGAAATGTAGAATACAACATTAGAAAAATCCATGAAAAACTGAAAAATGCTATCAAATTTACCAAGAATGCTATCAAATGGACCAATAACGCTATCCAATTAACCAAAAACGTTATTCTAAACACCAAGAACGTTGTAGAATAGACTGAGAATGTTGCAAAATCGACCAAGAACGTTGTCAGATAGACCGAAAATGCTACAAGACATACTAGAAATGCTAAGGTATAGACTAAAAACACTAAAGCATAGAAAAACATAAAAACATAGTTGAGAAATCCCCCATAAACGCCATTTGAGGTGTCGGGACGCTACAATGGAGACCAAGAACGGGAATCAGAAGCTTGAGAGAGCTAATCTACACACTGAAATAGCTAATCAACCTGTCAATGAGATTTATTGCAAGCAAACTTGTTAAAGATCAAAGGGGCTAGGCCCCATAGTGGGCGCCAATTAATGTGATGCTAAAAATATGTGGTTAAATGAAACAAGCATACACATAGATGAGACAAAATAATGAAATTACAAAGTAAATAGAAAGCTAAACAAATTCAAACCAAATACTTCTTTGAGATGTCCCATCTTCCTCTATTCTTGAGGACCTTGAAGGTTGAAGAATTGTTGTCTCTCAGCGGAGCAATGACCTCCAAAGTGGCAACTCAAGAGTTGAGTAGCTACTTCATGATTATGCAAATGGTATGAAAAGTGTAGACACCTAAAAATGTCTCATTGATCATGTACTAATTATTCCTCTAATTGATTAAATAATCTTTATTATTTAATTAATTTAATTATTCTATTTCTTCTAATTTCATATTTCCTCATAATATTACTAATTATTCTATTTCTACTTCTATCATCATTTAATCATTTTCTAAATATTAATTAAATATTTATTATTTAATTAATTTTGATTAATTCCCCAATTTAAATAATCTTTATTATTTAAATAAATTACTAATTATTCAATTTCTATCTCTAATGATCTAATCATTCAACCCTCTTCTAAATATTAATTAAATATTTATTATTTAATTAATTGTGATTTAATCCTTTAAATTAAATAATCTTTTTTATTTAATTAAAGTCCATTTCTACATGATCAGATAGTTTCTTTAAATTATTTAATTAACTAATTGATTCTTCTAGTTCCCCAAATTCTAATTTCATTTAATTTCTTATTTCTTCTAATTTCTTCCAAATTCAAATATATGTGCATGATTTCAAAAACCAAATTGAAAATCAAAGTCAAGTTCTAAATATATTCAAATACTAAATGGAATTAAATTAAATTAAATTATTTGAATTAAAATCTCATGCAAAGATTAGATTCTCATTTAAAGATTAAATTGAAAATCTAAATCTAAATGCAAGCACATGCTAAATTAATTAATTCAATCAATCAATTAATTAAATCATTTATCTCTCTAATCTCTATTTTCATCTTTCAGTTAGCTTTTTCTAAATTAAGCTCTCCGTGTCATCTTCTTTATTTCTTCCAATCATTCTTTTTCTTCCTTCAGTTAACTCTTTCATCAATCAGTTGACTCCATTAATCTATTCAATCTATTGAGTTTCACTCCTACAATCAGTAGTTCAACTATCAATTTTCATTTGAGCTCACCTGAGTTCCACCTCTTGATCATTCTGTTCCACCTTTCAATCAATCTCATCCAATTTTCTATAAATTGAGCATCCAATCTCCATTTTCAACAATCATGAACTTTAAATCTTTGTGTCACTTGCAGGTTACCAGCGCAATATCTGAGAGCCATCATACCACGAAGAGGAGAAGAGCAATGGAAGCGATATGCCATCTTGGGATAGGGAGTTTTATTGAATGATTTTAATTCCTATTTCTTAATTGCATTATTTCATTGGTTTTATGTTTGAATTGCTTAGATAGTTAAGGATTTCGTGATTGTCCTTATTTCCTATTTAGCAATGGTATCTTTGAGCATAGCACATTTTGGTGAACCCGACGTGAACTAACAACAATTTAACCTTTTTTCTATGTTCTGTGTGATTTTTGCAGATTGTGCGGATTTTTCATTTTTTTAATAGGTTGCATGAATTTCAAGAAAAGATTTTCCGTCACGCAATCGATCTTACATCGTCACGCAATCGCATAGACAGAATTACGCATTCGACCCTTCGGGGTCACGCATTCGTTCTAACAGGGTCACGCAATTGCCCTGTCTCGATCACGCAATCGCCCTTTCTATGTCACGCATCTGTAGGGTTAATTGTTGTTTTATTTTTCTTCTATTTGTTATCAATTCTATATAATTCTATCCTAAATTTGGTTAATCTGGGATCAAAATTACTTTTTACTTCAGGATTTGATTAACAAAGTTTATGGTAAGAAAAGTTTAGTTCAAAATTTCAGGTGCAAGAAGGATGAAACAACAAAGGAGGGAGGCCAAACGATATCAGAAAGTTCTCCAGGCAGAAAAATTGATATAGGATTCGAAAGAACAACTAGCCTTAGATAGATATAATAGCTTGGTTCTTTCTTATATAGTTAAATATGATCTAATCAATATTGAATGGATAATGAGGGATTTGGCTAGGGCTTCACAATTGGTTTCACAGGTTCTTGATCGGGTTTAGTTTTTTTGTATTTTTCTAATTTTCTTTTTTGTTGTCTGCATTCTATCACACAATCAAGCTGTTAGTGCTACGCAATTGATCAGACACTGTCACGCATTCGCTCTGTCAGATTTACGCATTCAGTCTGTAGGTATCACGCAATCGCTCAAGTAGTATTACGCAATCGCCTCTGTCAAGTTTTTGAGTTTATATTTTTGTTGGTTTAAATTTACTACTAATCTTCTATTTGCAGCGTGTGGCGGATTTGCAGAGAGGATTAGATTAGTAATTTTGCATGCACACCTCACACTTCAATTTTTAGTGCTTAAAATCAACAACAGTTAAAAAGGACATGCATGCACACCTCACACTTCAATTTTTTAGTGCTTAAAATCAACAATAGTTAAAAAGGACATGCATGCACACCTCACACTTCAATTTTTTAGTGCTTAAAAACAACAACAGTTAAAAAGGACATGCATGCATAATCTCATACTTCGTTGTTGGTGTTTAAAATGAACATGGGCTAAAATTGACATGTGTGTATCTCACACTTGGTTTTTGGTGCTTAAAAATCAAACAAATGGTTAAAATTGACATGTATGCCTTCATTCTTGGATTTGGTGTTTAAAATTGACATGCACATGCGGATCTAACACCTAAATTTGGGCTATAAAATGAACGTGAATCAGGCTGCATTAGATTAAATCATTTTCTATTTTCTTAAGGGAAAAGATCTTTTTTGTGTCTGGGGTGGACCTACAGTTGTACTAACTGACTTTCTACCTGCCATCGGGCTCTTGGGAGGAAGAAGGAAGGTGACAATGGCATCCAAATTTTCTTTTTGTTCTACATAGTGAGGGGTATCTTTGACTGAGGATTTCATCGCCCCACGGAGGTACTTCGAATTGGGATGTGTTGGGAATATCATCTCTCCTAGCATACTCTCGAGCGGGTTTTTCGAGCCGCTATATAAATATACTAGTCAGGCGGCTAGAGTGTTGAGTGAATTCGACGTATGTGGGGGCCTTCCCTGCACTGATAAGCTCAACTAAAGCCTTAAGTGGCTTGCTCTGAGAATCCATCATTGGATCGAGACCCCTCGAAACCTAATACTAAGAACCAATTTAGTTGCCAAAAATCCTACATTCAGTGGTTCCGGGAGTGCGGATCGTACCCCATAGATACTGTTAGAATATTTAATCTTTATTTGGCTTAGGTTTATTTGTATTTAGTTTAGGATATTCCATTGGAATTCCTACATGTAATTTGTCCTCTAGTACGTGTGAGGACAAGTCATTTCTTTTATTTTCCTTTATTAAGGAATATTAGATTTCCTCCATAAGAGGATGTGGACACATGGCACACACATTTTATGAATGGTGGCATTCATAGATTTGGGAGTTACTTTGTAACTCCTCTGCTCATCTCTATTTAAGAGATGTCTCCTCTCTCATTTCTTCTTAATGAAAATATTATAAAGAGCTCTTCTCTCTCTCTCTCTCTCTCTCTCATTTTAGGCATTGTCTCATTCATAATATCACAAGGGGTTTTTCTTTGCTTTTCCCCTTTCAAAAGTTCTTGTGCCTCCTTCTTCACATTTGGGTGATTGCTCCAAGGTTTTTGCATTTCTCTTGGTAACATTTACTTCATCAATAAACTTAGATTTTATTTTTCTTTCCTTGCTCTTGTATTTCATTTCATGGTATCAGAGCAGGTTTCTAATCCTTGTTTTAAGTTGACATTGATGAAGGTTACCATTCTGTGGAGTTCACCTTCTTGGAGGCATTCTTGAGAGGAGAAGAAGTTCTTTCTCTAATATTTTCTATTGTGCAGGTTTTTTATTTCAGATTTCATTTTTTTTTTTCAAACTTGTTAACAAATTTGCATGCAGGTTTAAATGTTTTAGAAGGCTTGCCGCCAAAGTTTCTTCTTTCTGGTTTAAAGTTGTGGCTTTGGAAGGCTTGCCGCCAAAGTCTTCTTTCTGGTTTTAGTTTTAGTTATGGAAGACTTGCCACCAAAACTCTGTTTCTAACCTCTTTATATCTGTTTTGGAAGGCTTGCCGCCAAAACTTTAACATCATAAATTTGTGTTTCTATTTTATTTGTAGGCTCATCTTAAAAATCTCCATAAGCTCTCTGATTTTGTTTTGCTAAAATCTCATAATTTATTTTTCTGCAAGACAAGATTTAATATTAATTAGTTATTCTTCTATCTTTTCTCGTAACTCTCATTTCTATAGTGTTTATAAAGTTTTTTATTTTTTATTTTTTTGCTATCATCAAATAGTGATACGTTTTAATTTTTTCAGCTTTTCAATCGAAATATCTCAACCTCTCATTATATACTCAACGTCTCATTATATATGTTCTCTTATTAATAACGCTTCTTTATCTCTGTTTTATTCCCTCTCTGTATTATCCTTTCTGCAATTTATTATCATATTCTTTCTGCATAATAATGATTCACAATAACATTTTTTAATCATTAGTCTGCCCATTGTCATTCAAATATATTTTATTATCCTCTGGCACAACTTCAAATAAAAATTTATTTCATTATTATTTGACAACACTTAAAAAAAAAAGAAAGGTATTTCTTAAGCCTCCTATCACGTTTTAAACTCCTCCCATATTTATACGTATGCGCTTATTTATTTCTCATAAAAAATTAAGTTTAGTTTTTTAAAAAGTTTTAATAAAAAGTTAGCTTTTATTTAGTTTCCTTTAAAAAAGTTGGATTTTTAATAAAAGTATATTTAAAAACAATAAAGTATGTTTAGTTTTATATTTTTTTAATTTTTCTTATATTGTTATAATATTGTTATTATTATTTTTTTTTAAAGTTTTTTTTATTAAATTTTCATTCATATAATTTAGTTTTAAAAAAACTAAAGTTTTTAAAAAAAATTCAAATAAAAGTTTCCTTTAAGCTCTAAATCAAAGCTTTTTGATAATTTTTTTTTTACATTTGTTATTCAAGATTTAAAAATAGTATTTTTTATAAAGTTTTTTTATCAAATTTGTTATTTAAAAAAAAAATTATTATTAATTTGGTTTATTTTTAATCAAGGAGTTTTTTTAAAAAGGAGGTAATTTTTATTTTTTAAATTTTTTTCTAACCATTATTTTGTTATCATGTCTACCTTAATTCCTGAAATTAAATTAAATAGCATTAATTATCATTCATGGAAAACACATATTTCCTTTATTTTTCGTTTCAAACACCTTTTGGATGTTGCAACTGATAAAACTTTTGAGCCCGCTACAATGGCTCCTCAAGCCGACCAAGATAGATGGAAGACTCAAAATGAGGAAGCACTTGGTTTAATTGATATTTCAATGGTTCCTGATTTGTATGTTCTAATTGGAAATTGTACAAAAGCGTATGAAGCTTGGGAAATTTTAAAAATAACTTATGAAAGCTCAAATGAATCCTGAAAAATTTAGCTTCAAGATCAACTTGAAGATCTCAGGTATACAGATTTTAAAACCATGGATGAATTCTTATTAAAGTTTGATTTTGTTAATAGTCAATTAACTAGTTTAGGAGTTACTCTAGCTGATTTACGTTTAATTCATCTTATTCTTAAAAAATGTCTTCCTCGTCAATTTCAACAATTTATTACGAATATTCATGCTCAACTTGCTATTCCTAGCTTAGCTACTCAATTAACTTATGATATTTTTCATAATTTATTACGTCAAGAGGAAGCTAAATTAATTCAATTTGGTACTCTTAAAACTAGTGAACATGCTTTTATGTCTAAAAACCAAAATCATAATAATAATTTTAGATCCAATAATAATAATCATAATCATAATAATAATCACAAATCTTCTAATTATCAATCTCATTCTAAATCCTATCATAACAATTCTCATAATAATATGTACAATAATCAAAGGAATAATTCTCAAACAAGAACCCATTGCACATATTGTGGGAAAGATGGACATATTACTAATAATTGTTTTAAGAAGCAAAATGGTAAAAAGCCCATGAACCAAAATAATCAAAATAATCAACAACATAAATCTCATTATAAGAAAGGTAATAATAATGGTAATTCATCTCGTCATGCATTTACATGTACTTTAATGTTTCTCAACCACTTGAGTGGATTATTGATTCTGGTGCATCTCAACATGTTACCTCTCATAAAGAATGTCTTGAATCTTTGCATCCTGATACTTCTGATATTCCTGTTCAATTAGCTAATAATCATAGTTGCAAAGTTGAAGCTATTGCTGATGTGAATGTTCCTAATGGGAAATTACATGATGTTCTTTATGTTCCCGAATTAAAATCAAATTTGACTTCAGTTCCTAAACTTTGTCAAGATTATAAGATTAACTTTTATAGGGGCATGTGTTATATCATTGATCGAAAAACTAATAATGTTATTGCTACTGCTAAAATGGACAGTGATAACTTATTCAAGTTCTATGAATTTGCTCCTACAAAGTATTCCTTGTTGACTACTGTTGATTTTACTATATGGCATGAAAGACTTGGCCATCTCAATTCTGATTATATTTCATTGATGCAAAAAACAAATATGGTTGATGGATTGCCTAGTATTGTTCCTTCTCAAATTGTTTGCAATGGTTGCATGAGTGGTAAGATGCATAGGGAACCCTTTCCTCATGGTCAATCCTGGAGGGCATATACTAAATTGCATCTAGTTCATAGTGATCTCTTGGGTCCCATGGAGAATCCCTCCATCCAAGGTTCAAGGTATGCTCTTACCTTTGTTGATGATTTTTCAAGGAGAACATGGATATATTTCCTTCATAGTAAGGATCAAGTGCTTGATGTGTTTACTGAATTTCATATGTTTGTAGAAAGGCAATCTAGTTCTAAAATTAAGATTCTTCGCACTGATAATGGAAGAGAATATGTCAATAATGCATTTAATTCTTACTTGAAATCTTTTGGAGTTAAACATGAGCTTACCGTTCCTTATACACCACAAAAAAATGGTGTGGCGGAATGGAAGCATAGGACAATTGTTGAAATGGCTAGATGTTTATTGCATGCAAAAATTATGGATTACAAGTTTTGGGCTGAAGCTATGGCTTGTGCAACTTATTTAATTAATAGAACACCTACCAAAGCCTTAAAGGATAAAACTCCTGAATAAGCTTGGTCTGGTAGAAAGCCCAATTTGCAGAATTTAAGAATTTTTGGTTCCATAGCTTATGTTCACAAACCTAAGGAGAAAAGAAAAAAATTAGATGCTAAATCTTCTCCTTTTATTTTTGTTCGTTATGATGAAAATACTAAAGGTTATAGAGTTTACAATCCTATTACTAACAAGGTAAAAGTTGCAAGAGATGTTTGTATTGCAGAAAAAGGCATTCATGATTGTTCTAAAGTGGAGGATGATGAACTTGCTCAAAGCAAAGTTGTGCTTGTGGAGGACCAACCTCCTTCTCTTAACCCTACTCCTAATGCATCTCTTTCTATTCCTTCTAGTGATAGTGATGATGATAATAATAACTCTACTCCTCATGACTCTTCTTCTAGTGATGAATCCATTACTTCTAAAAGAAGACCTAAATGGTTTAAATCTTTAATTCAAGATGGTGATGAATACTTAGCTAGAATGGATAGACTTCAAGCTAGAAGAGTTAATTATTGTAATTATGCTTTAATGACTACTATTATGAATTCTAATGATCCTAAAACATTTGATCAAGCTAAAAATCAACCACATTGGCAAAAAGCAATGAAGGAAGAATATGATACTTTAATTTTAACCAAACTTGGGATTTAGTTCCCTTGCCTCATGGTAAAAATCTTGTTTCTTGCAAGTGGCTTTATAAAACTAAATTGAATGCTAATAATCAAGTTAGTAAATTTAAAGCTAGATTAGATGCTAGAGGTTTTTCTCAAATTGAAGGCTTAGATTATACTGAAACTTTTGCTCTTGTTGCTAAAATGCCTACAATTAAACTTGTTCTTGCTTTAGCTTCTAGATTGAATTGGCCTATTCACCAAATGGATGTTAAAAGTGCTTTTCTTAATGGTGATTTACATGAGGAAATTTATATGTCTCAACCTCCTGGTTTTATTAAAGAAGGTAATGCACACTTAGTTTGTAAATTAAAGAAATCAATTTATGGATTAAAGCAATCTCCTAGGGAGTGGTATTCAAATATTAATGCATTCTTTCTTTCTCAAGGCTTTATTAGAAGTAAAAATGATCCTAACTTGTATATTAAACATAGTGAAGATGATATTATCATTATTATCTTGTATGTAGATAATTTGATTCTTACTTCAAGTTCCAATACTTTGATTTCTGTTATTAAGTTTCAACTTAATAAAAAATTTCAAATGACTGATCTAGGTCTTTTACATTATTTTTTAGGAATGCAAATTTGGCAAACCTCTAAAGGAATTTTCTTATCTCAAAGTAAATATGCTCAAGATCTCATAGATAAGTTTAAAATGATGATGCTCACCATGTTTCAATTCCTATTGAACTAGGCACCAAGTTAATGCTTGATATGCAAACTCCTCTTGTTGATCCTACTTTGTATAGACAATTAGTTGGAAGTTTGAATTATTTAACTCTTACTAGGCCGAATATTGCTTATAGTGTTGGTTTGGTTTCAAGATTCATGTCTAAACCTCAACAAACACACTTTAAAGTTGCTAAAAGAATTTTAAGATATATTAAAGGAACTATTAATGTAGGTTTGTTTTATGATGCAAATTCTGATTTTACTTTAAAAGGTTTTACTGATTCCGATCTAGGTGGAGATCCCAATGATGGGAAATATACTTGTGGTTATTATTTTTTTGTTGGTTCGGGAGCAATTTCTTGGAATAGTAAAAAGCAACAATCTACCTCTCTTGGATCCACTGAAGCTGAGTACAAAGGATGCACTAATGCTTCCAAAGAAGTCTTGTGGCTTAAAAGACTACTTGAAGATTTGGGTCTACCTCAACACGAACTGACTCCATTGTATTGTGACAACCAAAGTGCCATTGCCTTGGCCAAAAATCCAGTTTTCCATGCAAGGACAAAACACATTTCTCTCCAACACCACTTTATTAGAGAACAAATTGAAGACAAGCAAGTTTCACTCCTCTATTGCAAGGGGGAAGACCAAGTTGCAGATATTTTGACCAAGCCACTTTGCAAAGAAAAGTTCCAATTTCATTGTAAAAATCTTGGATTGCAACCCGTTGAAGGGTTTGATGTAAACTCCCCAAGTAAAGCTTAAGGGGGGGTGTTAGAATATTTAATCTTTACTTGGCTTAGGTTTATTTGTATTTAGTTTAGGATATTCCATTAGAATTCCTACATGTAATTTGTCCTCTAGTACATGTGTGAGGACAAGTCATTTCTTTTATTTTCCTTTATTAAGGAATATTAGATTTCCTCCATAAGAGGATGTGGACACATGGCACACACATTTTATGAATGGTGGCATTCATAGATTTGGGAGTTACTTTGTAACTCCTCTCCTCATCTCTATTGAAGAGATGTCTCCTCTCTCATTTCTTCTTAATGAAAATATTTTAAAGAGCTTCTTGCTCTCTCTCTCTCTCTCTCTCTCTCTCTCTCTCTCACACACACACACATTTTAGGCATTGCCTCATTCATAATATCACAAGGGGTTTTTCTTTGCTTTTCCCCTTTCAAAAGTTCTTGTGCCTCCTTCTTCACATTTGGGTGATTGCTCCAAGGTTTTTGCATTTCTCTTAGTAACATTTACTTCATCAATAAACTTGGATTTTATTTTTCTTTCCTTTCTCTTGTATTTCCTTTCAGATACCCCTCATGTACCTTACATTATGAGACATAAATCCCTTGGTGATAAGATCTTCGGATCTTCGGGGTAAGAGAGACTAGCATGCTCGAGAAGTGTGTGCCGTGGAGTGGAGCCAGTGCTGCCAGAATCTCTAATTGTCCATCTTGTTTCAGTATTTTGTTGCGGGGGCCTCACTGAATAGTGTCCACTATCCAGCCTAAGATTGTATTCTGTGCTTTTTTATGTATCATTGTGATAGACCAGTATTGAGTCAGTCCCTTGGGCTAGTTTAGGCCCTATCCCACGTATACGTATTTTTGAATTTTCCAAGATTGTATGAAAATTGAGTCAGTCAGCTATACACACTTACCAGCCATTGTTCTCAGATTTAGAAAACTGCAAAACATTGTCCTACACACAAAGTTACCAAAAACAAAGTCCATTTTGAAACTGATTCTCAAAAAATCCTTACATACTTGTGACCTTAGGCAATCCCTCACATAGTCTTTTGCATAATCCCACTTACATCCTCATTATCGTCCATAGTCTTTTGCATAGTCCCACTTACGTCTTCATTATCGTCCATAGTCTTTTGCATAATCCCACTTACATCCTCATTATCATCCATAGTCTTTTGCATAGTCCCACTTACGTCTTCATTATCGTCCATAGTCTTTGGCATAATCCTACTTAGATCCTCATTATCGTCCATAGTCTTTTGCATAGTCCCACTTACATCCTAAGTCTTTTGCATTATCATCCATATTAGTTGCATAGTCTTGCGTTAGCATATACATCTTCATATAGACCTCATATACGTCTAAGTCCATTATCAGTTATAGGTTCATAGCATGTGCCTTCATGGGCCTCCTAGGTGATGGTTTGCTCCCCTTCCAGCAACCTAATCTAGTTCCAAATGGTGGTCAACGAGAAATCATTGATGGTCTAGCTAACTTATCTTGGGATTTAAAAAGAAGTGCACCTCAATATATGGGAGTCATATAGGAGATAGACATTGAGTCTAGGATTTCTCGTAAAATTGATAGAGAGATTGAAGATGAACAACTTTGTCAACAAATGGAAAGACTTGCATTAGAGAAATCTAGAAATGCTAAAAAGGTCTCACATCAAAGTCCTCAATAGAGAGTCTAGTATAGTCTTTCATACCTCATATTTACATCTACTGTCTAGTGTTAGGTCATCATCTTGCATTGAACCATCCTCATATAGGCAATTTTAGATGCTCGTCACAAAATCCCAGAAAGCAAAAGGAATAATGGACCCAAACAACACACAGTCTATAAACCCTACTTGGAACATGGACATGTCAATAGGTCAACACTCAAGTACACAAACAATGACCACCTTAAACGAATTACAACAACATCTGACAAAGGAAGAAATTGAGTCTGCACAACAAGACCCTCATGTCCTCATGATCCTAGATGCACATATTCATAGTGATAGGGACAAGTATCTTTCGTTGTTAATACAAAATGGGGCAAAACTACCTGAGGATTTTGATGTCACAAAGATTTTACCACCAGGAAAAACTTTAGGTCAAGATAACAGTCAAACACCACCCTTAACACAAATACAAGCAATGACATCCAGTCTTCCTCAAAGCGTACCTCTCCAAACAAATGTCAACACAAATGCAAACTTTCAAACATGCGTGTCATCTTCAACGGTCAATGCTAGTATACCATCACAGAGCATACCGATATTATCAAGTGTCTCAACACCTATTCAAATGCAAGAAACAAGTGCAACCCAACCTCCACTGGGATCTATGTATAGTCATCAAAATGCAAACCTAGGTATTGCCAATACAACAAGTACAACTCAACCAAACATAGGTTTGCATATCGCCTATTTTACAGTACCTAGTGGAACACACAACATACAAGGTTATAATCTTGGTACTTTCCAACAACCTCCTAGTTATGCAACCACAAATCCTTTTGTGGGACATACACAAACACAAGGTATACCTTTGACACCAATAGATATTTTGACACAACAAATACATAATTTGCAACAACAGATGACAACCATGCAAATTGGTAACGATAAAAAGAGCTACATAATGCAGGACTTATGTCCCTATCCATTCAATCACACATTATACATGCCACCTTTCCCACAACATTTTGATACGCACAAATTTGATAAATATCGTGGGAAGGGTGATCCTAGAGACCATATCAGAGAATTTTTTACGGCATGTATAGAATTGGCCTCAGAAGATACTTATCTAATGAGACTATTTCCTAAAAGTCTGGGAGGTCCAACTTTAGAGTGGTTTTCTCATTTACCACCAACCATCACGTCATGGGGGGAATTAGCTGAACAGTTTATTGCAAACTTCTCGCACAACATTGAAACCCCAGTTACTTTGATGGACTTATGTGCCGCTAAACAATACGAAAATGAAACGTTTGCATCCTTCATACAATGATGGAGGGCTCTCTATAGGAGGTGCAAGACAATTATCCCTGAAATAAAGCAAGTGGATATGTTCACAGAAAATTTGATCCCTAAGATTAAATACTCGTTACAAATGCAATGTCTAACCACATTTAAACAAATCACAGAAAAGGCTCTTAAATGTGAGAAGGGATTAATAGAACAAGGTCTTATTAAGTATGGCAACACCAATAACAATGACAAATCCAAGTTTTGGTCAAAAAACAAAAATGTGACCAATGATGGTATTGTAGATGCCAGAATGATAAACAAAACTCAACCCGTTTTATCTTTGGGAATGAGTCAGTCAACAAATTCACATATAGGGAATAACACAACATCAACAAATGTAAATGCTATGCAAAACACAAACACAAGATACCCCAGGATAAACGCTCCAAGAAGAAACTACACACCTTTAGGAGAACCTATTGAGTTAGTGCTCAAAAAGTTAATACAAACAAATATGATCACTCTACCTACAGTAAGAGTATATGAACTGGGTCCTTTTAAACCCACATGGTGGAACGACAATGATTTCTGCGATTATCATAGGACTAAAGGTCACAAAATGACAAGTTGCTACAAATTGAAAAAATTGGTCCAAGATATGATAGACCAAGGGGACATCACAATTGATACTGATAAGACCTCAACAAACATGAATCATATGATTTTTAAGGGTCCTTTTGTTAAGCATGACAAAGGAAAAGCTACCACATCAGGTACCCAAGATAATACGACTAACTACACAAAGGTCTCATACGACTACACTATCCATGCCATTAGCTGAGGAGATACAACAAATAATGATTCACAAGAAACACCTACTCAGGAGGACCATCATCAAGACACTCATAAAGATGACAACCAAATTTGCATGATATCCAAAGCACCAAAGTATGATGATGACACAAATCTTTGTCTCAGAGACTGGGGGCATGATCAACCATCTCACTCAGGTTGGTTTGAAGATGAAATCATAGAACATATTATGGATGTCAAACATATACATCAAGACTATGAAGAAGGATTTAACATAAATATTGATAAAATAGCCTATGATACAAACGATACAATTTCTACAATCACAATTACTCCTAGAGATAGAGACTTTGCAGTGGTTACTCATAGGTCAAAGGTAACTTTACAAGGGATACCACAAAATCAACCACCAACAGTAGGGACTTACAATGTAGTCGAACAAATTAAGAAAACTCCAGCACAGATATCATTATTTGAACTATTGCGTATCTCACCTAATCATAGAGCTATACTAGACAAAGCACTTCAAGAGTTAGTAGTGGACAAAGATATAGATGAACAAGCCTTCCAGTCTATGGTAGGAAGTCTGACACAAGGCACACGTATCACATTCACAGAACAAGATATTCCTAATGATAAATTGCTTCATAATGACCCACTACATCTGGAAGCTTACAATCATAAGAGAAGAATCAGACGAGTACTCATAGATGGAGGAGATGGTCTCAACATTTGTACTTTAAAGTTGGTCAAAGCACTGGGATATTCTGAACTTCACATCGATTCTTCCAAAAGGATAAATATTAAGGCTTATGATGACGAAGAACATCCATCTAAAGGCATTGTAACATTACTTATACAAGTAGGACCAATAACAACAGAGGTCGCTTTTCAAGTCTTGGATAGAGAGCTGAGATATAACATGTTATTGGGCCGCCCATGGATTCACACCATGCAAGTAGTACCATCCATATTTCATCAGTGTGTCAAATTCCCATACAATGTTATTGAGATCACCATAACGGGTGATCCAAATCCGTTCCAACATTGCAATTATCTGAAAGATAGTGTCGATAATTAGGTACCTATCAATCAAGCCGCACCTCTCACTACATAGTTGGAAACATTAATGATCACATAAACACAAAAAGATATGCCTACAACATCCTCCTTACAAATAAAGGATATGGGTTGTGGAGAGTACTCTATTGCAAATACTTTAAATGGGAAACAATTGTCTCTTTCATCTAAGTCCTTTGGGAAACCTCACACTACAGTGCAAAAGCAAGACAAAGGAAAAGAAATTGTCAGATACACAGACTCATGCTCTTTCATTAGATGGGGTGACTTACAGGAAGAATCCTTGAACAAAGATGTTAACCATTGGATATATAGAGAAGAAGATCATATGAAAATACCCAGAATACACACAGATCATTATGACAATGGATTCAAAATACTCCAAAGACATGGATATGATGGCACCATAGGCCTTGGGTTACAAAAACAAAGAAGACTCAAACCTATTGTTCCTAATGATAATCTAGGAAATCAAGGATTGGGATACAAGCATGTACAACATATCACCGAAGCAAGACAACATACTCTTGATATACAAAATCGACCAAGCAAACCATTAGATTACATATCACAAAATAATTTGTCCACACAAGCTCTTCCATCTTCATCTCAAATAAATAATCAGGTACCTACATCACCAAGTGCAGAATCAGATGGGGAAGACATGAGACAACTCTTGCAAGAACCTACCATTGAGTTACAAAATGATGCAGTTATTGACACAACAATACATGCTAATGTGGAAACAGATATAGGATTACCCCCACCCCCTGAATCCCACCCATGGTTATTGTCACTACTTCTACCACAAGAAGCAACTTAGGCTCAACCTAACGAAACAGATGAAGAAAGATTGCAAAGGCTTATACCAAGCTTAAGAAGGGTCACTAATGTTCAAAGAAGACCAATCAATCTACAACAGAATCAGGGATAGGAACAAGAAGAAATAAGTGATGATAACTCATATGATGAAACATATATTGAAAGTGAGACAGAATCTCAAGATTATGAATTCTTATCACTCCATGATTCTAGCCCATCAGAAAGTGTAATATTACGGAATCAAATTAGGCTTATACAGGATGAAGATACACAAAGCCAGTCAAACAATCAAGTCTTCATGATATCCAAGTCTACAAAAGAAGGGAGTAATGATTTACCTCTAGTACATTCAGACTTGATTGATTGGGGGCAAGAAGGAAAAACAACGCTACATTGGTTTGAAAATGACGAAGCACTCTCAGAATTCCTAGGACTCAGAGAGGGATTTCCACAAGGTGATCATAAAGAAGGGTTTGCCATAGACCTAAATAGAACAACATACTTTGGAGAAGAAAGTACTTCTCTAGCAGAAGATAAGGATCAAACCATCCATAATGACAAAACTGACTTGTGTAATCTTCCTATGGAAAGAGAAAGTTCAACATTACTTACAGAGGAAACATAAGAAGTAAACATAGCAGAAGGAGAAGTTGTACATAACATCCATCTGGAAAAATCACTAAGCAAAGAAGAAAAAGACATATTCATTCATTTTTTCAATCAACGACCTATCAAATTTTCTTGGTCCTATTTAGACATGCTGGGACTAGATTCTGAATTAGTGTTGCATCACTTACCATTGATACCAGGAGTTAAACCTTACAAGAAAAAATTGAGAAAGATGCATCCAAGTATCGCACTACTGGTTAAAATAGAATTACAAAAGTTGTTGGATGTAGGTTTTATCAGACCTATTGACTAAGTAGAATGTATATCCAACCTGGTAGCTGTGACTAAGCCCACATGAGGCATCAGAATCTATACGGATTTTTGAGATCTAAATAAAGCTTGCCCTAAAGATGACTTCCCGCTACCCAATATCGACATGATAGTTGACCTAACAGCTGGAAATGAGATGCTATCCTTAATGGATGGTTTTTCAGGATACAACTAGATTAAAATTGCACCAGAAGATCAACATAAAATGACCTTTACATGTCCATGGGGAATGTACTGCTGGAATGTGATGCCATTTGGTCTCAAAAATGCTGGAGCAACATACCAAAGAGCCATGACAACATTGTTTCATGACATGATCCATAACATAATGGAAGATTACATAGATGACATATTGGCTAAATCCCAAACCAGAGAAAGTCACCTTGCAGTTCTTACATAGATATTTGATCGGTTGGAACATTATAATGTCAGATTAAACCCAAAGAAGTGTGTGTTTGGCATAACAATAGGTAAACTACTAGGGTTTATAGTATCAAACAGAGGAATTGAAATAGACCCTGCCAAGGTCAAGGCAATCATTGATATGCAACCTCCGTCAATACTTAAACAACTCAGAGGATTACAAGGAAGATTGCAATCCATAAGGAGATTCATAGCACAGTCGACAGATAAGTGTCACCCATTCCAACATTTACTCAAGAAAGGAGTTACTTTTAAATGGATGGAACAATGTCAGGAAGCTTTTGAAGCTCTAAAAGATTATCTTTTGAACACACCAGTGTTAATATCTCCTACTCTAGGACAACCTCTATTGTTATACATATCAGCAACGAACTCAGCTCTGGGAGCTCTATTGGCATAACATGACAAAACTGGAAAAGAAAGAGCCATTTATTATATAAGTAGGACTCTGATCGGCTATGAGCTTAATTATACCCCCATAGAGAAGCATGCTTAGCACTAATTTTTGCATCCCAAAAGCTCAGACATTACATGTTGAGTCATAAGGTACAACTCATTGCATGCTTTGACCCACTCAAGTATCTATTAAGCAGAGCAACATTGACAGGGCAATTGGCTAAGTGGGTTATGATCTTGAGCGAGTTTGATATAGAATACATAGACAAAAAAGCTATCAAAGGACAAATCATAGCAGATCAATTAGTAGAAGCCCCTATACAAGATAATCACCCATTGTTGATAGACTTTCCAGACGAATCCGTGTTCACACTAACCGCCTCAGCAATGTTGAAGTTATACTTTGATGGGTCATATTTAAGTCACAGATCAGGAGTAGGCATTCTCTTCATTACTCCTCAAGGGGATGTTATACCTAAGTCATTTAGGATCAATTTCCCATGTACCAACAATATGGCCGAATATGAAGCTCTCCTCATAGGGCTTCGTACAACTGTACAATGGAAAATACAAGAGTTACAGGTCTATGGTCATTCACAGTTGATTGTAAACTAGGTCAATGATGATTACAACACAAAGGATGACAAACTCATGCCTTATAAGAAGATGGTCAAAGATTACAAGGAGAACTTTAGCAAAATTACCTTCGAACAAATACCAAAAATACAAAACAAGGCAGCGGATGCAATGGCAACCATAGGATCTCTTCTGAATATGCCTGCTAATGAAACTCAGTTTGAGTTTATCATAGAACAACTAATGCTACCTGCATATAAGACTCCCCTATCAGACTATGTATGTGCAATTGTGGGTCCAGAATCACCTTGGTACAATGAAATATATACATATTTGCACACCCAATACATGTCACCGGATCTGTCAAGAAATCAAAAGAAGACCTTTATTCGTCAGGCATCTAGATACACCATTATAGTTGATACTTTGTATAGAAAGGGTTTCGATGGGACTCTTCTCCGATGTCTGGATGAGAAAGAAGCACACCTTGCTCTAAAAGAAGTCCATGATGGAATCTGTGGGGCTCACCAAAGCGGTCCGCCATTGTCAAAGAAATTGTTGAGAACAGGGTATTACTAGCCAACCATAGAAAAGGACGCTTACAAGTATGTACAAAAGTGTAAACAATGCCAAATGCATGGAGACCTTATTCATGCACTAGCACAAGATCTTCAACCCATCACATCACCATGGCTATTTTCACAATGGGGATTAGATCTAGTGGGTAAACTCAACCCTACTTCTTCCAATGGGCACAAGTTTATCTTGATAGCTACTGAATACTTTACCAAATGGGTTGAGACGATTCCTTTAACATACACTACTGGAAAGTAGATAGCAAAATTTATGCTAAATTACATTATATGTAGATATGAAGTTCCAATGTGCTTTGTTACAGATAACAGGCATCCATTTAAAAACCAGGAAGTGAAAGAATTATGTGACAAATTTCACATACAACAAAGATTTGCCATGCCATATTATCCACAAAGTAATGGACAAGCAGAGGCTACAAACAAAACAATATTAAAAATCCTTAAGAAAGTAGTCACTGACACAGGACGGGACTGGCATCTCCAGTTAAATCCCGCTCTCTGGGCTTACATAACAGGAGTACGCACACCTACAAAAGCAACACCATATTCCTTGGTCTATGGTCCAGAAGCGATTCTCCCCATTGAAATAGAAATACCATCTCTAAGAGTATCCTTACATAATATTATATCAGAAGAGGACTACAGGGTGGCAAGGTTGCAAGAACTAGAGACCCTTGATGAAAAATGACAAACAACATTCAATCATTTACAAGGCTATCAAAACAGACTGAGACGAAGTTATAATAAAAGGGTCCGCCCATGAAATTTTCAAGTGGGAGATCTAGTACTTAAAGAAAATCAAAGGAACCTATCAGAATGAGAAAGGCCAAGAAAATTCGAACCTAATTGGCTAGGTCCTTTTATTATGACTAGGGTCATAGGCAATGGAGCCTATCATTTGGCTACCATGGAGGGAGATCCAATCTTTGACCCTATGAACAACATGCACCTTACGCGATATTATACCTAAGGGTTGTGTAGTTTAGGTTTTACTTTTCGCATTGCATATCATTTTATTCAAAGCACTGCACTGCATATAAGCACCATCATATTTAGAAGGCACATTTGCAAAAGTTTCTGCATTTTCATATAGAAGCATCAATAAAACAAGGCAATTGTTCAAGTTTACCATTTGTTGGCATCTAAGGAAAACAAGGGTCATCTCCTTTCTTAGATATTTAGACATGAAATCTTTGAGGTCCTAAGGTCATTCATTTTCAACATTACCCTGTGATGACGCTTTACTTATGGTTAGTTAGTGATCTCACTATTTGAGACTTGTTAACCCACAATCTATCAATTTCTATATCTCACATATTAAATAAGACTCTAATTCATTCTAGACACCTAGTTGATCATATGACTAGTGAAAAATCTAAAATTCTACTTCAGTGTCGCTATAATTGTCACACCCAAGTAGGTTTCATTACTTACAAGTCAAGGCAAAAAAAAAGAAAAGAAAAAGAAAAAAAGCTATGCCAAATATCCATCTCAAGGCAAAAAGAGAAATGATATATAACTGAAATATCATGTATACAAATACGATAAAAAGATTGACTAAGGGAACTTACAAGTAACTCCATCAGGGCTATGAACGCCTACTGGCAATGGAGCAATATTTGAGAATTTACAGTCTATAACCTCGTCAGAGCTCTCAAGGCTTGCTGGCAGTGAGGCTCTATTCGGGATGCTTTTGAAGTTAGAATAATCCATGTAGCTAGTCATATAGGATGCTAAGGATCTTTAAGTGAACGTAAGAGTGGGAATTAACGCATTTGCACACACATAGGCAAAAGAAGATCAAAGTTTCAAGAACCAATGGGGAAGTTTTCCGCGTCTCCATTTGTAAATTGTAGTCACTAAGTGAGTTGAGATGAATGTTCTGAAGGACCTTAGAGATCGATTGACCGCTTATCTAGGAAATGTTTTGCACCTCCATTTCAATTGGTGTATTCAAATGCAAAAACAAACACAGTCAACCTTGTTCGAATAGGAAATGCATCTTCATCTTGCATGTTGCATTCACATAGGTCATGTCAAAAATTCATTTGTCTCAACATACATTCTGTAGATCATCATACAGGTCTGCACATTGGGGGCATAACTGAAAAAATCCTAAAAAGTCTTGAAAAAATCCTAAAAAATCGTATAAAGTCCTGAAAAAATCCAAAAAATCGTATAAATTCCTACAAAAATCCAAAAAACAGTGGAAAAGTCAATATACAAAAACATTGAAAAACTCAAAATCCAAAAACATTGAAAAATTCAAAATCCAAAAAATCATATAACGTCCTGAAAAAAATATCAAGAACATTCAAATACGATCCTGAAAAAATCAATCAAGAACATTCAAATACAATCCTGAAAAAATCCCAAAACATCGCAAAAGCTCTTGGAAAAGAACTAAAAATCCAAAATCAGTCAATCAAAAACTTGCAATAAAATGTCTTGTGAGAAACAAATACCCTAGCAGATATCCAACAAACACTTCGCACGAAGTTAACAAAGGATACGACTATCCAGTCAAACATCTGCAATCAACTGATCAAACTGTCTTATCAATCATATCATATCCATATCAAAGTGATCATTATCATGTCTTAAACAGAAGAGGATACACTCAAAATCAGACAGGTCAGTCTTAAACGGGGTCCGCAACTTTCTGAGATCAGATTATCAACCATCACATCAAACAACTGAGAACGAAGGCACAAGGTCAGTATAGCTACTGAATTTTGCTCGGGTCAGTCTTTATCTTTTTATCATTTGGCGACAGATATTGTTCCTATGCTACTCAAGGATGTCCAGAAGTGACTAGAGGAGCTATGATGGGCATTATCTTTTTCTTTGTTTGCTGTTTGTGGTGTGAACCAATGAAATTCTAGGGAAATTGCTCTAGTGGGTGTCTGTGATAAGAGCCTTCACATCAAGGTGAAATCGCCACACATACCTTGACCCCTAACACAATTCCCATAATGGAGGGTTCACTCCTTGTCTTCTACGTGTTTGTTTCTTCAATGAGATATCTTTACATCTTGGTTCCTTATACCCTGATGTGCTTAGCTTCATTGTTCAATAATAAGGCTCAGTGATGAATATATATTGACGCAATAAAATATGTGACACAGGTTCGTGATTCATTCAATTTCATCCTTATTTTCATCTCATTTTCTTATTGATCATTTGTCGGCTTCTCATCTTCTGTCTAAAATCGTATTCTTTCTAACATTCTCTCTATCATGAATTTTTCTCTCTATCATCTGACTAACATTTCTTCAAGGTGTATCTAAGTTAAAATTAGTTCAACCATTATCATAAAAAAAAAGATTCATTTGCATTCATTATAGATTCATTTGCATTCATTATAGATTCATTTGCATTTCATTATAGATTCATTTGCATTCATTATAGATTCATTTGCATTCATTATTGATTCATTTGCATTCATTTTCCATCATTACTACATACATGTGTTACCATTAAATTTAGAATCATATAGAATTCAAATAGATATACATCCTTAAACTCATAAGCATACATGGAAAGAAAAACAATACATAGATCATTACCAAAACCCGCATGCTATATATATAACTCAAAAATGATAATGTGTGTGAATACAATAAATAAAGCCCGAAGGCTCAGATAACATGATCATCCAACACTGCCTCTATCAATAGGTTGATCTTGTCCACTAGATCCTGCCCCAAGATGTCGAGGTGGTCCCATAACTCCACCACTGCTAGTCCGTCGTGAAGTAGATCTACTTGATCTCCTCCCCATGAATGCACTAAAGCTAGGCTCTCTTTGACCCTCAGGGATGGCTCTCTCATATGCCTATCTATAAAAAATAGCCTCTTGCATAGCAGTGAAATATCTCTCCCCCTGGTCACACGCATCTGTACCTACATTAAAAAGCTGATCAAAGGCATCCATAGTAATATGACATCGTCGCATTGCCTCATCTCTCTCCCTCTGGAGACGAACTCGCTCATTCTCAAGGGCACCATAATCTGCACGATAGGTCTCTCGCTCGACATCTCGTCTAGCGACCTCATCCTCCAAGCTCTGGACCCGCGCCCTAAGAGTCTGCAACTCATCCCCATCACCAACCTCTCCTAACCCACCCTCTGCGGTAGACACATCCTCCAACTCTGGCATATCCTCATCATCATCCCCACCCTCGCTGCTTGATGAATCCAAAGAACCATTGCTATCCTCATTGCTAATAGACTCGGTGTCTCCACCAATGTCTATATCCTCATCTCCCCCATCTCCACCAATGTCTATGTCCTCATCTCCCTCTCTTCCCTCACCACCTCCCCCATCTCCACCACCTCCTCCTCCATCTCCACCATGTCCTTCGGTCCTCTCCCCTGTGTCTATCCTCAACCACTGTCTAGGATGGAAAATCTGCTATGCTATAATAGGAACAACAGGATCGGTCAAAGGCACTGGCCCGTGCCTAGCAAACCAGGTATCGTACTCCACCGTCGTCCCTGGATCTGTTCCACCTCTACCCCAACCCCAGAGTAATGGCTGCAAAGAATCGAACTCCGCAGAAGAAACATGTGGCTGAATGCACACACCCCAATCAGATACCTCTCGCGATACATGAACAAAATATGCAGTAACCACAAGTGTCACCTGTACCTCACCGAACTATCTAAGAACTCGCCCAGGAAGATAAATCTCTATGATTTGCTGAGTCTCAAAGGTCCTCCCAATAAGATATCTCTGGTGTCAGCAGAAAGACAAGTGCACTACATCATCAGGCCAACCGGGGCAATCTAAGTAAGGTCTCCAAATGAAATGCTGCAATATATCAAACTGATGTCTCCAGTACAACGTATTCCCCAAACCTCTGTGTCTGATACCTGCTATATACCTAAAGGCATAAGGCTCACCGGACTACAAGTCTACATGAATGACATGCCTAGATATAGAAATGTGCTCCCATGCCCATGTCTGAATCAAAGTAACACCACAATTGATAGAACAGTATCCTAGATAGACTATACCATGCATCTAATAGTATAACATGGCTAAAAGACAAGGACCCCAAGCATACAGTTGACGATGCACAATCATATCATGGAGCACTCTGCCCCATCCAATTGGAAGTCCATGACCTCGTCTATCAGGTATCAGTAAACCACCGACAATACCACATAATACAATGGTCAGGTCATCATAATCTAATTGGGCCCAAGGGATCTCATAACGGCCACTGATCTGCAAATCCTAAATCTCACACTCAAAAAGTGCACATAGTCTGGAAATGCCATCATCATGGTCATATATAATTCTCTCACCATGAATGGGAATATGTAGTATAAGCCATACATCCTCTATGGTAATGGAGGCCTCACCAGTTGGAAGATGAAAAGAACAAGTCTTAGAGTGCCACCACTCTATCAAAGCTGTAATCATGGCCCTATTGGTCGTAACCTTTGGCAAATGCAAAACATGGTATAGACCAAGCTGACAGATATGCTCAATATCATCATCCAGTAGGTCAGCTCAGAGATCAAGTCCACTAGGTCTGCTCTGTCAATAGTATAACACTCCAATGTTCTCCTGCAATGAGAAAATGATCAAAATATCAGCTATCAGATCCAAAAAAATTTAAAAATTTTCAACCGCATGACAAAAAGTTACATATAAATGAATGCGTAACAGTTATGACTTATGCGGTACAAAAATCACTCTTGCGTGATGATTAAAGCTAATGCATGACAAAATGGGCGCATGCGTAACAAAAAACACTTATGCATAAAGATATAAATGAATGCGGCATGTTAAAGCTAATGCATGATACTTACGACGCATGCGTAGCATTTAAAACAAATGTGGTACACTTAATACTAATGCGTAAAAATTGACAAGCGATTGCGTAATGGACAACGAAAAGTGATAAAGGAAGTTTTTTCAAAAAACAAGCATAAAACAGGCAAAAGTTAGGAAAAAAATTGGAAAAGTACCATGCCGCCAGTCCCAAGAGGTCTCTGATATGAACGTACTTGATCCGACAGGTGCAATCAAGCTCTATAACCAGCCATGATGATCAAATGCTTAGAAAACAACACACAAATTTCAAAGAAACCAAGGAATTACCAAATTACAAATGACCAAATGAAATCCTATAATTCTCTATTTATAGCTCAAAATTAGGGTTTTACGACACCTTGACGCCCGTGGTCCCCGCCAGCTTCAAACAACTTGTAGCCTACTCAAACGATCTCAAGATGACACGAAATTTCACATGCTTTCTCTTTATACTAGTATCGAAAACATGGTCTCAATTTTTGAATTGTCCGACCACATTTTTCGAGGGGGCATATTTACACTATACAGCAACACCGGAGCATACTGGGGCAGAATTTTTCATTTTCTTTGAAACAATGTCATTCTGACTTTGTCTCAAAGAGGGGCAAATGTAGACACCTAAAAATGTCTCATTGATCATGTACTAATTATTCCTCTAATTGATTAAATAACCTTTATTATTTAATTAATTTAATTAATCTATTTCTTCTAATTTCATATTTCCTCATAATCTTACTAATTATTCTATTTCTACTTCTATCATCATTTAATCATTTTAATCATTTTCTAAATATTAATTAAATATTTATTATTTAATTAATTCTGATTAATTACCCAATTTAAATAATCTTTATTATTTAAATAAATTACTAATTATTCAATTTCTATCTCTAATTATCTAATCATTCAACTCTCTTCTAAATATTAATTAAATATTTATTATTTAATTAATTGTGATTTAATCCTTTAAATTAAATAATCTTTATTATTTAATTAAAGTCCATTTCTACATAATCAAATAGTTTCTTTAAATTATTTAATTAACTAATTGATTCTTCTAGTTCCCCAAATTCTAATTTCATTTAATTTCTTATTTCTTCTAATTTCTTCCAAATTCAAATACATTGCATGATTTCAAAAACCAAATTGAAAATCAAAGTCAAGTTCTAAATATATTCAAATACTAAATTGAATTGAATTAAATTAAATTATTTGAATTAAAATCTCATTCAAAGATTAAATTGAAAATCTAAATCTAAATGCAAGCACATGCTAAATTAATTAATTCAATCAATCAATTAATTAAATCATTTATCTCTCCAATCTCTATTTTCATCTTTCAATTAGCTTTTTCTAAATTAAGCTCTCTATGTCATCTTCTTTATTTCCTCCAATCATTCTTTTTCTTCCTTCAGTTAACTCTTTCATCAATCAGTTGACTCCATTAATCTATTCAATCTATTGAGTTTCACTCCTACAATCAGCAGTTCAACTATCAATTTTCATTTGAGCTCACCTGAGTTCCACCTCTTGATCATTCTGTTCCACCTTTCAATCAATCTCATCCAATTTTCTATAAATTGAGCATCCAATTTCCATTTTCAACAATCACGAACTTTGAATCTTTGTGTCACTTGCAGGTTACCAACGCAATATCTGAGAGCCATCATACCACGAAGAGGAGAAAAGCAATGAAAGCGATATGCCATCTTGGGATAGGGAGTTTTATTGAATGATTTTAATTCCTATTTCTTAATTGCATTATTTCATTGGTTTTATGTTTGAATTGCTTAGATAGTTAAGGATTTTGTGATTGTTTTTGTTTCCTATTTAGCAATGGTATCTTTGAGCATAGCACAAAAAGCATGATTATTATGCATGATTAATCCAATATGCTAATTATGCTAGATGATTGAAATGAAAATGCCTAGAGTAATGATGCTAAAACTATGAATGCAAGGGATCCTTATTGCTCCAAAATGGGGGGTATTTATAGGAATTCCAAGGCGAAAGCTGAGGTGGTAGGAATTGACGGTCCAGATTTGATCTGAAGATATCATGGGTCAAGATTGAGGAAGTTGGAGAATAGGTTGGAGGAAGGGACATTTATCATCTCTGTGGTGATAAGTGTCAAGGAGCCTTTCTCATGAGAGGGCAAGTGTCCAAGAGAAGAGACATGTGGAAAAAGTGCCATGTGTCTTAAGGGAAGAATATCCATCCCATAAGAGGTTAGGATAAAAAATGTTAGGATGTTCAAGAGGATAGGGTTAGTTAGACCCTAGGATTAGATAGAATGGGTTAGGTTAGGGGATGGTTAGGTTAGATGGTTAAAAGTTAGGAGCCATGTGCTCATTTGAATTTAGAAATTTAAATATTTGAAAAAGACAATTAATCTCAACAAATCATGATTTGATTTGTTTTAACTAATTATGAGATTAGAAGAATGAAGTTAGATGGGGGGAGGATTAATTAATCAAAGGGGATTGTGAAATAAATTTAATAAATAAATCCTTAGATTTATTTATAAGTAGATGAAAGGGGAAATTAATCAAATTGCTTGTGAATTCAATTAATTGGGAAGGAGGATTAATTAAATAATTGTGTATTTAATTAATTATCTTCGGACCATTTTTATATGTATACATATACTATTCTTTCTAGGCATCCAAACCTTGTCAGTATATTATTCATCAGAAAATCAATCACAACCTTGTTTGTTGCCCTCTTGGTTGGAATTGCCCCAACCCACTTTGTAAAATAATCAGTAGCCACCAAAATCCAGGAATGACCACCACTTGATTTACATGCTATCTCCCCAATAAAATCAATCCCCCATTACTGGAATGGAGCTTGTACATCAACTGGTTTTAATGGCAGGTTCACTAAAAACTTCAACTTCCTAGAAAACCTTTGGCAAGCATCACATTTCTTTACTAGTTGATGTGAATCTTTAAACACTATTAGCCACCAAAACCCAACTCGTAATACTTTGTCTGCAGTTGTATTGGCCATATAATATCCTTCACAAACCCCACTATGCATTTCTAACAACAATTCCTTAGCCCAATCTTGGTTCACACACTTCAACAACACACCTTCTATATTTCTCCACCAAAGCTTTCTACTTACTATGATGTATTTGATAGCATATAATTTTAATGTCCTCTTCTCATTTTCATTCATATTTTCAGGACACTTCATTTTCTGTAAATAATATATTACATTATCATACCACTCACAACCATCCATATCACATATATAAGCTCTATTTTCTTTTTCTACAACATTTATCTGATTGGCATCCAAGTTACTTTGAGCCATTAATTTTGCCAATCTTTGACCCCTCACTAACTTAGTGATCTGAATATCAATATTGAACTCTTGGATCCTATTGATCCATCCACACCTTCTTCCTGATACTTCCTGTTGCATCTTTTCATTTGCATCTTTCCATAATGTTGCAGTTGTGTTATTGTAAAAGAACTCAGAAGGTTTTGAACAACCAATTGCATTTTTTAGTAAGTCATTACAAGCCACAGAACTAAAATATGAAATAAATGAGAAGCGGGCATATGTATTAGTGTCAGTTTTGTCATTGATGGCAACCTTGCAATCCTATGGCACTGACATAAGCACTATACCGGCATTAGCAGATCACACTCTACACCGACACTCAGGACACCAACACTGACACAGAAAAGGAAGTATACCGGCACAGAGGCCAACAGGATTTTGTTATATTACATTTTGTTTATTATTGTAAAAATGTGTAAGCTGACTTGGCAAATTGTAAAATGACTCTTATATATAAAAGAGATCATTGTAGACATTTATGTGATGTGATGTAGAAGCATTAAGGAAAGTATTAGGAAGACCTAATGTGCGAAATATAGGTCAAGGTGTATATGTAAAGAACAGAGCAGGAACCAGTACTAAATCTAGCTTTGAAGATGCTATTGTAAAGCAGTACAAGATATTGGATTTGTATAATCCTTATTGTAAGTCAGTGAGACTTCCCATTGAGCAGTGAGCTCTACGCAGTTGGCCTTCTTGCATGTGCAGGCCCTTATTGTAAGTAATATTCTCTTATTGGCCAGTGAGTGAATATTGTGGGTCACAAATCCCACTGAGGTTTTTCCCACACCGGGTTTCCTCGTTAACATCTTGTGTTATGGTGTACTTTTCATGTGGATGTTCTTGATTATGTTTATGGCATTATTTCTTGCATACCGGTACACTGTTATATTATGTTCTGCATGTTTTAGGTTAAGAAATTCTAATTACCGGTCAGATAATGATTCACTCCCCCTTCTCAGTATCTGTGGGACCCCTAACAATTGGTATCAAAGCCTGGTCCTCTATTTTCAGAAGCCTAATAGCTTGAGGAAGATCTTGACACCGACAAAGATAGAAAATTTGATGAAGCAACGTGAAGGAGCTCTTACAGACTATGATGCAGAAAAATTTAAAAATATCAAATTAGAAGATGATTTAAGGGTAGCTCAGGATATCATTCAGGCACTTCAAGAAAATTTTACTGTTGCAAGAAATAAGAGAAGAGAACTTTGTGAAAAATCACAAAATGAGAATGATGAAAAGGAATCACTTAATGATATGATAAGCAAGTTGAAACAAGAGATCATGACAACAAAAAATGAAATGCAGGATATGACTATGAGATTTTGCAAAGAAATTGAGGATATGAAGAAGAATGAAGAAGAATTAACCAGAAGAGTAAGTGATGCAACAAATGAGAACACAAGACTTAGCTATGAAAATGACATGTTGAAGGCAGATCTAATGCATACTCAGAATGACTCAAATGAACTGATGAGGGAAAAATAAGTCTTAGAAAGAGAACTAGAAACTGCAAATCAACACAAAGAAAAATTCAAGAAAAGCTCAGAGGAACTTGGCACCTTGCTGAAGAATCAAAAACCTAAAGGTGACACTTCTGGGATTAGCTTTGAAGTTGGTGAAAGCTCCGGTACTGCAAATACTCAGGATCACAACAAACAGTAAGACAACCTAATGCTTATAAATTCAATGGAAAATGCTTTAACTGTAATAAGTATGGTCATAGAGCAAATGAATGTAGATCTAGAAATTATCAAAATATCAACACACCCACTGGTCAATGTTCTAAATGCAACAAAGTTGGTCACAACTCTGAAAACTGCAGAATGAATGTGAGATGTTATGTGTGTGGAAGATTTGGACATTTATCTAATCAGTGCAGAACACAAACCGACATAGGTTATGGAAAAGCTATTCAGAAAAATAATGTAACTTGTTATGCATGTAACAAGATTGGGCATATTTCTAAATTCTGTAGAAGTAAAGGAACATCGGTAGACAACAAAAGTTCTAGCTTGAAAGGTAAAGAAAAAGTTGAAGAGGTTAAGCAAGAATTCTCAAAACAATGGATTAGGAAAACTGATCTAAATATTGGGAATACTCCTCCATCGGTAGAACAAACCAATGCTTCACCGACAGGACAGAGTGATGCTTCACCAGAAGGACAGAGCAGTGCTCCACCGATAGGAAGTTCTTCATCTAATTGAAGAAAATTTCCTTGAGGGTATGGCAATCTATTGATACATGTATTATTATTCCCTCGGTTAGAGATAAGAAGTTGAAAATTACTCATTACCGGCAAACAATGTTAAGTGAATACTTAACCAGCATGCAATTAATGTGGTAGATGGCAAAAAGAAACTATAAAATTAAGGTTTTGGCTCCATTTCATTTCGCCAAGATTTCAAATTTTGTAAGAGCGCGAAGACTTCGAGCTAAGGCATTTCGAGCAAGAAGCAAGAACACTCCAAGCAATCATCCATCCAAGGCAGTAAAAGGTTTTTAATCATGGCATCCACCTCTACAATTGAATATATAGAAAACCCTACTGTTGTTGAAGTAATAAAAAGACCTAGGCCCGTATTTCAGTTAGTTCCCGAGATAGCAAAGAAGGATGATACCTTAGGTGCTTTTTCTCAAATTCCTAAGGGAGTTGTATATGCTGAAGACCCCAGAATGTACATCCACTGCAACATTGAAGAGTTAGGAGATGAGGAAATTAAAACCATGTATAAAACCATTATATGTGATAATACCGACAATGTAAAAGATGAACACAAGATCATTGAGACCCTAGGGTTTACAGAGATCCTTAGCATTCCTGAATTTCCAAAGGATGTGATTAGGATAGTTTTAAGCAGGGTACATGGAGAATTTTTCTGGTTAGATGCAATCCATAAGATCACCAAGGAAGCTATGAAAGCTATCACAGGGTTACCGACCATCGGTAAAAGACCAGATAAAACCAAGAAGGTTTCCAATGACCTAGTTATAAACCTAACTAGTGCAACATTTGACAAGAGGTCTCTAAGAGTTAATGATGTAAAAGATATCAATGTGAGATTCATCAGTATGGTATTAGGATATAAAGCTACTCAAGCTAATAGACTCAATTCAGTTTCAAGTTTATGCATTAAGAGTGCTTATGATATGGTCACAGATAATACAAAAATTGACATATGTGAATGGTTAAAGGATGAATTAATTGACAACCTTGGAAAGATCAAGAAGGACAAGAAAGGAACTTTCATATTTGGAAATTTGTTAGTATGCCTAATGCTACACATAACAAAACAGGTTCCTGGTATAGGTTACAAAGAACTTGGATATGACATACCGGTAGGCAAACAATTGACTGAACTATTCAATAACATGGGTGAGAACAAGGAAAACAATATTAATGACTTTTTCCAAGCATTAAAAGCCAAAATGAAGAAAAGAATAAGGTTATCACAGAAGAGTGTAGACAAATACAAAGATGATATATGCTTTGTCATCAAGAAAGATGAAACTTGGATGGAAGCGGTCATCCCAAGGATAGTTTGGGTAACCAAGATGGGCTATGAAACAGATGATCACATAGTTGAAACATATGCTAAAGCACTTCTGGAAGCCCCCAGAGAACCTAAAGAAGAAGTATTTGGTAGTGCTGAAACAATTGAAAACCAAATACAATCAAAGAAAAGGGTGAAAAAGGTTGAGGCAGTTGTGAGGAAAGGTTCCAGACAAGCAAAAGCCATCAAGGAAGATGTATTGAAGAAAACTAGCATAACAGAGGATGAGTTAGCAGCTCCACAGCCTGAAACTCACCTATCACCGGTAGGTACTTCTTCAGGAAGTGACATGCTTGCAACTTTCAAAAGAGTTGTAAGGAAAAGAGATCCCTCACCGGCAAACACACCTTCACCTAGGAGGACAAGGCAAAAGGAACAAGCAGTAAGATCTCTGATTAGAAAGGCCACACCAAAGAAGAAACTGACACCCAAGAAGAAGAAAAGGACAAACAAAGAATTGGCCCCTCTTGATATACTGCTAAATGAAATCACAGAGGAAGGTAAATTGAAGAACATAGAGAAAATATATGACACTCTAACAGCTGATGAGAAAGAACAAGTTGAAAATAGTGTTATATTGCACATGGATATGTACAAGAATTTTTTGATGGAAGTAGTCAATGAAATTCCTGATGAATTATTCAAAAGACTAGAGGCAAGAAGACAGACAGTGATAGAATTGGATAAGAAAATAAAAATTGAAAACTTACTTGTTGTATATCCGGTAAACTCTCCACAAGAAATTGATGATTTGATTGCAAAGGCCAACCGGTCAGTATTCTCTACTGCACACCGACATATTTCACTAATGGCAGGAAGAGTTAATGAGGTGATAGAAGAAACAAAAAATGGATGGGATATATTCCTGGTTGACAAAGAAAAGTAGGAAGAATACAGGAACCCCAAACCTATAAAGGTATATAAAAAAGATAGAGACAAGGGCAAAGGAAAAGTTGGTGGACCACCTAGTATCAAAGTTAGAGACAACTTACCCCCACCTCTGATTACTCCATCGGTAACAACTACTGAAGATCAACTGACAATCGAGAGTATGGATGTAGAGAATAATAATCCTAATCCTGAAGTCCTATATACTGTGAATGTTGATACTCAGAAGATCAACATAATAGTAGACAAAGATACAACTGATAAGTCAGATATGGCTAGTGAGCCTCTGGTAGCAGGGGAAACTGATAAACCGACAGAAGATAAAGAGAAAAAGGTAGAGACTGAGACACAGACTGAGGCAATGAAACATACAGAGAAACAAATAGAGCTAAAGGCTCCAGGACAACAACAACCGGAACAGGTACATAAGGAAACAGTGCCACCGACAACTAGTGAAGTAGGAAAACTAGTGCTTAAAGAAATGCAGACACAAACAGACCTACCAGAGGTCAAAACAAGCTTGGTTACTTACACCGGTGCTCAGATTGTTGATTCATCATCAAGCTTCAAATCAACCAATGTGATTGAGGTACTACTTGATTCTATCAAGAAAATAACCGACTTCATCTCACAAGCTTACAAAGCAATTGATGATACCATACCAATTTTGAAGGTAATAGCTCCCAACTATAATATAGATAACAAAGATTCTTTAGGACAATTGGATACACTGTGTAAATATATCTCAGAAAACATAGAGAAAATAAAGGAAGATTCGGTGAAGGATAAGGTAGAAATTGAAAAATAGAAATTCTTTGATGAGCAAATAAAGAAGTGTAATAGAGGTTTTGACACACTTCTACCGGAACTATGTAATTTGTTGAAAGAATACAAAAAATTTGTATAAAGATACCTGTAAAACAAACTTTTTGACTGTAGATATTGACAAGAAAATGAGCAAGGTACAGGATGAGATCAATAAACTTGCAGATAAATTTGTCAACTCACCTGATACACTATTAGTTTTTGAAGAGAAGATAACAAATTTTGAGGAAGAACTACTCAAATTGGAAAGAGAGAAAGAAAGAATAATAAGTAAGGCAAAGCATTTGAGATCTAAACTAAGTCCAAGATTGGACTATCTAGCATCTCTGAGGAAGGAAATTTCTGAGGCACTAATACAGGGAAGCAAAACACCGACAGGGCATTTGCAGCATCTCACTGGTATAGTGAAGAGAACAGAGACAACAATAAAGGATAGCAAGAAGTTTATGGATAGTATAAACTTGATTTTGGGAGATCTTTTTCAAATTGTAACAACCCAGTTACAAGGTTGAAACTACAAACTCTACTGACATCTTGACAACCTTTGTCATTGATACCAAAGGGGGAGTAGTGGGATGAGAAAATTCAAATCACAGGAATCATATGCTCAGGGGGAGCACACACATTTTTGGTAGCATTTTTTGGACTACACATTTTTGGATACTTTTTGAAATTTCTCATGAGTGTTGCCATCAATGCCAAAGGGGAGATTGTTGGCATATGCACACTCCAATGAAACATTGTATGTGATTGAAGGTTTTGTCATTGATGGCAACCTTGCAATCTTATGGAACCAGCATAAGCATTATACTGGCATCAACAAATCACACTCTACATTGGCACTCAGGACACTGGCACCAACACAGAAGAAAGGAAGTATACCGGCACAGAGGCTGACAAGATTTTGTTATATTACATTTTGTTTATTATTGTAAAAATGTGTAAGCCAACTTGGCAAATTGTAAAATGACTCTTGTATATAAAAGAGATCATTGTAGACATTTATGTGATGTGATGTAGAAGCATTAAGGAAAATATTAGGCAGACCTAATGTGCAAAATATAGGTCAAGGGGTATACGTAAAGAACAGAGCAGGAACCGGTACTGAATCTGGCATTGAAGATGCTATTGTAAAGTAGTACAAGATATTGGATTTGTATAATCCTTATTGTAAGTCAGTGAGACTTCCCATTGAGCAGTGAGCTCTAGGCAGTTGGCCTTCCTGCATGTGTAGGCCCTTATTGTAAGTAATATTCTCTTATTGGCCAGTGAGTGAATATTGTGGGTCACGAATCCCACCGAGGTTTTTCCCACACCGGGTTTCCTCATTAACATCTTGTGTTATGGTGTACTTTTCATGTGGATGTTCTTGATTCTGTTTATTGCATTATTTCTTGCATATCGGTACACTGTTATATTATGTTCTGCATGTTTTAGGTTAAGAAATTCTAATTACCGGTCAGATACTAATTCACCCCCCCCCTCTCAGTATCTATGGGACCCCTAACAATGTTAGCCAGTAGCTCTACCACTCCATTATGAATTCTTTGTACCCAATCAATACCAAATGCATCAAAATTTTCTAATTTGTCCCATACAACATTCCTATACTACTTCAATCTCTTATTATTTGATGCATTTTTGGATCTAACTTGGGGTATGACTAATTCTGAGTGTCCAACAACTTTAAGCTTCTTTATCTCATCTTTCTCTACAAGTCTCAACCCCAACAACAATGCTTAATATTTTGCCACATTATTTGTACACGTGAATGACAACATGAAAGAAAATTTAAATGTTTTCCCATGAGGTGATACTAACAACACTCCTGCACCCGAACCTTCTTTTGAACTAGCTCCATCAAAGTACATAGTCCAAATCTCCTCATCCTTGATGACTTCTTAACTTCTTTATCAAGTGGTACAGGTCTTTCCTCATCCTCTCTTGGAATACCCTCAACTCTGAAGACATTTATGTCAGTGTCAATAAAACAAGTCATATTCTCATTTGGGTCATGCTCAATCATATGTGGCACTGTAGGCTCTCTATCAATCTTCATATGCTTGCCATTAATACCAAAAGTTGCACAAGACAAGTCACATTTCAAACTTCATCCCATAGAAGCACTCCACTTTCTTGATAACAACATCCCATACTGAGGTGGAATATCCACAACTAGAACATCCATTGTCAATTCCTTTTTAGGGAATGTTGCAAGTTTGTAAGGCAATGCTTGGATAGTCCCTATTACAGGTACCTCCCTTGCATCCATATAAAAACATTTACCTTGAATAGTGTCAACATTCATACCCATAGCTTCCATAATTTTTACTGGCATAACAGTGTTTGAAGCCCCATAATCAATCATACAGTTTTTTAACTCCTTTCCATTAATAATAACACTTAAAAAGAAAGGATGAACATTTTCCGAGCACTCATTTACTATATTCTCAAGATACATTTGGGGAATTTGTGTCACAATTCCCTCTAACTCTTTATTTTTATTTTTAGTTTCAACTCCTTCCCCTTTCACATCATGAGAATTGTTCACATGTTCAATTTTAACTGATGAAGCACTTTTTACCCAGGTCACAACCTTCTCTTTGTGATCATCAATTCTCATCATCTCTAATAAAGGGACTTTAATAGTAATTTGAGAAAGCATTTGCAACATATCTACATGTGTGTAATCCGGTACAACATAAGACATACCTGGCTTTTCTTCACTTTCTTTTAATTTGTTACTTTCATTGATTTATTTCTATTTCAAGTCCTCTCCAATAGGCTTAGAAAACTTCTCACTCACTTTAGTCTTCACCTTTAGTGAAGTGGCTTCCTCCTTAAGTTTTGAAACTTCAACCTTCTTAACCCATGCTTTATGTTTTACCTCCTTTATCTTGATTGCATCTTTTTTATTTTATTCTTTGACTTCTTTACGCTTATGTTTGGACTCTTTAATGAAAAGACCAGAAGATTTTCCTTGATACTCCCCTGTTGTCCTATTTATCAAATGGTAATTACTTTTTACTTGGGCAGCCATAGCAATTATTAATTTGACAATTTCCTCATCATAAGGTCTTCTTAATGACATTGTATCTTCACCTTGTTGAGAATTGCACCTGTATGCTAGAATTTGTGGTGATCAAAATACTAAAATTTAGATCAAAAGGGCCAACATACCAATGAAACTTTTGGGTACAAATATTAACTAACTTAAACTATTTTAAACAAGTTAAACTTCCCAAGACGTGTCTCATTGTTCTCTATCTCATAGGATCCCTAAAGCCAATGTTTTTCTCTCAGATCATTGAGCAAATGACTTTAGGGATGACAACTCCAAGAACAAGTGATAAAATGATCTATGTGCATGAATGCATCACTAAGCCATAATGAAGATAATAATATGATAAAGATATTAAAAAACTATACTAACATGACATGCTAACATGGATATACTATGATATACCTTTCAAATACCTGCTTTTACTTAATCAAAACATGGATATACTATGATACGAAATGCTTCTAAATGCTAAAAATGTTATTCTAACAAAGAGAGGCTAAAATGCTTGATATAATTAGACTATAATGTAGATGTATAAAACTTGGATGATTGATTATGAAGAAATGGGCTCTATTTATAGAAGAAATAGGGAAATGGATGGTTAAGATTCAATAATCTTAACAAGGGATAGGATTGAAAACTACTCAATCCATGTTTACAATTTTCACCAATAAAATGGTGACAATTGTCAATAAGAGGTGGCTTGAGAGGAGATGTAAGAGGCATTAAATGCCTGAGAAGATATGGGGGCCACCCTAGGAGGGTATGGTTAGGGTTAATTAGAATTAACTAGTGCATAAAGCTTTTACCCAAGAGGTAAACTCTTGTGCAAGGATTAATAAGATAATCAGGGTCGAAGTCATGAGTGCTTGATGAGACCCTTGGGTTGTATGAGGGTTAAGTTAGAGAGAAATTCTCTAACCATGGGTGAAGGCTGGATTAACCATTAATGGCTAGGAAGACTTTGGGGACAAATTTGTAAGATCCTTAAAAATTTGGGGAACTCAACAAGTTAACTTGTTGAAAAAGATAGTCTTAAATGCATTTAGAAGAGTTTCTTCCAAATTTGAGAAGTGACTTCCTCAAATTTAGGGATGTGATATGATTAGGAGAATTAAGGCTAGTTAAGTGGGATTTGAGAGGTTCTAGAAGAATGATTAGGAGGCAAGTGGGAAATGTAGGAGAATGCAAGTTGGGGGGTTATAAATAAATTTGATTTATTTATATGCAAGGATGATTTTAATTAAATATAAATTTAATTAAAATGGTGAAAAGGGATTTAATTAAATAAAGTGATTTATGCTTGCATATTATGTCTTGCTCGTTTTAGACTGCATTTACTATGGGGTTTTTGTGTTTATTATGGTTCTGACCAGCTTTAGCCCAACAGTTGATACTGGTACTAGAGTTGCTATAACGCACCCTCATGGCACCCTCGAGAAAACGCCCTCGCAAATTTGTTCCAAAAGTGTTTCACGAGGTATGTCCTCGCCTGATGTTGCACTTCCTGTTTAGGATTTTGACAATGCCTGTGACTGGCCTGAAAAATGTACTTTGATAGGATATTTTGTGGGTAGGATCCCTCCTGAAAGCATGCTTCGTGATTGGGTCGCCAAAGCTTGGTCTCCTCATGGAGTTAGGCTTGATGGCGTCCAAAGTCTCACGAAAGGTTTTTTTTTTTGTTTCGCTTTTCAAACCCTTCCCATGTGGAGGCTATTTTCTCCCATGGTCCATGGACTGTTAGGTCGTCCCTTCTAGTTTTCCAATGTTGGTCTCGTGATTTTCTGTCTCAGATGACAAAAGATTGCGAGTTCTAGTTTGGGTTGAGTTCCCTCATCTTCCTTTGCCTTGTTGGCCTTTCATGCAAACCATTGCTCAGTCTATTGGCAAAGTTGTTTGCCTCAAGCCAGATCATTTTTTTAATGCTCGCCCTCAAAAGAGGGTGTCTTGAAGTCGACCTTTCTCACGACTTGCAAGAAACTATTGATATTCAAGTGGGAGGTAACACCTTCACCCAGAAGGTGCTTTATTTGAACCTACCCAACACTTGTTATCAGTGCCAGTCAGTGGATCATAAGATTAGGGATTGTCCCTTGGCAACTCCAAAATTAAAACCCCTTGTTAAGGAGTCTCACTCTCGACCTGTCGAGGGAGCCAAGAAGGATGAATGGACCACTGTGGTTCATAAAGGTAAAACACCTGGGGTTTCAACCCAAAAGACTCTCATTGGTTCTAGTTCTCAACCGATGACGGATCCTCCTATATAGTCTCCATCCTCCTAGGCGGCTTCTACTCCAATTTCAAACCCTGCTCAATAGGGGAATGCTTCTTCCGAGGGTGATTCTCGACCTCTTTGGGTGCCTACTCCTAAGGCTGTGTCTGTGATTTCTACTCCACACTCTCTACTCTGCTCTTGCAGCCCTTCAGGGCGTGCTGAGATTGTAGATGGTGGTTCAGAAAAACAACGAGTTATCTCTAGTGGCGACCCAATTGTTTTGCGCAATAGCTTCTCCTCTCTTGGGGACGAGGAAGATATGCTGGTTTTGTCATGAATTACATCTTATGGAATATTTGAGGTCTCATAGACCTCGCCAGAAAATATTTTGTTTGAGATGTTCGTCAATGTATTGTAGGCCTAGATGTTCTTTACCTCCAGGAAGTTAAAATTGCTTTCATACTCAATGCTGCATGCTGTGCTATTTGGCCAGATAGCCTTGTTTTTGCTTCCCAACATGAAGCTGGTCAAGGTGGAGTTGTTACTCTCCTTTCACCTCAGTGGTGCTCTGAAGTTATTTCTCATGGGTTTGATCCCATGCAATGCACAGTTTGGGTTTTGCTTTCAATTGATAATCCTTCCATTGGGATCATTAATGTTTATGCTCCCAATGATTCGGTTGAAAGATCATACCTCTGGTAATGGATCACGGATAATCTATCACCGACCACTTGGGTCATGTGTGGGGACTTCAATATGGTTGAGCTGGCTTCCAATAAGGATGACTTTTTGCCTTTCTCTTGGACAGCTGGCAAGCGGGAAGCCTGGTACTATATGTGCAATAAATTGGGTGTTTTAGACCCCAACACCAACCGTCGCCATCCTGGTGGGGTGTGGCACACTTGGTCTAATTTCAGTGCTGGCTCTGACATAATTATTAAAAGGCTTGATCGTGCTATGATATCTGTGCAATCTTTTTTCTCTTTTTCTAAAGATCATGATCTTCCCGTCACTCCTCTTGTTGATGTGACACTTTCAGACCACTTCCCCATAAAATTTAGCATTGAATGATAGACAACTAGGCAACATCCTTCCAAAACGCAGTTCTACCTCAACATGTCTTTCCTACACCTTCAGTCCATGATGGCCCACATTCAAAGAGTTTAGAATTTAGAGCCAAGGCCCCGTCATCACACTAGTTGGATTGTGTGGTGGTGTGACGCCATTTCCTGCTCTGCGAGGTTTCTGCACATTTATTGTAGGCAACTCGCCATCTACCGCAGATGGTCATATGATGTGACCACCGAATCTCTATGTGCTACCACAAAAGCTTTGGCCTTAAATCCCTTTGATTCTACCCTGCAACTCCATTTAGCCCAGCTCCACCATCAGAAACAAGTTGCTGATAGTCACTCTGCCAGAGGAGCTCAAATCAAAGCCAGATTGCACTGGCTCAAGGTGGGTGAAAGGGCTTCTAAGGAATTCTTCCTGGCTCTACGTGCCCATCATACCTTTGTAGGGATTAAGAAAATAAAAGAGGGACAAGATCTTCTCACCAAATTTCCTGACATATTGCAATCCTTTGTCCGTCATTATGAGAAAGTGTTCACAATGCAGGGAGACTCTCCATCTAGAACCCAAGACTTGCAAGATTTCTTAGCCATTGTTCCCAAACGGCTCTCCGACTTGCAACAAGCCTTTTGTGATCTCTTACTGACCATTGATGATATCAAAGAAGCCGCCTTTTCTATGGCAGATGACAAAGCCCCGGGCTGTGATGGCTTCCCCTGTGAATTCTACAAAGCTCTTTGGCCTTGTTTTGGTCCTGATCTTCATAAAGTCTATCTGGAAAATTTTCATTCCCGCTCCTTGGGAAAAATGATCAACCAGGGTAGCATCAAGTTTATCCCTAAGGCTAGGGACCGAGCGAACATTTGGAATTGGTGGCCTATTACCTTGCTTAATGTCACTTATAAGGTCATTTCCAAAGCTTTGGCCCTCAAGATTCATCATCTCCTGCCGCTTATTGTCCGCCCAAATCAAAATATATTTATTAAATCCAAGTTTATTCTGGACAATATTATTATTGCTTGGGAAGGGATGGACTGGGCTAGACACTCTCAACAACTTGCAATCTTTCTCAATATTGACTTTGCTAAAGTGTATGACCATATTGAGTGGCCTTTTATCTTGGCTATGCTCAAAGCCCTCGACTTTGGTCCCCGATTCATCCAGTCTGTTCAAATGTTATTCAGAGATGCCTCATCTTGCATCACCATTAATGGTTGACAGTTTGAGGCTTTTGGCCTCTTCAAATCCATTTGCCAGAGATGCCCTCTGGCTCTTGCTATATATGTTCTTGCAGTGGAAGGATTTGGTTACTTACTTGCTAATGCTATCGATGTTAGGCATGTCCATGGTATCTCCCTGCCCGATTCACCTTCTCAACTTGTCAATGGCCACTTTGCAATGATTCCTTCTCACTCTCATTGAGGATGAAGATAATGTGAAGACCACTCTTCAGTGTCTAAATACTTTTTGCTTGGCTTCTGGTTCGTCCATTCAATGGCACAATAGGTAATGTTATAGGCAATCTTTTCTTCCCGCTCTGACTTGGATCCATCAATATGACTGGAAATGGCTTCAGCATGGCGAAATATTTCACTTTCTGGGCATTCCTTTTTCCTTCCAAGCTTTGTCTTCGGATCTCTGGAAGGCGGTCTTAGCTAGAATCGAGAAAAAGCTTGCCTATTGGATCACCAAGCCTCTCTCTTTGGCTGGTAAATTCCAAGTTTGTTCCAAAGTGTTGGCCGACACCCATGTCTACTACTCCTCATGTTGGGCTCCTTCAAAGGCCTCTTACATGAAGTTGGAAATACTTCTGCGGGCCTTTCTCTGGGCCTTTGGGTCTGACCATCATGGCTTTCACAGGGTTTCTTGGGAATACTGTTGTCTCCCCAAGGAGTTCGGAGGGCTTGATCTTATTTCTACCCAGAATCAAGGGCTAGCCTTAATTAGAGCCTTATCTGGTGATGAGGCCTAGAAAATTCTTCTCTGACATTGCATTTCTTCAGGATTTCCTTCCAAAAGGTCAGCCTAGAAGGGGATTGGCTTGCAAACCTTTCTCACCATGAAAGACCCTTTTCAGTTATAGGGTACTTGTGTGGTCAAAAGTATCTGGTGTGCTTGGGAAGTTATCAATCCTTGGCTTCGATGGGCCAACGATGGCTTTCAGGATGACTTATCTATGAACGAACAGAACCTTTGGTGGTCACCTTTATTTTAGATGCAAGGTTTACATGTGGCCAAAATTCAGGGTGTCAGTTCTCTACGCTTTCACAAGCGCGACATTCAAACACCTAAGGATCATTTTTCCAGATCTTCTATGAGCCTCCGGTCTTGGGAGGACCTCTAGGTCCAGTTTCGCTTATCTTGGCTAGATCGATAGACTTATGACCTTTTGGTCTCGACCCTTCCCTCAAATTTACTTCATAAGCTCGGTATTTAGTCTGTCAGACCTTGGTGGAAAGACAAGAAGTGGTATCCTTAGACTCCTTTCACCAACTACAAACCCAAAATGGGTTATCTCTGTTTGGTTCCTCCTTTGCCTATGGTTCATATTATCAATCAACGGTGGCACTTGCAGTCTTCTCAGACTTCTTGGAGATTCAAGTTTTTGGCTGTTTGGTCCACCATCATCGAACCTAAGATTGCACACTTTGCTTGGTGTGTTCTCTTTCAAGGTTTGCCTTTGGGTTCCAGACTCAAGCATTTGGGAGTTCCTGATCCTCGATGTCCTTTTTGTGGTCACCCAGAAACTTTTATGCACATCTTTTGGTTTTGTAGAAGAGATCAATAGTATTGGAGCTAGATTCATGACTTTTTTTGGCCTTTTTGGCCTGAGCCATTTTCCTGGCACATGGCTCTTCTGGGTGATTCACTTAGAATCCCCTATATGTTCTCCGAGATATGGCATGCTTTCAGAATGGAGATCCTATACACTCTTTGGAAGGATAGAAATGCTATTCTTTTTTCTCATAGCTGTTTGGATATTAATGTTTTGCTTTAGGCTAAAGCTTGCATTTGTAACAATGTATTAATGCAAATTCAGGTACAAGCTGACAAGGTGGCCCACCTTCATGAGCTCTTCCAACATTGGGGCAATGCCCCTTGTGTGATTGCCCGAGTACCGCCAGACTCTTGTCTCTGCCGATTGTACTTTTCCCCATGGCCGCCGCTGCGGTCATAGCTCCTATGCCCGCTGCTCTCAGACCCTGCGATCCTAGCCTCCCCACCACTCCTTGAGCATGAGAGATGATGCTTGGTGATGCCACTCGGCTTCTCCACCATGGTGGGGCTCTACCTCGAGGTGGCCCTCTGCTGCTCTTGTGGCCTTTGCTCCTCCTGTTGCTGTTGATTCTGGGTGGCCCTCTGCTACCATCTCCAAGTTTCCTTGCCTGGCTTTGGCGATCTCGCCTCCCACACAGGAGGAAGGAGAAATTAAAAAAGATCCAAAAGATGGGTGGTCTGTGCTAGACTCGACTCCTGGCCTCATTTATGTGTGGGGCAAAAAAGATGACCTTGATCCTCCTCCCTCAGCTGCCACTACTTTGGCTGCCTGAGGAAGTTTTTTGATGAATAGCTTGTTTTTTTGTTTCTGGCCGCTGGCTGAGTGACTCTCGCAAGGTGATCTTGTATCCCCCGACCTTTTTTTGTGAATGTGTACTTTAATATTTTTAATTAATAAAGAAGGCCTATTCATAAAAAATAAAATGATTTATTTAATTAAAGGTTAGAAAGTGGTTATATGGATTTAATTAAATAAATCGAATAATTCATTTAATCAAATAGACGAAAAATAGAGAAATTAATTAAATAAAATTTAATTAATAGGAGGATGTGGTTTAAATAAATATTAAATATTAAATATTTATTTAACTAGATGGTCAGATTTATAAGTCTACATTTTGCCCCTCTTTGAAGTGACATGTGTGCATATGTTGATTCAAAAAAAATCGCTTGATATGTTGCAATAATTTTATCGATACGGTGTCACATGTCAAAATGTTTGATATGATGCCCTAGTTGCGGATTTGATGAATGATATTGATGATGCCCCCTCGAGAGATGAATCAAGGGTGTGGTCTATTTTTGAAAAAGAGTTGTGAAAATTTTCAAATTGTTGACCTTTTGATTTTGTTTTGATATGATAATGTTGACGATGTTTGAATGTTGGATACACACAATTTGATTTATCTCCAAAAAAGAAATGATTATCGATAAGGTTAATAAATGAAAAAGGGAAAAAATATATATGCCCCACTTATTAACCCTCTCAATTACCATCTTAAAAAGGTAAAAAGTGATTTTTAATTTTATTTTACACTTGTCTTCTTGTGATTTCTGCATTTGGAGCTCTGACAATGACGTCGATTCCTTACCATTCTCACCGTTTTGAGTGCGTCAAGCGATACTGGAGACCCTTCACATATGGACCACTAGTAAGTGACCCAAATCCTTGTCCTTTTGTACGATTTTTGCAACTTTTTGTCACGTTTTTCATTTTTTTAGGGTCAGATTTTCGTGTTTTAGCACGTAGGAGTAGTTTTTTAGTGCATACACAATGCAAAATAGCGCATTGAAACCCTAGGGTTAGGTTTTAGCATGTGGAAATGATAGGTTAGCGCGTATATTTGATTTAGCACATATGTAAAATATATTAGTGTATTGGATTTGACAGTTAGCATGTAGGATAGGTTAGCACATAGGTCGATTAGGATAACACAATGGAGGTTTGTTTTAGGGCATAGAGTTATTTTAGCTCATCTACTACGAGTTTTAGCGCTTTCACTAGGAGTTTTAGTGCGTATAGATAATTTTAGCGCATTAAATGTCTGATTTAGTGCGTGATGTTGAAAAATGATTTATGTTTGTTGGTTAACATGATTTTTGATTTGGAATGATTGAGATATGATGTGATCGATGTGTGTAGCTCATTTTGATGTCGATATGGGTCTTTGGATTGAATTTTATGATGTGTTGCTCTGATATGGTGTACTGATATGAGTCATGATATGAAGCACTGATATGGTTCACTATTTTGTTTCATTGATATGGATCACTGATATGGGATACTGATATGGGATACTCATATGGGGCACTGATATGGGATAATGATATGAGATACTTGGATGTTGTTTGGATATGAATTTTCTAATCAAATTTCCTAATATGTTGCTCTGATATGGGATTATCTGATATGTTTCATCAATATGTTGTTCTGATATGGGATACTAATATGGATTACCAATATGTTGCTGATATGATGCTCTCTGATAGGGATTTGATTCACTGTTGTGTTTTTTATTGTTTCGATATGATTTCTGATATGATGCTCTCTGATAGGGATTTGATTCACTGTTGTGTTTTTTATTGTTTCGATATGATTTCTGATATGATGCTCTCTGATAGGGATTTGATTCACTGTTGTGTTTTTTATTGTTTCAATATGATTTCTGATATGATGTTGATTTGATTCCTGATATGAATTTCGATATAATTTTGATGTTGTCGATATGATGCTCTTGATATGATTCATTGATATGTTTCTAATTGACCTTGATATAATGTCTGTGATATTACATTTGCAATGTAATTGATTGAGTTGATTTGTATTCATAGAATTGATTGAATCAATAACTGATGGTGGATATGTTATGATTTGCAAGTGGTATAAGGTGTGCTATAGTTGCGGGATAGATTCTCAAAGCCATGGGGACTAATCCCATGACTCACACAAGTAGAGAGAAATATTATTGAGAGATGTGGATTATCATTTCTTCTTGACATGCTCCTATATACAATCAACCAAGGTTTGTTGACCGCTTTTGCAGAGAGGTGGCACAACGACACCAACACCTTCCATCTGGGGACAAGGGAGATGACGGTGACACTTGAGGATTTCTACAGGATTCTGCAGATTCTAGTGGTAGGAGACTTGCTACCCTATGAGAAGACTGAGGAGGGTAGTACAGAGGCTCTGCGGTGAGTGTTCCAGGATGACCACATCAGTGGTTATGAGATTTTGTGGTAGGAGATGTTGGATTTAGATTATGCTCTGCTTCTATCAGTACTGGTAGGTTTTATTGGTGGCTTCTTATGTCTCGACCATAGGTTGAAGGGACTTGCAGTGGGATGGGGTTTGGTTTTGGAGGACATGGTGACATAGGGCAGAAGGTTTGCATGGGGGTCATGTATGTTGGCCCACCTATATAGGGAGCTCCACCGGGTTGTGTATCGGGGATACACTAGTCTGTCACCAGGAGTCACATTATTGCAGGTGTGGGCCTGGGAGCATATAGCGGTGACATGACCGCTTGCAGATAGAGATAGACCAATTGGCCGTCTTTATGCATATGGCTATACAGGTGTAGTTGGCTAGCGTAAGCGTAAGCTGGGCAAACTAGAGTATTAGCAGTGAGTTTTGGATGATATAGACACAGTCATTTAGAGGTCGTATATGGATAGTGAGGTATGGGCTGAGGATGGGCTAGAGATCCCTATGCATATATGTCCAGGTATTTGATCAGGCAGAACCCCTTTATTATTGAGATATTTTTGTATAGTTGGGTCTACAGGTAGTATGGGCAACAATAGGGGATACCAAAGGGCGCCTGTTTGTATGCTCGTCGGTAGAAAGATGTACCCGAGTGGGGACCGACTATTGATACTGTTGTAGTAGTGGCTGAGTATATGAGTTTAGCTAGCCAAATTTGGGATTATGGAGCCAAAGTGGTAGATGTAGGGATGACTCAGGAGTACTCAGCGTATTGGATTGCACATGCGATGGCCTGGTTATTGGTGGAGGAGCACCTAGGACTTAGGCTAATAGTCCTTCTTCAATTTTGGCTTGTACTAACCTTAGCCAAGTTGGATTTCCAATAAGGACTCTAGGAGGGTCCAATGTGTGTGATTAGAGTCTAGGTTGAGTCAAGTGTATGCCTAGTTTAGTTGGTTTCTTTCTAGGTTTGCACTTTGTGGATTGTTCTTGGTTTGAGTACTCAATGATGCCTTCTAGATGGTCAAAAGAGGAATAGGTTGATTAGAGTATTAGAGGGGTTCAAAATAGCCTTAGAAATGTTGAAATAGAAGTTAGTAATGACTTGTAATAGGTTGCCTAAGTGGGAAAGACAAGATGGGGAAAATTGTAAAAGTTGTCATGACAACTTTTCAAGTTGTCATGACAACTTTGGTCCTAAAAGAGCTTAGCGGTGGAGTTAGGGTTAAGAAATTGACCTTAGATGCCTCCACACGTGGGGAAGAATATTTAAGCCCTCTCTTGCATGGATACCAAGGTTGGAAGCATTGATTTTTGTGAATGACAATCTGAAACCACTCATTTTCGAACTGTTATCACTGTTTTTGTCTTATTTTGCATAAAAGAGTGAATACAAATGGATTGAATCCATTGATAAAAAATTGGATAGTTGTTCTTTGGTGTGTTCTAGTGCCAATAAATCCATTTCATGCTTTGTACATAGGTCTTGTTAGTTTTTTTATTGTTTTGTTTTCAAACAGCCAGTTTCGGCTTGTAAATAGCTTATCAGTGAAAAATGGTTGCCCCATAAAATCTCACTGTGCTACCATCATGGCCTGTTGGGACATGGTAGGCAACCCAATGTACATTGTAAATATGCAGGGTGTTAGGGTTCCCATAGATACTGAGAGGGGGGGGGGGTGAATCAGTATCTGACTGGTAATAAGATTTTCTTAAAATAAAACATGCAGAACATAAAGTAACAGTGTACCGGTATGCAAGAATTAATGTAATAAACAAAATCAAAAACATCCACATGAAAAGAACACCATAACACAAGATGTTTAATGAGGAAACCCGGTGTGGGAAAAACCTCGGTGGGATTTGTGACCCACAATATTCACTTACTGGCCAATAAGAGAATATTACTTACAATAGGGGCCTGCACATGCAGGAAGGCCAACTGCCTAGAGCACACTGCTCAGTGAGAAGTCACACTAACTTACAATGAGGATTATGCTAATCCAATATTCTGTACTCCTTTATAATAGCATCTTCAATACCAGATTTAGTACCCGTTCTTGCTCTGTTCTTTACATATACCCTTGACCTATAATTCGCACATTAGGTCTGTCTCATAATTTTCTTTATGCTACCTTACCTCTCCTACAAATGTCTACAATGATCTCTTTTATATACAAGAGTCATTTTACAATTTTCCAAGTCGGCTTACAATAATAAACAAAATATTACATATCAAAAATCCTGTCGGCCTTTGTGCCGGTATACATCTTTTCTTCTATGCCGGTGCCGGTGTAGAGTGGTCTTGTTGATGCCGGTGCACTGTCTTGCTTGAATAATGCTTTGCCAGTAGAATGTCTTGCCGGTGCCATAGGATTGCAAGGTTGCCATCAATGACAAAACCTTCAATCACACACAATGTCTCATTGGAGTGTCCATATGCCAACAATCTCCCCCTTTGGCATTGATGGCAACACTCATGAGAAATTCCAAAAAGATGTCCAAAAATGTGTAGACCAAAAATTTACCAAAAAAAATGAGGGACTCTCCTTGAGCATATGATCCCTGTGTTTTGAATTTTCTCATCCTACTACTCCCCCTTTGGCATCAATGACAAAGGTTGTCAAGATGTTAGTAGAGTTTGTAGTTATACCGGTCCATAACCTCAACCTTGTAGTTGGGTAGTTATTATCTGAAAAGATCGCCCAAAATTAAGTTTATACTATCCATAAACTTTTTGCTATCTTTTATTGTGGTTTTAGTTCTCTTCACAGTGCCGGTGAGATGCTGCAATTGCTCTGCCGGTGTTTTACTTCCCGGTGTTAATGCCTCTGAGATTTCCTTCCGTAGAGATGCTAGATAATCCAATCTTGGACTCAGTTTAGATCTCAAGTATTTTGCCTTATTTATTATTGTCTCGTTCTCTTTCTCCTATTTAAGTAATTCTGTCTCAAAATTTGCTAACTTATCTTCAAAAATAGATAATGAATCCGGTGAGTTGACAAAATTGTCTGCAAGCTTGTTTATCTCTTCCCATGTCTTGCTTATCTTTTTGTCTATATCTATAGTCAGGAAGTTTGTTTTGCATGTGTCTTTGTACAGGTTTTTGTACTCTTTTAACAAACTACACAATTCTGGTAGAAGTGTGTCAAAATCTCTGTTACACTTCTTAATTTCTTCCTCAAAGAATTTCTATTTCTCCTTTTCTACAATGTCCTTTACAGATTCTACCTTTATTTGCTCAATATTTCCAGAAATGTATTTACATAGTGTATCTAACTGTCCTAAAGAATCTTTATTATCTATATTACAATTAGGAGCGATTGTTTAAAAAAATGGTATTGAATCATCTATTGCTTTGTAAGCTTGTGAGCTATAGTTAGTTATTTTCTTGATGGATTCAAGTAATACCTCAGTCACATTTGTTGAACTTGATGGTGACCCAGCAAACTGAGTACCGATGGAAGTGACCATGCTTGTATTGACCTTTGGCAGGTCAGTTTGTGTCTGCATTTCCTTTAGCACTGGTTGTCTTGCTTCATTTCTTATCGGTGGCATCTGTTCTGGAGCCTTTAGCTCTGTCGGTTTCTCTGTTTGTGCTTCAGATTCCATCTTTTTCCTTGTATCCGCTACCGGTTGCTCTGTATTTCCTGTTACCGGAGGCTCTTTGGCTATATTTGATTTTTCACTTGGGTCTTTATCAACTGTTATGTTGATCTTTTGGGTATCAACATTTACAGTGAATAGGACTTTAGGATTTGTACTGCTATCCTCTGCATCCATGCTTTCAGTTGCCGGTTGGTTTTTAGGGATTGTAATTTTTACAGGTGGAGGTAGGTTATCTTTAACCTTTATGTTTGGAGGTCCACCAATTTTCCCTTTCCCTTTGACCTTATCCTTCTGATATACCTTAATAGGCTTGGGATTCCTATATTCTTCTTGTTTTTCTTTTTCAACCAAAAATATGTCCCAACCATCTTCTGTTTCCTCTGAAACCTCTGTAACTCTACGTGCCATCAGTGAAATTTGTCGGTGTGCAGTGGAAAAAACTGTCCGGTTAGCCTGAGCTATCAGATCATCAATTTCTTTTGGGGAGTTTACTGGATATACTGCAAGTAGTTTTTCTATTTTTATTTTCTTGTCCAGTTCAATTACTCCTTGCCTTCTAGCCTCAAGTCTTTTGTATAAGTCATCAAGAATTTCATTTAAGACTTGCATCAAAAACTTTTTAAACATGTCCATGTGTAATATTACACTCTCCTCAACTTGTCCTTTCTCATCAACCGATAGGGTGTCATAAATTTTCCCTATGTTCTTCAGTTTTCCTTCCTGTGTGATCTCATTTAACAAAATGTCTAGAGGTGCCAAGTCAGTTGTTGCCTTTTTCTTTTTCTTAGGGGTCAGCTTCTTTTTAGGTGTGACCTTTCTGACTAGAGATCTCACAGCTTGTTTCTTCTGCCTTGTCCTTCTAGGTGAAGGAGTGGTTATCGGTGAGGGATCTCTTTTCCTAACAACTCTTTTAAAAGTTGCTAGCATATCTCCTTCTGAGGAAGTACCTACCGGTGATAGATGAGCTTCAGGTTGTGGGGCTACCAACTCATCTTCAGTTATGCCAGTTTTCTTTAATACATCTTCCTTAATGGCTTTTGCTTGTCTGGATCCTTTTCTCACAAATGCTTCAACCTTTTTCACTCTTTTCTTTGACTGAATTTGGCTTTCTATGGTTTCAACACTACCAAATATTTCTTCTTTAGGTTCATTGGGGGCTTCGAGAAGTGCTTTGGCATAAGTTTCAACTATGTGGTCATCTGTTTCATAGCCCATTTCTGTTACCCAAATTGTCTTGGGGATGACTGCTTCCATCCATATTTCATCCTTTTTGATAACAAAGCATATATCATCTTTGTATTTGTCTACAATCTTCTGTGATAACCTTGTCCTTTTCTTCATTTTTGTCTTTAGTGCTTGGAAAAAGTCATGAATGATGTTTTCCTTATTCTCACCCATGGTATTGAACAGTTCTATCAGTTGCTTTCCTACCGATATGTCATATCCGAAATCTTTATATCCTATACTGGGAACTTGTTTTGTTAGATGAAGCATTAGACACTAATAGATTTCCAAATTTGAAGGTTCCTTTCTTATCCTTCTTTATCTTTCCAAGGTTGTCTATCAGGTCATCCTTTAGCCATTCATAGATGTCAATTTTTGCATTGTTGGTTATTATTTTATAAGCACTCTTGATGCATAAACTTGAAACTGAGTTGAGTCTATTGGCATGAGTGGCTTTGTAACCTAATATCATGCTTATGAATCTCACATTTGTATCCTTTACATCATTAACCCTTAAAGATCTTTTATCAGATGTTGCACCTGTTAGGTCAATGACTAAATCATTTGAAACTTTCTTATTTTTATCTAGTCTTTTACCAGTGGCCGGTAACCCTGTGATAGCCTTTACTGCTTGCTTGGTGATCTTATGAATTATATCTAACCAGAAAAATTCTCCATGAACTCTACTTAATACTATCCTAATCATATCCTTAGGAAATTCAAGAATACTAAGGATTTCTGTGAATCCTAGGGTTTCAATGATTTTGTCTTCAGCTTTGATATTGCCGGCATCATCACATATCTCAGTTTTGTACATGGTTTTGATTTCCTCATCTCCTAGCTCTTCAATATTGTAGTGAATATACATTCTAGGGTCTTCAGCATAAACAACACCTTTAGGGATTTGAGAGAATGCACCTAAGGTATCATCTTTCTTTGCTATTTCGGGGACCAACTGAAATATGGGCCTAGGTCTTTTAATTACTTCCACAATAGTAGGGTTCGCTATGTATTCAATTGTAGAGGTGGATGCCATGATAAATACCTTTTTCTGTCTTGGATGAATGATTGCTTGGAGTGTGCTTGCTTCTTGCTCGAAATGCCTTAGCTCAGAAATCTTCGCACTCTCTGAAAGTTTGAAATCACGGTGAAATGAAATGGATCCAAAACCTTATTTTATAAAGTCTTTTTTGCTACCTACCAAATTAATTGCTTGCCGGTAATGTATTCACTTAACTTTATTTGCCGATAATGAGTGATTTTCAACTTCTTTTCTCTAACCAAGGGAATAATAGCACATGTGTCATTAGATTGCCAAACCCTCAAGATAATTTTCTTCAATTAGATGAAGAACTTCCTGCCGGTGGAGCATTGCTCTGTCCTGCCAGTGGAGCATCACATTGTCCTGGCGGTGGAGCATTTGTTGGTTCTACCGGTGGAGGAGTATTCCCAATATTTAGATTAGCTTTTCTAATCCATTGCTTTGAGAATTCTTGCTTAACCTCTTCAACCTTTTCTTTACCTTTCAAGCTAGTATTTTTGTTGTCTACCGGTGTACCTTTACTTCTACAAAATTTAGCAATATGACCAATCTTGTTACATGCATAACAAGTTACATTATTTTTCTGAATAGCTTTCCCATAACCTATGCTGGTTTGTGTTCTGCATTGATTTGATAAATGTCCAAATCTTCCACAAACATAACATCTTACATTCATTCTGCAGTTTTCAGAGTTATGACCAACTTTGTTGCATTTGGAGCATTGATCGATGGGAGGATTGATATTCTGATAATTCCTAGATCTACATTCGTTTGCCCTATGACCATATTTATTACAGTTAAAGCATTGTCCATTGAATTTATAAGTATTAGGAGGTCTTACCGGTTTGCTGTGATCCTGAGTATTTGCAGTACCAGAGCTTTCTCCAACTTCAAATCCAATTCCAGAAGTGTCACCTTTGGGTTTTTGATTCTTCAATAAGGTACCAAGTTCTTCTGAGCTTTTCTTGAATTTTTCTTTGTGTTGATTTGCAGTTTCCAATTCCCTTTCCAAGATTTCTTTTTGTCTCATTAGTTCATTCGAGTCATTCTGAGTATGCATCAGATCTGTCTTCAACATGTCATTTTCATAGCTAAGTCTTGTGTTCTCATTTGCTACATCACTTAGTCTTCTAGTCAATTCTTCTTCATTCTTCTTTCTTTCCTCAATCTCTTTGAAAAATCTCATAGTCATATCTTGCATTTCATTTTTTGTTGTCATGATCTCTTGTTTCAACTTGCTTATCATATCATTAAGTGATTCCTTTTCATCATTCTCATTTTGCAATTTTTCACAAAGTTCTCTATTGGCATATGGACACTCCAATGAGACATTGTGTGTGATTGAAGGTTTTGTCATTGATGGCAACCTTGCAATCCTATGGCACTGGCAAGACATTATACCGGCAAAGCATTATTCAAACAAGATAGTGCACCGATATCAGCAAGATCACTCTACACCGGCACCGGCACAGAAGATGTACCCCGACACAGAAGGAAATATGTATACCGGCACAGAGGCCGACAGGATTTTTGATATGTAATATTTTGTTTATTATTGTAAGCCGACTTGGCAAATTTTAAAATGACTCTTGTATATAAAAGAGATCATTGTAGACATTTGTAGGATATGGATAGGAAGCAAAAATAAAATTATAAGGCAGACCTAATGTGCGAATTGTAGGTCAAGGGTATATGTAAAGAATAGAGCAAGAACCGGTACTGAATCTGGCATTGAAGATGCTATTGTAAAGCAGTACAGATCATTATAATCCTCATTGTAAGTCAGTGTGACTTCTTATTGAGCAGTGAGCTCTAGGCAGTTGGCCTTCCTGCATGTGCAGGCCCCTATTGTAAGTAATATTCTCTTATTGGCCAGTAAGTGAATATTGTGATTCACAAATCCCACCAAGGTTTTTCCCACACTGGGTTTCCTCATTAAACATCTTATGTTATGGTGTTCTTTTCATGTGGATGTTTTTGATTTTGATATTTACATTAATTCTTGCATACCGGTATACTGTTACTTTATGTTTTGCATGTTCTATTTCAAGAAAATTTCATTACTGGTCAGATACTGATTCACCCCCCCTCTCAGTATCTGTGGGAACACTAACATTCTCTTCTCTTATTTCTTGTAACAACAAGATTTTCTTGAAGTGCCTGAATGATATCCTGAGCTACTTTTAAATCATCTTCTAATTTGATATTTTTCAACTTCTCTGCATCATAGTCAATAAGAGCTCCTTCAAGTAGCTTCATCATATTTTCCATTTTTACCGGTGTCAAGATCTTCCTCAAGCTGTTAGGCTACTGAAAATAGAGGACCAGGCTCTGATACCAATTGTTAGGGTTCCCATAGATACTGAGAGGGGGGGGGGGGGTGAATCAGTATCTGACCGGTAATAAGATTTTCTTAAAATAAAACATGCAGAACATAAAGTAACAATGTACCGATATGCAAGAATTAATGTAATAAACAGAATAAAAAACATCCACATGAAAAGAATACCATAACACAAGATGTTTAATGAGGAAACCCGATGTGGGAAAAACCTCGACGAGATTTGTGACCCACAATATTCACTTACTGGCCAATAAGAGAATATTACTTACAATAGGGGCCTGCACATGCAGGAAGGCCAACTGCCTAGAGAACATTGCTCAGTGAGAAGTCACACTGACTTACAATGAGGATTATGCTAATCCAATATTCTGTACTGCTTTATAATAGCATCTTCAATGCCAGATTCGGTACTGGTTCTTGCTCTTTTCTTTACATATACCCTTGACCTATAATTCGCACATTAGGTCTATCTCATAATTTTCTTTATGCTACCTTACCTCTCCTACAAATGTCTACAATGATCTCTTTTATATACAAGAGTCATTTTACAATTTGCCAAGTCGGCTTACAATAATAAACAAAATATTACATATCAAAAATCCTGTCGGCCTCTGTGCCGGTATACATCTTTTCTTCTGTGCCGGTGCCGGTGCCAGTGTAGAGTGGTCTTGTTGATGTCGGTGCACTGTCTTGCTTGAATAATGCTTTGCTGGTAGAATGTCTTGCCGGTGCCATAGGATTGCAAGGTTGCCGTCAATGAAAAAACCTTCAATCACACACAATGTCTCATTGGAGTGTCCATATGCCAACACAGGGAGGAGTTCTGGGAGTGAATTTTACCATTGTTGCCACCTTGCTCTAGGCAAGTCTTGTTGCAACCCAACTAGGAAGACAAGGTGGAGAAATGACAAAAGAATGCAATGGAGAAACCAAAACCTTAGCCTAAGAATTTGGCATTATTTATTAGGTCTAGAGAGAGTTGCAGGTGGAAGGAGAAGCTTTGACAAATCCATTTGATTCCCTTTTCACAAAGTTGGACAATCATAGTCCAAAAACTATTGAAACCTTAGCAAAACCTCATTTTTGGGTTAGGGCATTGTACAGACACTTGGGGGTCTAAAACCAAGTAAATATCTTGGGGTAAATGAGTGATTGAAGAGTCATAAAACTTTTTGTAGGGTCTTTTGGACCGTATGACCAAAACTCCCTAAAAACCCAGATTACTAGGCCTAATTGGGGCTCTTTCCTAGTAGCCTTCTTTTGAGCATTTTCTTGAAATCGGTAAGGAATATGAGTTTGACAATAGAAAAAATGGACCTAGTTGACCAAATCCCATGTTGAATAAACACCTCCACACCTCTGAAAAACACATGACAACATTGGGGGTGAGAGTGACAAAATGTCAGTTTGAAGGATTGAGAACTAGTAGAGAACATTGAATTGGTAGAGATCCTAGTGAAGACACTTGTTGAAAGTCACCTTAAGGTGGACAAAGAAATAGTCCTAGTAGAGTTTGAGAAGGAATAATGGGTCTTGAAGCATAGCAAGGCCTAGTGGAGTTGGTGGAGTGAGCAACACCAATAGGAGAAGTGTGAGCAAGCTAGGCAAAGCCTATCAAATTGGTATCAGAGCCTATAAGATTTGGGCTAGGTAAAGTTGATGTCCTTAGAATTGGAAGAGTCTGTTGGAGACAACATGGTGACCAATGCAGAGTTGGCAAAGAAAGTGGATGATCAGGAGGAAGAAAATAGGCTCCTGAAGGAAAAATTGGTAGAATTGGAAGGTAATCTTGGTGAAATTGAAACCAAGGCAGATGAAGTGCTGTTAAAGGTTGAAGGAGTAGGGGGGAAGGGTAAAGAGGTGTCAGAAATAGACAAAGTATCTGAACCTAATCCTGTTTTGGAACATGAACCTTTCCTAAAGGCATTGAAAGCCTTAAGTGGTAAATCACTAGAAGGATTGCCATTGTTCACTGGTAAGATGGAAGTAGAAGTGGTTCTATAATGGATAGAGGGCATGGATAACCATTTTGAATGTGAAGGCATAACTAAATCTCAAAGAGTCAAAGTGGCCAAGTCTAGGGTGAGGAGAGCAACTCTCACATGGTGGAAATTTGTGCAGGATGAGAGGAAGAAAGTGGGTAAAACCCCCATCTCTTCTTGCAAAGGGATGTTAGTCAAAATCAAAGAAGCCTATCTCCGTGATGAATATGAAGTGCAGATCCATAGGAAAAGACAAAACCTAAGACAAAAAGACCTTGATGTAAGTGGTTATATGGAGGACTTTCAAAAAATTAGTCTTAGGTCTCATGTTGTGGAAGAAGAAAGCCTTAAGGTGGCTAGATACCTAAATGGACTAAGATGGAATATCCAAGAGGAAATCAGTCTATTGAACCCAAAGATAGTACATCAAAGCTATTGGCTTGCCCTTAAAGTGGAAGAAAAATTGAAAAGGAAACATGATTCAAGTAGTAGCAGGGGCAGAGGTAGAGGAAAATAAAATAGAGGCCATAGGGGAGGCTTTGGAGGAAAAAATTCAGAGCAAAGAACACAAGGGGAGTCTAAACTCACTGAGCAGCAAGAAGTTGGTTCAAATAGAGGAGGATCTAGTAGAGGAAGGGGATCAAACAATGGTTTTAGAGGAAGAACTAGTGGACAAGGTAGAGGTTCATCGTATTTTGCCTCAATGAAATGTTACCATTGCAATCAACTTGGTCATCTAGCATTTAGATGTCCAGAGAAGGGAGCTTCATCATAGAGTGGTGAGAGAAGGGTAAACTACCTTCAAGAAGAGTTTTCAAGCAACAAGACCTCAGAAGTGGCTTTAGAGTCAAAGGTAGGTGACAACCTAATGATAAGAAGAACTTTGATCAAAGAACCTGTCAAGGAAGATCCTGTTAGGATTCCCAAAGATACTAAGAGGGGGGGGGGTGAATAAGTATCTAACTGGTATGTGGATTTTCTAAACTTATTAAATGAATTGCATGCCAAAATAGTGTACTGGTAAACCAGAAATAATGCAGTAAATAAGATCAGTAAACACAAAATAGAAAGCACACCATAACACAATATTTTTTAACAAGGAAACCCGGTGTGGGAAAAACCTCGGTGGGATTTATGACCCACAATATTCACTCACTGGCCAATAAGTGAATAATATTGATACAATAGGGGCCTGCACATGCAGGAAGGCCAACTGCGTAAAGGTCACTACTTAAATACAAAAAGGAAGTCTCACTAACTTACAAAAGTGGATTATGTAAATCCAATGTCATGTACTACTTTAGTTCAACATCTGCTATGCTAGGTTCAGTACCGGTTTAAGCTCTTGCAATAATCATAAACCTTATTCCACAATCTACCTTGATATTTGCACATATTATCCATCTCGCATATTTCCTATTACAAATAATTTACAAGATCTCATACTTATATGATTCCTATTACAATACACCTTGTCGACTTACAAAAATATTTTACAATTAAATACAAAATACAATAAACAAAAATCTTGTTAGCTAGGGTGCCGGTAAACATCTTTGCCGGTGCCGGTGTCTACTGGTGCCATAGGATTGTAAGGTTGCCATCAATGACAATACCTTCAATTACCTACAATTTCTCATTGGAGTGTGCATTTGCCAACAATCTCCCCCTTTGGCATTGATGGCAACACTCATGAGAAAAAGCCAAAAACTATATCCAAAAGTGTTGTCCAAAACTGTCTTACCAAAACTGTCAAAACCGTGTGCTCCCTCTGAGCAGATGATCTCTTTTGTCATACATTTTTCTCATCCTTATTCCTTTTTCTCATCCTCTACTACTCCCCCTTTGGTATCAATGACAAAGGTTGTCATTCAATATCAATTGAGTGTAGTTCCTGTTATGACCCTGTAACCGGTGGGTTATAAAAGCAACATTCAGACTGTTGTAGAATATTTCACTATCCTTTAGTGCTGCTTTAGTCCTCTGGATTGTACCGATGAGTAAGTGCATTTTCTCTTCTGGTGTCTTAAGTCCTGGAACAAGAGCCTCAGAAATCTCTTTTCTCAAAGAGATGAGGATATCTAGTTTAGGACCTAGTCTGCACTTCAATTCTTTTTCCTTAAACCTTAATCTCTCTTTATCTTTTTCAAAATTTTCAAATTTCTCTTCAAAGTCAGTAATTTCTTGTTCTACTACTGATATTGAATCTGATGAACCTATTAAATTATTAGAAATGTCATTGATTTCCTTTTGAGCTTTGCTGATCTCTTTATCTATATCCTCTGTCAAAATGTTTGTTTTACATGTATCTTTGTACAATTTATTGAAGTCCAAAATTGGCTTTCCTAGAACCGGTAATAATGTATCCATATGTTCCTTATTCTTGTTGACTGTCTCCTCAAAGAATTTTTCCTTCTCTTTATTTATTTTCTCTCTAAAATTTTCCTCATTTATTTGATCAATTGTTAGAAGATTGCCGGTTATGTATTTAGACAATGTGTCTAATTGGCCTAAGGAATCTTTATTCTCCATGTTGCACTTGGGTGCAATCATCTTCAAAATTGGTATGGTATCATCAATAGCCTTATATGCTAGTGCATTACAATATTTTATTTTCTTGATTGAATCTAATAATACCTCTGTCACATTAGTTGGTCTAAATTCAGTTATGGAGGTTCCAGATGACTGTCCAACTACCTTCACACTTTGTAATCTGCCGGTGGTAGTAATAGCTTTGCTTTCCTCTTTCTCTGGAGGGTCAGTTTGTGTCTGCATTTCAACTACCAAAGGTTTAGGTTTGTCAGTTGTAGCCGGTGGCACTGTCTCTGTATGTACCTGTGAATGAACCTGTTGCTCTACCTTTTTCTCTATGCTCTCTGCCTGTTTCTCTAATGGTGCCTCTGATGATTTTTTAGTGGTATCTACTGCCAGTTTTTTTGTTTGTATCTTAGTATTGTCCACTGCTGGTGACTCAGTAGGCATTTTTGTAGCCGGTATCCCATCTGTTGGTTTTTCAATGTTATCAGTCACCATTTCAGTAACCAAGGGATCAACTAATTTTTCAGTTTGTTGCTCAGTCCCAATTTCAACATTTCCAACTGTATCCTCAATATTTGTCTCAATTGTAATGTCTTCTACTGGTGGCTCAGTTGCCACATCTCTCTTCTCACTTGTTTCCTTATCAACCACAATGTTGACTTCCTGTGTATCGATATTCATTGTGTACAACACCTCTAAGTCAGGATTTGTGTCCTCATGTGGTGTTCTCATACTCTCTGTTACCGGTGGTGTGTCAACAATTTGTGCCGGTGGAGTATCAAAAGGAGGTGAGGGCAAGTTATTTGTTATCTTTATGCTTGTAGGACCACCTAATTTTCCTTTCCCCTTATCCTTATCCTTTTGGTAGACTTTGAAAGTCGTTGGTCTCTTAAGCTCTTCTTGTTTCTCTTTCTCAACAAAGAATATATCCATTGTCTGTAGTTTCTTCTGATATCTCATTAACTCTGCCAGCCATTAGTGCTACATGCCGGTTACCGGTTGAAAATACTGTCTGGTTAGCCTCACTAATTAATTCATCTATCTCTTGCGTTGAGTTCACTTGGTGAACTGCAAGTAGTTTTTCTATCTTGATCTTTTTATCCAATTCAACAATAGCTACCCTTCTTGCTTCTAACCTTCTATACAAGTCATTGGGTATATCATCTACAACTTCCATCAAGAATTTCTTATAGATATCAAGGTGTAAGATAACACTATTTTCTATACTTTCTTTTTCATCTTTTGATAGTGTGTTATACAACTTGCTGATATTTGATAATTTGCCATCTTTAGTTATCTCATTCAAAAGTTTGTCCAAAGGAGGGACAACTTGTTTTACTTTCCTTTTCTTTGGTGTCAACTTCTTTGCCAGAAGCCTTACTGCCTGTTGTTTCTATCTTGTTCTCTTAGGTGTAGGAGAGGATACCGGTGAAGGTTTCCTTTTCCTTAATACCCTTTTAAATTCTACTGGTATTTCACTGTCAGAGGAGGTAGCAACTAGTGAAAGGTGTGTTTCCGGTTGTAGTTCTTCCAAGTCACTCTCCTTAATACCAGTTTTATTCAATGCATATTCCTTGATTTCTTTTTTCTGCCTTGTTCCTTTTCTAACCATCTGTTCAGTTTTCTTTATTCTTTTCTGAGATTGAATACTGCTTTCAATTGTTTCCGCATTTCCAAATACTTTTTCTATTGGTTCTTTAGGAGATTCTAGGAGGGCTTTTGCATAAGTTTCAATTATGTTGTCATCTGCCTCATATCCCATTTCCGTAACCCAAATAGTCCTTGGGACTACTGCCTCCATCCAAATCTCATCCTTCTTTATTACAAAGCATATCAACTTTTGATATTTGTCAATAATAGCTTGAGATAGCCTTATTCTTGTTTTCATTCTAGCCTTTAATAACTGAAAATGTTTATTTATGTTCTTTTCCCTATCATCTCCCATGTTGTTTAGAATATCCAAAAGTTGTTTTCCTACTGGGATGTCAAAAGCAAAATCCTTTCTACTGATACCAGGTACTTCCTTGGTAATATACAACATTAAACACACAAGTAAGTTGCCAAATCTGAAAGTCCCTTTCTTATCACCTTTGATCTTTTTCAGATTGTCTATCAGTTCATCCTTCAACCATTCGCATATGTCAATCTTTGCATTATTGTTTACCATGTCATAAGCACTCTTGATACATAAGCTAGAAATAGAGTTTAGTATGTTGGCATGTGTAACCTTGTATCCAAGAATCATGTTGATTGAACCTTACATTGATGTCCTTTACATCATTTACTCTCAAGGATCTTTTGTCAAAGATTGTGCTGGTTAGGGTCATTACAGTGTCATTTGGAACCTTTTTAGTCTTGTTAGGCTTGCTACCGGTGGAAGGTAAGCTTGTGACTGCCCTAACTGCCTATTTGGTTATCTTATGAATTGAATCCAACCAAAAGAACTCCCCATGAAATCTGCTTAACACAATCCTTATGGCATCCTTGGGAAAATCAGGAATACTAAGAATTTCCACAAAACCTAGGGTTTCAACCATCTTATGTTCCAGTTTAACATTTCCATTTATGTCACATATAACAATCTTGTACATGTTCTAAATTTCATCATCTCCTAGTTCTTCTATATGACAATGTATGTAGATTCTAGGATCTTCAACATTTACAACTCCTTTAGGTATTTTTGAGAATGCTCCTAGGGTATCATCTTTCTTCGCAATTTCAGGAATAATCTTAAATACAGGTCTAGGGCGCTTACCAACTTTAATTATAGTAGGGTTTTCAATGGATTCAGGTGTAGAGGAGGAATCCATTGTTATAAATACCTTAATCTACCTTTAGGTATGAGTGCTTGAATGATTTGCTTCACTTCTCGCTGTGGATGCCTTCGCTTAGGATTTTCGCGCTCTCAGGAAATTTGAATGCTCGGTGAATGAAAAAGAGCAAAAAATACTTGTTTTATAATGTAATTTCCTTCAACTACCACATTTAATGCCTGTCGATTAAGTGAAACTTAACACATCTGCCGATAAAGAAGTATTTCAACTTCTCACCATCAACCGAGGGTAAATTAGCATGTTTTTCAATTCATTGTCATACCCCCAAAAAGTTTATTTTCAGTTAGATGAAGAATCTCTTTCCAGTGGAGTGATACTCTATTCTACTGGTGAAGGAATAGCTTCATTAACATTCATATCTGATTTTCTGATCCATTGTTTTGAAAATTCTTGCTTTACCTCTTCAACCTTTTCTTTACCTTTCAAACTGGGTCCTTTGTTGTTTGCTGGTGATGCCTTACTTCTACAAAATTTTGCAATATGTCCAATCTTCTTACAAGCATAACAAGTCACATTGTTTTTTCTGAATAGCTTTTCCATATCCTATGCCGGTGTGTGTTCTGCATTGATTAGATAGGTGTCAAAATCTTCCACAAACATAACATCTTACATTCATTCTACAATTTTCTGAGTTATGACCAATTTTATTGCAATTAGAACATTGACTGGTGGGTGCATTGGTGTTCTGATAGTTTCTAGATCTACACTGATTTTTTCTATGAACATACTTGTTACAGTTAAAGCATTTTTCATTAAATTTGTAGGCATTGGGTTGTCTTACTGGTTTACCGTGATCATGATTGTTTGCAGTACCAGAGCTTTCACCAACTTCAAAGCCAAGGCCATTTGCATCTCCATTAGGTTTCTGATTTTTCAACATGTCATCAAGTTCCTTTGAAATTTTCTTGAATTTATCCTTGTGTTGATTTGCAGTAGCCAACTCATTTTCTAAGAAATCTTTCTGTCTCATGAGTTTAGTTTTATCATGATCCAAGTGAATTATATCTGTCTTCAACATATCATTTTCATGACTGAGTCTTAGATTTTAATTTTCAGCATCATTGATTCTTCTAGCCAAGTTATCTTCATTCTTCTTTCGGTCTTCAATGTCTTTGCAAAATCTCATAGTCATATCTTCTATCTCATTCTTCATTCAACTATTTTCTTGTCTCAGTTTGTTCACAAGGTCATTAAGAGTTTCTTTTTCATCATCATCACTCTGCATCTTCTCATAAAGTTGTCTTCTTTTGTTCCTTGCAATAGTGAGATTTCCTTGAAGTCCTTAAATGATTTCCAAGGCAACCTTCAGATCATCTTCAAGTTTGATATTCTTCAACTTTTCTGCATCATAATCTAAAAGAGTTGTTTCCAATTGCTTTCTCAAATTTTCTATCTATACCAATGTCAGAATCTTCCTCAAGCTATTAGGCTTTTGAAAATAGAGGACAATGCTTTGATACCAATTGTTAGGATTCCCAAAGATACAGAGAGGGGGGGGGGGGTTGAATCAGTATCTAACTGGTATGTGGGTTTTCTAAACTTATTAAATGAATTGCATGCCGAAATAGTGTACCGGTAAACCAACAATAATGCAGTAAATAAGATCAGTAATCACAACATAGAAAGCACACCATAACATAATATTTTTTAACAAGGAAACCCGGTGTGGGAAAAACCTCGGTGGGATTTATGACCCACAATATTCACTCACTGGCCAATAAGTGAATAATATTGATACAATAGGGGCCTGCACATGCAGGAAGGCCAACTGCGTAAAGGTCACTACTTAAATACAAAAAGGAAGTCTCACTAACTTACAAAAGTGGATTATGTAAATCCAATGTCATGTACTGCTTTAGTTCAACATCTGCTATGCTAGGTTCAGTACCGGTTTAAGCTCTTGCAATAATCATAAACCTTATTCCACAATCTACCTTGATATTTGCACATATTATCCATCTCGCATATTTCCTATTACAAATAATTTACAAGATCTCATACTTATATGATTCCTATTACAATACACCTTGTCGACTTACAAAAATATTTTACAATTAAATACAAAATACAATAAACAAAAATCTTGTCAGCTAGGGTGCCGGTAAACATCTTTGCCGGTGCCGGTGTCTACCGGTGCCATAGGATTGTAAGGTTGCCATCAATGACAATACCTTCAATTACCTACAATTTCTCATTGGAGTGTGCATTTGCCAACAATCTCCCCCTTTGGCATTGATGGCAACACTCATGAGAAAAAGCCAAAAACTATATCCAAAAGTGTTGTCCAAAACTGTCTTACCAAAACTGTCAAAACTGTGTGCTCCCTCTGAGCAGATGATCTCTTTTGTCATACATTTTTCTCATCCTTATTCCTTTTTCTCATCCTCTACTACTCCCCCTTTGGTATCAATGACAAAGGTTGTCATTCAATATCAATTGAGTGTAGTTCCTGTTATCTTCATTCTTCTTTCGGTCTTCAATGTCTTTGCAAAATCTCATAGTCATATCTTCTATCTCATTCTTCATTCAACTATTTTCTTGTCTCAGTTTGTTCACAAGGTCATTAAGAGTTTCTTTTTCATCATCATCACTCTGCATCTTCTCATAAAGTTGTCTTCTTTTGTTCCTTGCAATAGTGAGATTTCCTTGAAGTCCTTAAATGATTTCCTATGCAACCTTCAGATCATCTTCAAGTTTGATATTCTTCAACTTTTCTGCATCATAATCTAAAAGAGTTGTTTCCTATTGCTTTCTCAAATTTTCTATCTATACCAATGTCAGAATCTTCCTCAAGCTGTTAGGCTTTTGAAAATAGAGGACAAAAAGATTTTACAATTAAATACAAAATACAATAAACAAAAATCTTGTCGACCAGGGTATCGGTAAACATCTTTGCCGCTGCCGCTGCCAGTGTCTGTGCCTGTGCCGGTGTCTGCCGGTGCCATAGGATTATAAGGTTGCCATCAATGACAATACCTTAAATCACATACAATTTCTCATTGGAGTGTGCATTTTCCAACAGAGCCTAACCAAAGGAGATCGCTATTTAGAATCAAATGCAAGATTATGGGCAAATTTTGTAAGGTGATAATTGACTCAGGGTCAATAGACAACATTGTGTTAGAAGAGGCAGTGAGTAGGCTCAAGTTGCAAAGGAATCCTCATAACAACCCATATAGGGTCACTTGGTTGAATAAAGGCCAACATGTCTTGGTAAATGAGCAAGCATGGGTGGATTTCACCATTAGGAGGTATAAGGACAAAGTGCTATGCGATGTCCTACCCATGGATGCATGCCATCTTCTATTAGGACGACCATGGCAATTTGATAGACAAGCCATTCATGATGGAGCCTAGAATGTATATTCATTCAAGAAATATGGAGTCACATTCAAGATATAATCTATTCTTGAGGAAGGTGAAAAGAGAGCAACAAGTCCTAATGTCCTTTTGGTGAGTGAAAAATAGTTCTTGAAGACACTTGAGGAACGTGAAGGAATAGGTTTTGCATTAGTGATGAAACCTAAAGAGGAAGATAAGAAGGAGAAACCAGATTTACCAATAGAGGTTCAAGACCTATTGAAACAGTTCAAAGAGATAGTGAGTGAGGGACAACCAGCCACCTTACCTCCTAAAAGAGCCATAAGCCATCAAATTGACTTCATACTCGGAGCATCCTTACCTAACAAAGTGGCCTACAAAATGACTCACCAACAAAATGTTGAAATTGCTAAACAAATTCAAGAGCTTTTAGACCAAGGCCTAATTAGGGAAAGCATTAGCCCTTGTGCTGTACCTACTGTCTTAACCCCAAAGAAAGGTGGTACTTGGAGATTGTGCATTGAATCTAGGGCTATAAATAGGATCACCATTAGAAATAGGTTTCTAATTCCCAAAATAGAAGACCTAATGAATTGTTTAGGGGAAGCCAAATACTTTATCAAAATTGACCTTAAAAGTGGATACCACCAAATTAGGATTAAGGAGGGTGATGAATTGAAAATGACATTCAAGACAATAGAGGGTCTTTATGAATGGATAGTAATGCAATTTGGCTTAAAAAATGCCCCAAGCACCTTCATGAGGCTTATGAATGAGGTGTTGAAGGACTTCATAGGTAAATTTGTGGTGGTATATTTAGATGATATTCTCATTTTCAGTAAGAATAAGGCATATCATGTTAAGAATTTGCAAATTGTACTACAAAGATTGTATGAGGAGAAGCTAACCATGAACTTGGACAAGTGTGAATTTTTGAAGCAGGAGATGGTTTACCTTGGGTTTGTGTTGTCACATGGAAATATCAATATGGATACTAGCAAGGTTAAAGCCATAGTAAATTGGCCTACTCCCAAGTCAGCAACAGAGGTGAGAAGCTTCCATGGTCTAGCTCAATATTACAAGAAATTCATTAGGAAATTCAGTGCTATATGTGCACCAATGTTGGACACTATCAAAGGCGGAATGAAGGTAAAGTTTCAATAGAATGAACAAGCAAATAAAGGTTTTGAAACCTTGAAAGAAAGGATAGCCACTCAACTGGTTTTGGTGTTGCCTAGTTTTGAGAAACTCTTCACAATGGAATGTGATGCAAGCAATGTTGCAGTAGGTGTTGTCCTAAGTCAGGAAGAAAGACCAGTAGATTTTCATAGTGAGAAGCTAAGTGATGCTAAGAAGAAATACTCCTCATATGACTTGGAGTTATATGCATTAGCGTAGGCTTTGAGGAAGTGGAGACATTATCTCCTTCCTAAGGAATTTGTAGTCTACACAGACAATCAAGTTTTAAGATTCCTAAACTCACAAGACAAGCTCAGTCACAAGAACACAAAGTGGGTAGAATATATGCAAGCCTACACATTTACAATCAAGCACAAAAAGGGTCAACTAAACAAAGTTGTTGATGCATTGAGTCGAAGACTCTTGACAGTCCAAGAAATTCAGTTGAGAAGCATAGGTGTTAACAGTTTTAAAGACCTATACCCGGATGATGAAGATTTATCCAAAGCTTACGAGGTATGCAAAGAGTACCAAAACCATTTCCATAGTGAGTTTTCTGATTATACCTTGGAAAATAGGTTATTGTTTAAGGGAAGACAACTTTGTATGCCTAGAGGTTCATTAAGAGAAAATATCATACAAGAGAAGCATAATGGCAGTCTTAGTGGTCATTTTGGGGTCAACTAAACTCAAGAGTTAGTCCAAAGGTATTACTATTGGCCTAGGATGAATCAAAATGTTAGGAAGTATGTGGAAACTTGTATTGTTTGTCAAAAGGCCATGAGCACATCTTCAAATGCCAGTTTATACCAACCTCTTCCCATACCAAATAGACCTTGGGAGTGCATTAGTATGGACTTTGTAGTGGGTTTGCCAAGGACAAAGAAGGGATTTCATAGCATTTATGTCATAGTGGATAGGTTTAGTAAGATGGCCCACTTTGTACCTTGCAAGACCACTCATGATGCATGTCATATTGCTCAATTGTTCTTTAAGGAAGTGCTAAGGATACATGGATTGCCCATGAGCATTGTTTCAGACAGGGACTCAAAGTTTATGAGTCATTTTTGGAAAACAATTTGGTAAAATCTTGGCACCTATCTATCTTTTGGGTCTGTATACCATCCACAAATAGATGGATAGGCCGAGGTGGTAAATAGGAGCTTAGGAAACCTATTGAGGTGCCTTACCAAGGAATATGGTCACACATGGGATCAAGTGTTGGTACAAGCTAAATATGCTTACAATGATACCATAAATAGAACCACAAGAAAGAGCCCTTTTGAGGTGATCTATGGTCTTAACCCAAGGGGTATACTTGAACTAAGAGACTTAGGGAATTCAGCAACACGGAGTGGATATGCTGAAGATTTTGCTCAGTCTATGAAAGAGATACATGAATCAGTCAAGCAAGTAGTGAAAGATAACACAACCAAGATCAAACAAAAGGTTGATGAGAGAAGAAAGAACCTACAATTACAAGTAGGAGATCTTGTCATGGTACACCTCAACAAAGCAAGGTTGCAGCAAGGGATACCTAACAAGTTGTAGATGAGAAGGTTGGGTCCATGTGCCATCTTAGACAAGTATGGAGAAAATGCATATAAGGTGGATCTACCAAGTGAAATAGGACTGTCACCAGTTTTCAATATAGTAGATTTAGTGGCTTACAAAGGGCCAATTCAAGATTCAGATCATAGTCAAACAAAGATAGCAGATGATGTAAATAACCTTCAAATGCTAGCAAAACCAAGTCCAAAGGCTGAGAAGATAATGAGTTCAAGGATCGCTAAAATGACAAGACACCAAACTTATTGGGTGAACTTAGCTAAGTGGCAGGGCATGGATGATGTAGAGGCTACATGGGTACCCGAGACAAAGTTCAAAAAGTTAGGCATTGATTCGAATTTGATCCAAAAAGAGGTGACTTAATTTTTTTTTGTTTGGGAGAATGGTGCAGGAGCACCTAGGAATTAGGCTAATAGTCCTTTAATTTTGGCTTGTAATGACCTTAGCCAAGTTATATTTCCAATAAAGACTCTAGGAGGGTCCAATGTGTGTGATTAGAGTCTAGGTTGAGTCAAGTGTATGCCTAGTTTAGTTAGTTTCTTTCTAGGTTTGCACTTTGTGGATTGTTCTTGGTTTGAGTAGTCAATGATGCCTTCTAGATGGTCAAAAGAGGCATAGGTTGATTAGAGTATTAGATGGGTTCAAAATAGCCTTATAAATGTTGAAATAGAAGTTAGTAATGACTTGTAATAGGTTGCCTAAGTGGGAAATGCAAGATGGGGAAAATTGTAAAAGTTGTCATGACAACTTTGGTCCTAAAAGAGCTTAGCAGTGGAGTTAGGGTTAAAAAATTGACATAAGATGCCTCCACACATGGGGAAGACTATTTAAACGCTCTCTTGCATGGATACCAAGGTTGGAAGCATTGATTTTTGTGAATGACAATTTGAAACCATTCATTTCGGACTGTTATCACTGTTTTTGTCTTATTTTGCATAAAAGAGTGAATACAAATGGATTGAATCCATTGATACAAACTTGGATAGTTTTTATTTGGTGTGTTCTAGTGCCAATCAATCCATTTCATTCTTTGTACATAGGTCTTGTTATTTCTTTTACTGTTTTGTTTTCAAACAACCAGTTTTGGCTTGTAAATAGCATATCAGTGAAAAATGGTTGCCCCATAAAATCCCACCATGATACCATCATGGCCTATTGGGAAATGATAGGAAACCCAATGTAAATTGTAAATATGCAGGGAGGAGTTCTGGGAGTGAATTTTACCATTATTTCAACCTTGCTCTAGGCGAGTCCTGTTGCTACCCGACTAGGAACACAAGGTGGAGAAATGACAAAAGAATGCAGGGGTGAAACCAAAACCTTAGCCTAAGAATTTGGAATTGTTTATTAGGTCCATACAGAGTTGCAGATGGAAGGAGAATCTTTGAAAAATCCATTTGATGCCCTTTTCACAAAGTTGGACAGTCACAATCCTAAAAGCTATTGAAACCCTAGCAAAACCTCATTTTTGGGTTAGGGCATTGTAAAGATACTTGGGGGTCTAAAACCAACTAAATATCTCGGGGTTAAATGAGTGATTGAAGAATCATAAAAATATTTGCAGGTTCTTTTGGACCGTATGACCAAAAATCCCTAAAAACCTGGATTAGGAGGCCTAATTGGGGTTCTTTCCTAGTAGCCCTCTTTTGAGCATTTTCTTGAAATTGGTAAGGAAGATGAGTTTGGAAATAGAACAAATGGACCTAGTTGAACAAATCCCATGTTGAATGAACACCTCCAAACCTTTTCAAAACACATGACAACATTGGGGGTGAGAGTGACAAAATGTAAGCTTGAGGGATTGAGAACTAGTGGAGAACAATAAATTGGTAGAGTTCCTAGTGAAGACACTTGTTGAAAGTCACCTTAAGGTGGACAAAGAAATAGTCCTAGCAGATTTTGAGAGGGATTAGTTGGTCTCGAAGCATAGCAAGGCCTAGTGGAGTTGGTGGAGTGAGCAACACCAATAGGAGAAGTGTGAGCAAGCTAGGTAAAGCCTATCAGTTATCCGATCCAGTAGAGCTAGTGTCATCTTTTGATGATGAGGAGGAGCGGCTGTAGAGGCAAGGAGGTCATAGGTGCATAGAGGATGATGCAGGGGATGATGATGAGGAGGGTGATGATGGTGGTGGTCTATTTCCAGGGGTAGTTGGAGGTGCACTGGGAGGTGTGCTGGGAGGTAGGCGACCTACAGAGAGGAGGAGATCATATTTTATTCCTCCATAGACTCCTCATATAGGGATAGGTACAATGAGGACTTCTTCTTAGGTGCCCATCCAGATTAGGGTTCCTTCCCATTAGCAGGATGCGCAGATTAGGGCTCTTTAGATCTTTGTGTAGTAGTTGTAGGCACAAGTTTTGGCGCAACAACGACATATTGCCCAGCTGTAGATTGAGAGAGATACGATGGTGGAGTGACAGGGATGAGCAGAGGCCCTTGCTAATAGAATAGATAGAGCAGCCACAAACACCCCTCTAAGAGACACACTTAGCGAGATACAGTACTTGACCAAGGAGGTCGAGTACTATTGATGTTTATATGAGGATCTGGTCCCTTGAGAGTGGATAGCACCGAGTTATGCTGCAGTTGCATCTGCTCAATTTGGACGCAGTCATTCTAGGATGGAGAGAAAAGGCGTGACAAGACCAGTACGACATGATCCTCCTTATGGGGACCCAAGAGTGGGAACATCTGCCGTGAGACCTCTTCCTCTGAAGATAGTCATACTTGATTGTCTCATTTTTTTATATAGATCAACTTTGATGTACTCATAGACAAACATGATATTCGGTTGTATATTTTGACCTTATTTTGAGATGATATGAGATATGAAAATAATTTGCTTTGGTCCACATGTGATTTTCTATATTTATATATAGATGTGATGAGGTTATGATGATTTATGATGATTTTTAGATGTATTGAGCACATGATGATGTATGGATGAAATGAATGTTACTTATATGATGATGGTGAGATATACCGTCCTGATAAAAAAATGTCAATATGATGATGATTGATGTTTTTATATGATAAATGAATTTATGTGATGGGTGCATAATATACATAGGATGTGATGATAATAATGATGATAAATGCAACTAAATGTATGAATGAATGCAACTAAATGCACCAATGATCATTTTAATTGTGTCGTTGTCATTCCTTTTAGCCAATTGTTTGTGCTCATTTTGTCATCATTGAGCTTTTGAAATGTTGGAAGTTAATACAAACATCAATGGTATAATTGAACCATGATGAATTGAGTATAACTTACATGAGTTTTGATATTGCAAAATGACACAAGTGTCGAGGTATAATTGAACAAATATGACCTGAGTGTTGTTTGTGTAAAACAGACAAGAGTTAACCATTTTTATGTGCAAAATGGGAAATGTCTTCAATGATATGTTTCCAATCATGTCTTGAGATAAATTTGCATCATAGGAATGATCACCTCATAGATATAAAACCAAATAAAATATCAGACTCCTTCGTTGCTTCTCTATCTCAGTGCATCCTTGAGTTGATCAAGAGATCTACTAATTCAAAAATCAAGATACAAACAGTCAAAATTCATCCTAAGTGTAAACAAATCATGATTCAGAATAGATCATCCATCATGTTCTATTTTGTGTTGATGTTGATAGTGATTTTGATTTTAAGTTTGATGGTTAGTTTTGACGTTTGTCTCTGTGGTATGCTTTGATCCTTGTTTGTGATGTGTTCTGTCTGCTTGATGAAAACTAAAGCGGAATGCTCACACTGAGATCAAGAATTTTGCCCCCAACTATGGATACTTATTTGGATGTGGATATATTTATTGATCACCAAGCCATCATGAGTGATTTATGTGGATAACTGTCTGGATAATCAAGGATAGTGACTACGCTAAGTGTGTCCAAGATTTTGCTATGTGTTTACCAAATCTTTGTGATGACCATAAGCTTAGTGCAAATGGATGAAAAAAGATATGATATGAGTACATATAGATGGAAGAGCCGATCTATCACAAATAGCTCTTGTTGCCAGGTTTTCACTACTTATTTTATTGCACTTATTGATTTGTTTTTGATTTGTTTTTGTTGTATTTTTTTTTTTTTTTTTGTTTTTGTTTTTTTCTCTTATATGTGCATTAGGTAACTCAGGTATAGAAATTTTTGAAATGCACACTGTTGATAGGTTTGTCAAACAGGTCCCCTTCTGAAGTAGATAATTGATATGCTTCCGATCCGTAAGTAGATATGATGACAAAAGGACCTAGCCAATTCAGTTCAAGTTTGCCCTTCTTTTCCTGATCCTATTGATTGAGGGGATTTTCCTTCAGTATCAAGTCACCGATTTGAAATGCTCTTGGATTTACCTTGTGATTGTAGCTCTAGAATATGCATTGCTGATATGCTTTGAGGTGATCAAACACATGTTGTCAATGCTCATCTAACAGCTCCAATTCTTGCAATTTGTTTACCCGATATTCCTCATCTGGAATGAGTCCTTCCAGTGATTCTCTGAGTGATGGAATTTCAACCTCAATAGGTAAAATATCTTATTATCCATACACAAGTGAGTATGGTGTCACTCATGTAGGCGTGCAGATGCTAGTTCTGTAGGCCCATAATGCTGGGTTGAGTTGAACAAGGCAATCACGTCCAACCTCATTCATTGTTTTCTTAAGGATTTTCAAAATGGTTTTGTTTGAGGCCTCTGCTTGGCCATTCCCTTGTGGATAATATGGTGTGGAGAAACAATGCTAGATATGAAATCATTCGCATGGTTCTTACACATCTTGATTCTTGAAAGGTCTTCCATTATCTGCGATAATGGAACTAGGAATTCCATATCGACAAATGAGATAATTTAGGATAAAAGAGGATATTTGCTTGCCGGTAATAGTAGTCAATGGGATGAACTCTATCTACTTTGTAAAATATTCCATGTCTATGATAATAAACTTATGTCTATTTGATGAGGAAGGATGAATCTTTTCCGTTAGGTTGAGTCCCCATTAACAGAATGGCCATGATGTGGTGAACAGTTGCAACTCCTGTGCTGATGCATGTATAAGATTGCCATGAATTTGGCATTTTGGACATTTTCTAGCAAACTGATATGATTCTTTTTCCATGGTTGGCCAATAATAGCCCATCCTTCGAAGTTTCTTGGTGAGAGTAGGGCCACTTGAATGTGTGCCACAAATACCTTCATGAAGTTCATGCAAGGTAGTTTCAGATTCGTTACGATCAAGACACCGAAGAAGAGTACCATCAAGACCTCGATGGTAAAGTGTGTCAGTGATTAGGATATAATGGGTTGCTTGATGAATAAAGCTGCGTTTTTGGTTTCAGGATAAGTCTAGTGGAAGGATATTTCTTTTAGATAGGAGTAGATATTTCCATAGAGGGGTGAGTCGGAACCGATTATGTGGCATATGACTTGAGATTTAGAATTTTTGTAGGTGGGGGAAAACAATTGTTCCACTAGGAACTCATAATGATTCTATTTATCTTGTATTTGCAGGAGTGAGGCAATGGTTACCATGGCATCTGTAGCTTTGTTATTCATCCTTGGAATTTTCTCAAATTTGATGTCCATAAAATATTTCTTGAAGTCATCCACCATGTGTTTGTAGGGCATCAAATTGTCGTCTTTCATTTGATAGTCATCATTAACCTGATTAATCACTAATTGTGAGTCTCCAAAGACTTTCAACTCTGTGATCTTCCACTCTACGACCATCTTGATGCCTATGACTAGATCTTCATACCCAACAATGTTATTTGTGCAAGGAAATATTAATATATAAGATTTAGGGACAATGTTTCCTTTTGGAGTGATAAATAGGATGCCAACACCTGATCCATGCTATGTGTATGATCTGTAAAAGTACAAGATCCATGGTGTTGTTAATACTATGAGAATATCTGTATCTAGAAATTCCACATGGATAGGATGACTTTCTTGTAATGGTGCCTCCGCTAGTTGATTTGTGATAGCTTGACCTCTGATAGCCTTTCTGTCTGTGTAGTGAATGTCAAATTCACTTAGAATAATGACCCATTTATCTAGCCTTCTTATGTGAGCAGCTTTGCTGAGTAGATATTTTAATGGATCAATCTTTGCTACCAACTTGATTGTGTCAGCTATAATGAAAGGGACATTCTTGTGGAGTAGATGACTGAACGAAAGACACTTGTCAACTAGTTGAGAAATGAATCTTCTTATGGATTGTAGCCATCCTTGTAGAGATATGAATTGGCTAATATTTCTAGGAGGTGGCATCTCCATGATTGCTTGTACCTTTGTGGGGTCTACCTTGATCCTTTTTTTGAGACTATGTATCCCAAGAGTTTGCCCGATGTGACACCAAAGACACACTTTTAGGATTAAGTCGTCTATTGAATTGCTCCAACCTTTGAATGATTTTATCTAGAATCTCTAGATGTCCTTCTCTTGTGAATGATTTAGCCAGTAAGTCATCTACATAGTCTTCCATGAATGTTTGCATCATGTCATGAAATATTGTGGTCATTACTCTTTGATAGGTCACTCCTGCATTCTTCAAGCCTGTTGGTGTAAATAATTATTCATCATGGATATTATTACACTTTATTTAAGTTAACTTAGGATAATGCATCTCATCATAGTTTGGTTATGAGACACTTAGGGAAGTGTGCACATAGGGATATAACTTGTAGGAGAAATTCTACCTTTTGTGGTCTTGTCTTGCTGTTACACTCCACATTCGGTGGGTCATCCACCTCTTATGGAATATTATATTATTTCTCCTACCTACCCCTACTTTTTCTTACCTACCCTTGTTTCTCATTGAGCCACATGTCATGATTGTGTGCTCACATATCCATATGGCCTTGCCTATATAAGCAAGCCCATATTCATTATATTGGTTAATCCAGTTGATCATTTGCATATTGATGAGGATACAATTTTTTTCTTGTCATGCTATTGTCTCTCTTTTGTGCTTTTCATTGTGCCCTTGATCTTGGCAATATCACATGGTATCAGAGCCATTGGGGCTTCATTGATTGGTTTTGGAAGACATCTTGGAAGACTTCTATTTTAGGATATGAGGTACTGCACATTTTGGAGACATCCTAGAGTGTTTTTGACCTCACCATTGTGTCTAGGAGGTTGTTTCCATAAAAATCAAGTATAAACTCGACCTATTTTGGCGAAAGTCGGATTTTGGGTGTTGGAGAAAAAAATTGCCAAATTTGGGCGATACGGTATGGATTTTTTGATTTTTTTTTATGAAAAAAAAAAAAATTCATCTTGAAAATTGGAAAGGGATTTTTTTTTAAAAAAAATGCAAAAAAGGAAAAAAAGAAACACAAAGTTGTTTGGGTTTCGGGGGGGGTCATTTAACCCCACCCCTGAACCTTGCCGTACTGTGTAGACTGTCTTCTACACGCATCGTACTATTTGACTGATGGCTGACCACTGCTCAGCTTTGTCAGCTACTGCCCCATCCATCAACGGCCTTAGTTGTTCCAGCCCCAGTGGCCCCCACACCTCCGACCACCGATAGCAGCCGCCTCCTCCGTGTCACAGCCGCCTTCGGCCAGCCCCCAACCCCTCCTTCCGGCCACCGGTAGCCCACTACCCAATCACCGGCTCCAGCAACCCATAGCCCACCTACAACATCAAAACCTTCCCCTCGACGAACCTACACTCGCCACGTGGCGGGAGCCCATTGGCTCGTGGGAAAATTTTCTGCTCAGTCAGTTGCCACCTCAGTTTTCCATACATTCAGCCAGGGGTTGCGATGACCATTTTGATGGTCATACGACCATCAAATTTAACATAGTGCTTTTCTAAGATCAGCCTGCGCCAACATATTTTTGAAAATTTTAGACCCCTCTCCATTGAGTAGTTTGGTTTTTTGGGTCAACTTTGGAGGCTCATAACTTGCTCAATTTTGCTCCTTTTTGAATGCAATTTTTTATTATTTGGGCTAATTTTTCATGCTCTCCATAGTGGTGTGGTTATTTTTTGATTTTGGTGACAAATTTTTCAAAATTTTTGGATTCTCTCAGCTGTACCTGTCCAATCCTCGATTTTGCAACTTCAAAGGCTTCATTTGGGCTCATGCGACCTCCTTTTCAGGTGCTTATTTTTTTTAAAGTGCATAATTTTTTGTCTACTTTCATAATATATGATCAGTTTTCAGATATTTTTAGTGGATATTGTACTTTTAGATATTTGTCTTTTTTTGGCCTACTTGGTACTTGTAATTTTCTTGGATCTTAGTTTAGATCTCTTGCATTATTAGTTTGAGTCTCCTTTGGCCTGATTGAGGCAATTGTAAAGTTGAAATCAGAAGTCCACTTTGCCATTTTTTGCAAGTGGCCTATTGTACACGCACTAAGTATAAAGTGCCAAATCATCATTTGGGGGGGGGGGGGGTCTTTGATTGAGTGAATTTGGGGGGGTGTCTTGTGTGATTGTGCCTCTCTTTCCTTGTGCTCTTTCATTTTTGTTGCAATGAGTCCTCATAAATTTCCACCTTTAACTCCACATAATTATGCATCTTGGAAAATTGAATCATGGAGCAAATTAATGAAAAAAGGACTCATGCATTACATAGATGGAACAATAGAACCACCACCAGATCTTAAGAATGATACTAATGCTTAGTTGTAATGGCTCACTAAAAATTGCATGGCTCTTGGAACTTTGTGTAAGTATGTATTAGATGACCTCATTTTTCACATTGAGAAGTGTTCTACAATCAAAGAGGCTTGGGATATATTTCAGAAATTGTATGGTCAAGTTGATGAAATCAAAGGTTACAAGATTGACAATGAGCTCACCAACTTGGATCCCAAGAGTTTTGATACAATCCAAGATTATGTCACCAAAGAAAATGAGCTAAGAGCAAAGCTTAAGGATTGTGGAATTGACAAAAAGAATGCTCAGTTGATATTCAACTTGTTGGACAAGCTTGCACTTGAATATGCAATATTTGTTTCTAGCTTCCAAACTCATCATTTGATAGTGGGGAGTTCCTACACTATGCCTACATTTGATGCTTCCACATAAATGTTGATGTTGGAACAATCTAAGTTGTTGAACATGGGGATTCTCAAGTCTTCAAAGTCCAAGGAATTGGTGGCTAATCAAGGGAATCAAAGAAGTCAAGGCAAAGATTCCAACAAGAAGAAGAAGCAATATAAGTCAAAGCCACAACAGGAAAAAGGACAATCTTCCTCTCCATCACAAGGTGATTTTTCATCCTCTTCCAAGAAGGGAACTCCACCTAAGAAGGATAAACCAACTTGTGCTTATTGCAAGAAGTATGGTCATGACGAGCATCGATGCCATGCCAAGCAAGTTGATGAGTTGATAAATCTTCTTAATAAAAATAACATCAACTTGCCATCCACCTACAACAAGAAGGATTCATCTCCTTCCTCTTCCTCATAGTCTAAGGAAAAAGGGCAAGCATTTGTGGCTACAATAGGTTCTTCACAATAGTGGATATTTGACTCAGGTGCCTCTTATCACATGGGTTCTATAAAAAAACAGTTTTCTTCATTGGAGCCATCAAAGGCACCTCACATTTACATAGGTGATGATACACAAGTTGAGGTTGAAGGGAAAGGTTCAGTTGACATGGATGATGGAACATTTTGAGAATATTCTAAATGTTCCTAACTTGTCTACCAATCTTCTCTCTATCTACCAAATCACTCGCTATGGGAATGGGAAAAAGGTTGAGTTTACACCTGATTTAGTTGTGGTAAAGGAACTTGATAATGATGCCTTGGTAGTAGTGGGACAAGTCAATGACAAGTCAAGGCTTTATTCCTTCTTCTACTTTGTGCCAAGTTCTCCTTCTCGGGCCTTTCTTACTCATTTAAATTCAGAAAGTAAGCTATTGCATGAGCGGTTTGGTCACATCAACTACCGTTATCTTCAACAGCTCAACACTAAAGACATGGTCACAAGTCTACCTCAAATCAGTTTTTCAGAGGGTGTATGTTCAGGGTGTTCCATGGGCAAGCATCCCAAGGAGAATTTTTATAAGGGGAAAGCTTGGAGAGTATTGGAAGTTCTTCAACTTGTTCACAACGATGTAGCAGGTTCATTTCCATCACCTTCATTTAGTAAGGCCCGCTATGTCCTCACCTTCATTGATGACTACTCTCGCTTCACTTGGGTCTACTTTCTTATTCATAAGAGTGAAGTGTTTGACAAATTTCGAGACTTGAAGGCTCATCTGGAGAAGAAATCAAGGAAAGTGACCAATATTCTTCGCACATATAATGGAAGGGAACATGTGAACAAAAGACTTGAGGATTTTTATTCATTTGAGGGGATTGATCTTTAGCATTCTGTTGCTTACACTCCATAGCAGAACGGAGTTGCAGAGTGCAAGAATAGAACTCTCAAAGAAATGGCTAGTTGTATGATACATGAACGTTCTCTTGATCCCGCCTTTTGGGCAGAGGCTATCAGTTGTGCCACACACATCCAAAATCAGGTTCCTCACAAAGCTTTGATAGGTATTACTCCTTTTGAGGCTTGGGCTGGTAGGAAACCGATTGTGAGACATTTCAGAGTCTTTGGGTGTCTAGCATGGGCTTGCATTCCTCCGTAGAAATGCAAGGCATTGGAACCTCAGAGTAGGCCTTGTTTTTTTGTTGGATATCCTGAGGGTGTTAAGGCATATCAATTGATGGATCCTGAGACACATGAGGTGTTTATTGAGAGGAGTGTTAATTTTGAGGAAAGATCTCCTAGCTTAGCTTCTGTACCTCCTCCACCTTCCTCCATTGTGGATAGTGATGCCAGTGATTCAGATGATGAGACTCCTTCAACTCCGACTCGCAGGGTTACACCTCCGCAGGGTCCACTTGCAGTTGAGGATCCTCATTCTCTATCTCCACCTAGACCTTGTTGGGCTCGCCAGACACTTGAGTCAGCAAGTTCTCTTGTTGGGGATCCTTCAGATATACAAAGGACTTGATCACAACATCAGGACCTTCCACATGCATACATTGCTATCGCTTCTGATCCACAAAGATTTCAGGAAGCATCAGGGGTTCCCGAGTGGGACCACACTATGGAGGAAGAGTATAGTTCCTTGATGAGGAACAACACATGGGAGTTAGTCCCTCTCCCTAAGGGGAGAAAGATGGTTTGATGTAAGTGGATCTATCGGACCAAGTTTGCAGCGGATGGTAGTGTGGATAAGTATAAGGCTTGGCTTGTTGTGAAAGGTTTCTCTCAGGTTCCAGGTGTTGACTATACTCAGACCTTTGTGCCCGTAGCCAAGATGAACTGCATTCTCTTGACACTTGCTATTGCATCAAATCATGGTTGGGTTGTACATCAGATGGATGTGAAGAGTGCTTTTCTTCATGGGGATCTTGATGAAGAGATTTATATGGAGCAGCCACAGGGTTTCATCCAGGATACTTCCTTGGTTTGCAGACTAAGGAAATCTTTCTATGGCCTTAAGCAGGCCCCCAGGGCTTGGTATGCCAAGATGGATTCCTTTCTTCTCTCTGTAGGGTTAACTAGGTGTCATTCCGATCTGAATGTCTACATTTTGTGACAAGATGACTCACAACTAATACTTGTGCTCTATGTTGATGATTTGATCATTACAGGAAGCACCACATCCATCATTAGAAGTGTTAAATCTTCTTTGCATGACAGATTTACTATGACTGACTTGGATCTTTTGCACTACTTTCTCGGGATAGAGATTTCACAGTCACCTTCCGGGATTACACTATCACAGCCCAAGTATGCTCTTGATCTACTTGCACGCTTTCATATGGTTGATTGTAAGCCTCCATCGACTCCCTTTCTTTAGGAGTCAATCTTGAGGGTAGGTTCTCTTCTCCACCAGTTGATGCCACATTGTATTGTCAGCTTGTGGGTAGTCTCATCTACTTGACTCACACATGCCCTAATATTTCATTTGCAATTGGCATGGTTTCCCGCTTCATGCAGGAACCACATGAGCTTCATTGGAAAGCTGCCAAACGCATCCTTCATTACATCCATGGTACACATCATTATGGGATTCACTATGCAACAGGCACAAGACTTCACTTGGTTGGTTACACAGACTCCGATTGGGCTGGCGATCTTGATGATTGCAAGTCTACTTCAGGTTACAACTTCCACCTTGGTTCAGACCCCATTTGTTGGCAGAGAAAGAAGTAGCATGCTATTGCTCTCTCTTTGACTGAGGTTGAGTATCAAGGGGCTAGTAATGCAGTGACTAAGACCATTTGGCTTCAGCATATTCTCACAAAGTTTGGGTTCACCACTCCATGGCTGACAGTTCTACATTGCGACAATCAGAGTTCTATTTCAATCTCAAAGAACCTGGTCCAACATCAGCGGACCAAACACATCGAGATCCATATGCACTGTATCTAAGAGCTGCTTCAGGAGTAGGTCATTGATTTGTTGTATTGTCCTACAGTGGAGCAGGTCATTGATTTGTTGTATTGTCCTACAGCAGAGCAGGTTGCAAACATATTCACCAAACCTTTCACCGAGAGTAAGTTCCAGTAGTTGTGAGCTCTCTTGGGGGTGCATGATGTCTCATTAGGTGGGGTCAGCTAACTTCTCCTTCCTCTCTTATGGGGGGGACTTTTTCCTCTTTGAGGTTTTGTCCTTCTTCTTTGAGAGTCTTTTGTACATTCATCTCTCTTTTGGGGTGGGATTTTTTTCCCACTGGGTTTTCTCTCTTTCTCCATTTGTGAGAGATTGCATTGCATAGGTTTTCTTGCATTTGAATATTGTACATGGGTACCTATCATGACCTAGTAGCCGGGACCCATCTTGCATTGTTGACTTGATTCTTCATTCCCCTAAGTTGCACTTAAGGGGGGTGTTGGTGTAAATAATTATTCATCATGGATATTATTACACTTTACTTAAGTTAACTTAGAAAGATGCATCTCATAGTAGTTTGGTTATGAGACACTTAGGGAAGTGTGCACATAGTGATATAGCTTGTAGGAGAAATTCCACCTTTTGTTGTCTTATCTTGTTGTTACACTCCACATTTGGTGGGTCATCCACCTCTTGTGGAATATTATATTATTTCTCCTACCCACCCCTACTTTTTCTTACCTGCCCTTGTTTCTCATTGAGCCACATGTCATGATTGTGTGCTCACATATCCATATAGCCTTGCCTATATAAGCAAGCCCATATTCATTGTATTGGTTAATCTAGTTGATGATTTTCATATTGATGAGAATATAGTTTTGTTCTTGTCATACTATTGTTTCTCTTTTGTGGTTTTCATTGTGCCCTTGATCTTGGCAAAATCTCACAAATCTAAAAGGCATAACATTCTAGCAATAAGTACCCCATGGGCAGGTAAATGTTGTTTTATCTTGGTCCTCTAGTGCTATTTTGATTTGATTGTATCCTGAGAAACCATCCATGAGTGATAACATAGCATTTCCTGCTGTTAGATCTATAATCATGTTGATGTTGGGTAAAGGAAAGTCATCCTTCAGACAAGCCTTGTTGAGATCCTTGAATTCTATACAAATTATAATGCTTTTATCTGGTTTAGATACATGCACAATGTTAAAGATCCATTATGTGATCCACTCCACATAATCGATGGGTCGGATGAATCCTACATCAAGTAACTTCTTCAGTTCTGCTTTAAGCAATATGTCGACATGTGGATTCATTTTCCTCAGTTTCTGTTTGATAGGCTTAGCTCTGGGAGCTATAGATAATTGGTGCATGATTAGATCCAGATCTACCCCTCACATATCTGCATAAGACCAAGCAAAATTTATTTTATTGTCTTCGAAGAATTTAATGAAGTAAGGTCTCTCTTGTTCAGTTAGTGATTCTGCCAGATGTATGGTTCTTGTTGCTGCTTCAGTGCCTATATTGATTGATTGAGTTGGATCAATCAAAATTGGTGATCTCTCCTGATAATGTTCAGGAAGAGTGCCAAGTCTCTTATCCTTAGGAACCTCACAGAGGTTTTCACCATTAGATATGTCCTTTGTTTTTACTTTTTCATGATCTAATATTGGCATTAAATGGTTTTCACCATTAGATTGATTTTTGATTTTATTTTTGCGACTAAGAGACTTGGCACTCTTCTGATTGAGAACTTCTTTATGAGATTCACTGGTGGAACATGTTTTCGGGTTCACAGAACAAAGGTGTTGGACAATAGTGTCATCATCTAGGAAGATATGTATGTTAAGTTGTTCAAGTTTTTCCCAGTCTATGAGTTCAGGATGGATTAATGGTAAGGGATCATCTAGTGGGTTAAGGTCTAAAATAGTGAGGGTCATGATGGATACATTGTCAAAATTTTCATTAGTGAGGCCAAAGTCTATGATGATACCCTCTTCAGAATCTATTTCGCTCAGAATCTGATCATCCTCACTAGAATCATTGATATGTTGTGACCCAACTTCAACTGGCCTAGCCCCATACCCTTGTTAATCATAGAGTATGGGTGTATATGTGTAGATTATATCTACCTCAATGTATTTAGTGACATTAGAGAAAGTATCCCATTCATATTCATTTGAGTATTGTCTCAGAATCACTTTCTAAGGCTACACCACTATATCTGACAGGAATATTGTATGGTGAGAAGATTTCGCTGAAAATTGATACAAGTTTTGTTTCTTGTGTTGATTCAGGTTCTATTCTTGCTTGTACTCTTCGGATTTGGATTTGTTCAGAAACAAATTCCTCCCTTTTAATGGCAAGATCTTCTTGTTGTGGTTCATATTCATCTTCTCTTTGTTTTCTAACTATTCTTTTTGTTACTGATTATGTACTCGCTTGATCAGGTTCTATTATTGTTTGTACACGATGTGTCTATTTATAGGAAGCTTCCTCTCTTTGAATAATGAGTTCCTCTTGTTGTTTCTCATATTCTTCATCTTTTTTTTCTTTGTTTGTCTTTTCATCTGCTCGATATCACTTCTTGGCATGTTTCCTTTTTATGTGTTACATTTATTTTCCATCGGGGGTTTTGATGATGATCTTGTTTTCGTACAGGTTGAATATGTTGGTCATACCCAAGTCCAAAATTTATCCTTGGTAAGTTGTGAATGAGGTTGAATTGGTTTCGTGATGCCTTCTTGATGCTTTCCAACAAGACCCTTTCCTTCATATCCCATCCGTTTCATGATACTAATCCATTGCTATACTGTTATGTTGGAATAGTTATGGTAATGACTGCTACATCAGTTTCTTCTTTATCTTTGTATAACCAGTTCATAACATATTTGTCTTGTATTTCATCTGCTAGTGTTCCTTCTTGAATGAACATACCATCAAAATTTTTGATAGGTTGCGATGATTACTGTCTTGAAGTTGATGGTTGTCCATGAGACCTTGGTGAAATTTGTAAGGAAGTAAAGTAGCGGAAACAACTTCCTACACTAACCTTGAGAGGAGAGTAATGCAAAAATTTTTCAGATCGTTACAACAGTTACAGAAAATAGAAATAGATATAATAACATTCATACCACAACACAATGATTTACGTGGGGAAAACCCTTTCGGGAGAAAAACCCCACCCTCCAAAAGCAGCTCAATATTTTATTTAGCAATCAAAAACAGATTACAAAATACTTGCAGAGCAAGCTCTTCGCAGGAGTAGCACTAAACAGAGATTCAGAGGCAACTCAATAGCCATAGGACTCTTACACACAACCTCTATCTCACACACCTCATAAATAGGAGATACAATACAAGAAACCGTCAAACGGTATTACAAAACCATGGGCTAAAACCACCCAATAAGGTGTAGCCGACCTTATCTCCCTTCTATGACATGTTAAAGCACACATCAACACGTGTCGCTCCCTTTTATAGCTCATTTGTGTATCCGATAAATTATTTTTCCTATTTCAGGAGTACAAACTTCCGGAGGCCATAACTTGAGAACCGGGTGTCCGATTGACGAACCGTTTGAAGCGTCGGAAAGCTCGCGAAGTGCTCTATCACCTCGTAACCGGCTTCGCCGGTTACGGCAACTTTTCAGGGCGTTTCGGAGCCTCTAAAGTCCCCAAAATTAAGTTTAAACATTTTATTGCACCCCTCCAAGACGAAAACTTTAATATCTTCAAAACTAGCTGTGACCTTGCGACGCAACTTTACTGGAATGCTTATCTAGCCAACCAGAAGCTTCAGGGAGAGTTTCGCACCATTTCGTGCTCAAATAAAAACTTACTATAAATAGTAACCTCACATAAATGCAAGGTTGAGACACCATTTTTCCCAACAAATCTCCCACTTGTCGAACACCTTGCATGAGCGGAAGGGAATGTCAACACAATGAATCAATTGCTAGGGGCCATAAGGCCCATAGACTCTGAACACCATCTGAACTTCTCTGTGCTCACAGCCTTAGTTAAAGCATCTGCAACATTCATCAAAGTGTCCACCTTAACCAGCTTCACCCTACCATCTTCGACCATATCTCTAACAAAATGATACTGAACATCAATATGTTTGGTCCGGGCATGAAATGTCGGGTTCTTAGCTAGGCTAATTGCACTCTGACTGTCACAGTAAACTGTCACTGTACCTTGTTTTATTCCAATATCCGAACATAGTCTCTTAAGCCAAATGGCCTCTTTACAAGCATGAGTAGCTGCCATATACTCTGCTTTAGTAGTGGATAAAGCAACCACAGCCTGTCGCTTACTCATCCAACTAATTGCACCACCAAACAAAGTAAACACATAAGCACTGGTGGATCTTCTGCTATCAATATCACCTGCCCAATCTGAATCCACATAACCATGGATATCAAGGGAAGTTATGTCTCCAACTGAATTACCATGATAACACAAAGAATACTCTGAAGTACCCTTCAAATATCTGAAGACTCTTTTGACTACATCCCAATGAACTCTACCAGGATTAGACATATATCTAGAAAGTACTCCCACTGCTTGGGCAATATCTGGTCTAGTACAGACCATAGCATACATCAAGCTTCCAACTGCACTCTGGTAAGGCACTCTGCTCATGTCTTCCATCTCCAATGGGGATGTAGGACAATCTGAAACAGATAGTTTCGTTCCAACTGTAAAAGGAACACTCAATGGTCTACAATTCTGCATGTTGAACCTCTGTAACACTGAATTCACATACTTACTCTGGCCTAGCCATAGCTTTCTGTTCGCCCTATCTCTTCTAATTTCCATCCCAAGAATGTGCTTTGCTGCACCAAGATCTTTCATTTCAAATTTAGCAGCGAGCTGAGACTTCAGTTCTGAAATCATACCTTTCCCTTTACCAATGAATAACATATCATCAACATACAATGCAATAAATAAGAAATGATCACCATAAGATTTATAATAAACACAGTGATCTGATTTAGAACGTTCAAATCCCAAACTCAACACATATGTATCAAATTTTTGGTACCACATCCTAGGACTTTGTTTGAGGCCATACAAAGATTTCTTCAATTTACAGACCAAATTACTTTTGCCTTTCACCACATAGTGCTCCGGCTGTGTCATATAAATATCTTCCTCCAAATCACCATGAAGGAAAGCAGTTTTCACATCCATTTGTTCAACCTCTAAATCATAAGCAGTAGCAATAGAAAGAAAAAATCTAATAGACGTCATTTTTGCAACAGGAGAAAATATCTCACCGTAATCAACACCCTCAACCTAAGAGTAGCCTTTTGCAACTAACCTTGCTTTATACTTCTCAATGCTTCCATCTGAACCAATCTTTTTCTTGAACACCCATTTACAACCAACAGGTTTTCGTCCTTCAGGCAATGGTACAAGATCCCATGTATCATTCTTTTTCAAAGCTGCCATTTCTTCCTCCATAGCAATCTTCCAGGATTCTGCATCATTCATACCTAATGCCTCTTCTACAGATTTCGGTTCATCCACACTAGTATTCAGAGCAAAAATACATCTCCAATCATCAGGTGAATACCTTTCAGGTGGTTGTCTATGTCTTGTAGACCTTCGAACAAGCTGAGTTGGAGGTTCTTCCTCCTCTTCTAAAGATTCAGAGCTAGACGAGCTCTCCTCAAATTCTTGCCTATCTAGGGGTCTCGATTCAACTCTTTCAGGTGTAGAAGGAAGTTGAATCACATCTTCTTTTTTAGTCTGTTCTGGCTGCAATGTAACAGAAGGAGACTTAATTTCTCTAAAAATAACACTTCTAATATGAATTACCTTTTGTGCAACAGGGTCCCAAAGCTTGTATCCTTTCACACCATAACTATACCCAATGAAGATACATTTCACAGCCTTGTTCTCCAACTTTGTTCGCTTCTCCTTTGGCACATGTGCATATGCCTCGCAACCAAAAACTCTAAGATGTCTCAATGAAGGCTTGTGACCTGACCATGCTTCCATAGGCGTTTTATCAACAAGAGCTGATGTAGGAGACCTGTTAATCAGGTAGCAAGCAGTGGCAACAGCTTCAGCCCAAAACTTTTGTTCAAGACTAGCACCACTCAACATACTCCTAGCCTTCTCCATCAGTGTCCTGTTCATTCTTTCTGCAACTCCATTCTGCTGTGGAGAATACGGAGTTGTCTTCTGCCTGTTAATTCCACAGTCTTTACAGAATCTATCAAAATCATTAGAGCAAAACTCACCGCCATTATCAGTTCTCAAACATTTTATTTTCTTTCCAGTCTGCAACTCAACCATTGCTTTAAATTCTTTAAAATGACTAAAAACTTCAGATTTACTCTTTAGAAAATATACCCATGTCCTTCTACTAAAATCATCAATAAATGAAACATAATATGTGGATTTTCCAATCGAAGAGACATCTACTGGACCAAACACATCAGAATGGATAAGATCCAAAACACCACAAGTTTTATGAGAACTAGAGTAAAACTGAACGCGGTTTTGTTTTCCATAAATGCAATGCTCACAGAAATCAAAGTCAAGGTTACAGTCATTCAAACCTTCAACAAGGTTTTTATTTTTCAAGGTTCTTAGACCCTTTTCTCCAATGTGGCCAAGTCTCTGGTGCCATAACATAGTCTTCTCTACAGGTAACTTTGCTTCAGACGAAAGAGCACCCTTAGGTACCCAAAAACCATTTCCATCTGCTGAAGGTGAAACCTTCAAATCTTCCAGTGAAGTATCCGCAGATTTACTTTTTACAGAAGTGCTATTACACTCAATAGTGTATGCTTCAAGCTTATACAAAGTGCCAAACTTGACACCTCTAGCAACTACCATAGCACCCTTAATCATCTTACATCCTGCTTCAGAAAAGACTACCTGCACACCTGCATCTATCAGTTTGCTCACAGATAATAGGTTTCGTTTTAATCCAGGGATATGCAGCACACCATTAATCCTTTTTATTCTACCATCAGAAAACCTGATTCTAACTTTACCTCGACCAACAATGTCTAGTTGTGAATCATCACCCAAGTACACCTTACCTCCATTAAATCTTTCATATTCAGAAAACCAATCTCTATTGGAAGTCATATGAAAAGATGCACCTGAGTCAATTAGCCAGGCATCATTACCTGCATGAGTCGCCAAAGCCGCAATAAATGCATCGCCATCTTCCTTGTCGGACTCAAGATCAGAATCGAATTTTTTCTTTTTCTTCTTCTTTTCTTCTTTGCAGTCCTTACGGATGTGACCCGGTTTACCGCAATTCCAGCAAATGACTTTGGACTTTCCAGGAGATTTCGATCTCCCTTTGGATTTGGACTTTCCACGCTTCTCATTCTTCTTGCCTTTCTCCTTAGGTCTTCCACGAACGGTTAGGGCTTCCTTTGAACTGATGGATACCTTCCTTCGCATCTCTTCACCGAGTAGGGCACCCACCACGTCTTCAGATTTCAAAACAACAGAAGTACTACTGATAGCCATAACAAGAGAATCCCACGAATCAGGCAAAGAACAAAGCAAGATCTGACATTTCTCCTCCTCATCCATCTTAACACCGATGGATACTAATTGAGCCACAATCATATTGAATGCTTCTAGGTGGTCTGCAATTCGTCCACCCTCTTCCATCTTCAAGGAATACAATTTCTTTCTTAAGAAAATTTGATTTAATAAAGATTTCACTTGATACATCTCACCAAGCTTAGTCCATAGCTTCTTTGCAGAGTTTTCTTCATGGACATTGATTAGAACAGAGTCTGCCAGGCACAGTCTGATTAGACCCTTGGCTTTTCGGTCCATAACATCATACTGAGCTGCCGTAGTAGGATCTGAGGGCCTTTGGACATTCGCATCAACAGCATCCCAAAGATCTCGATCTATTAGCAGATCTTCCATCTTCAGCTTCCACATCTCAAAATTACTTCCATTAAATTTCTCCACCTCTATTCTCCCTGACGAACTCGCCATCTGAATATTCCTGCAACAAGATCAAAAAGTGTCTTCTGCACAAGCTCCCACTCAAATCTGGATTAGTTCAAAAAACCCAACTGCCCACAATTGAAACCAAAGGTGATCAGGCTCTGATACCACTTGTAAGGAAGTAAAGTAGCGGAAACAACTTCCTACACTAACCTTGAGAGGAGAGTAATGCAAAACTTTTTCAGATCGTTACAACAGTTACAGAAAATAGAAATAGATATAATAACATTCATACCACAACACAATGATTTACGTGGGGAAAACCCTTTCGGGAGAAAAACCCCACCCTCCAAAAGCAGCTCAATATTTTATTCAGCAATCAAAAACAGATTACAAAATACTTGCAAAGCAAGCTCTTCGCAGGAGTAGCACTAAACAGAGATTCAGAGGCAACTCAATAGCCATAGGACTCTTACACACAACCTCTATCTCACACACCTCATAAATAGGAGATACAATACAAGAAACCGTCAAACGGTATTACAAAACCATGGGCTAAAACCACCCAATAAGGTGTAGCCGACCTTATCTCCCTTCTATGACATGTTAAAGCACACATCAACACGTGTCGCTCCCTTTTATAGCTCATTTATGTATCCGATAAATTATTTTTCCTATTTCAGGAGTACAAACTTCCGGAGGCCATAACTTGAGAACCGGGTGTCCGATTGACGAACCGTTTGAAGCGCCGGAAAGCTCGCGAAGTGCTCTATCACCTCATAACCAGCTTTGCCGGTTACGACAACTTTTCAGGGCATTTCGGAGCCTCTAAAGTCCCCAAAATTAAGTTTAAACATTTTATTGCACCCCTCCAAGACGAAAACTTTAATATCTTCAAAACTAGCTGTGACCTTGCGACGCAACTTTACCGGAATGCTTATCTAGCCAACCAGAAGCTTCAGGGAGAGTTTCGCACCATTTCGTGTTCAAATAAAAACTTACTATAAATAGTAACCTCACATAAATGCAAGGTTGAGACACCATTTTTCCCAACAAAATTGGCAACTTTGATAGACATAGGGATTCAAAAGAGTATTCTCGCATGCCTTTGTCTTTTAACTTCATACTTTTCTCAAAATATATGGATAGAGTTTTGAGTTAACCCTTGCTTTTTGATGATGTGAAAGCGAGAACTTCTTTGTTATGGGGTACAAGAATATTTTGAACTTCTTTGAGATTATTGCAATATTGGAAAGAATTAGTGTCTACTGTGATGGAGATTTATTGTCCATCATATGGGAATTTTAGGCATTGGTGATATGTGGATGGCACAGCTTGCATTTCATGGATCTAAGGTTGACCCAAAAGTATGTTATACGACAAGTCCATGTCCAAGACTTGACATAGAGTATCTCTCTAAACTGGCCCTACTTGAATGGGTAATACCAAGAGCCCTTTTGATGATCTTCCTCATCATAATATGCCTTGATTGTTATCTTTTTCTTAGGATAAATGGCTATTTCTGAGAAACCCAATGCATGGATGAGTTTTAGATTGCAAATATTTAGACCATCTTCTCCATCTATTAGTACTCTTTTCACTTGGTGTTTATAGACTAAGACTTCGATATGGATGGATTATTATGCGGATGATTAAGAGAGACATCATTATGCTGTGAAAATCATAGATTGTAAGGCACAGTTAAATGTCCCACCATGACTTGGAATTGGTCAATATCTAGGTTATTTGGAATTGTAGTGTCCACAAGAGCCCTTTCTAAAATATCCTTGTGTGCGGGTGAGATCTTGAGAAGCTCTAATATGGATATGTGGGCTGCTGTCTTCTTCAATTGGTCTACCAAGTTGTATTGAGTGTTTAAAGATGTTGTCGTTTTGGAGTCACTCCCTTTTAAGACATATCTAGATTGGGCCTATGTAGTCACATTGATCAGGGCATGTTCCTGTTTGTTTTTTATTGTTATGACGTTAATCTGATTCTTAGATGCTGATATGTGATTGATAACATTGTTGTATACATTATTGGCATGGGATCCTTTGTTATTCGAGGGTAATGATGTGTCTTTTTCATAGTTTGGAAGTGGACTCTTAAAGGCTTCATGATCATCGTTGGTTTTGTGACTGTCTATTGTAATGTCACCGTTATCTATCAAATATTGAACCAAGTTCTTCAAACTCAGGAAATCATTTGTGCAATGCCCTTTGTTTCTATGATATTCGAAATAGTGTGCGTCATTCCACAATGACAGTTTGACTTGAGGTTCAAAATTCCTCATGTTTGGCAATGCGATGAGTTTATTTGACAAGAGTTCTCAAAATGTTGATTCAAGGGTTTGTCCTAAAGGTGCGAACTTTCATCGATATGGTGCTAGTTTTGGGTTAGCATTATTTCCTTGATTGTTATTCCCTTGGTTGATGTTTCTTTGATTGTTTGTTCCTGGATTTTTGGTTCTTTGATTACTATTCCGTTGAGTGTTGGGTCTTTGATTGATATTTCTTTGAGTGTTGGTTGTTGGAGTAACGTTGGATAAGTTTAACACAAGTTGTTATGATTTAACATTGTCTACTACACCATCATTAACAACATTCTTATTACTTGTCCAAAATTTGGACTTTTCTGAGTTGTTATAGTAATTGTTATTGTAGGTGTTGTTTGATGAGCTCACACCTTCTTTAGATAACTTCAAAGTTCCTTTTTTGATCGAGGCTTCTATCTGGATGCCATTTTCGATCAACTTTTTGCAACTAGGTGAACATTATATTTTAAGTTGATAGCTCATCTTGTCATTACGATTGTATATGAAGATTTCCATTTTCTCTTTTTTAGTTATGGTTCAGGGATATCTAGATATCAATCTTCTCCATCTTTGCAAGAACACCATGAATGTCTCATTGTTCTTTTGTTTCATGTTGCAAAGACTAAACATGGTAATTTCTTGTTGAATGTTATAGGAATCTTTGGAAACAAATTTGTTTACCAACTCCTCAAATGATCTGATAGGAGGTGTGACTTTTGAAAGCCATTACATTATTTGTCCCCCCAGGCTTCTTGGAAATAGCCTCATCATGTAAGTGTCATTATGGGAGAACTCCAAGCTCATCGTGAAAAATTCCCTTATGTGATCACGAGGATCATTCTTACCATTGTATTTGTCATACTTGGGTATTTTAGAGTTAGGTGGGAATGGTGCCATGTTCAAACTTCAATCAAAAGGATAAGGACAAATATCCTCTAGGGAATATCGCGTGGTAGTTCCTTGTTGTATGTCTTCCATTTCTTGTTGAAGTGCTTGTAGTTATTGCATGAGTGTAGTGAGGGGATTGTTTCTAGCATTGGTATCTTGATGGTTGGTGTCACCTTGATTATTAGTGTCATCTAGGTCATTGGTATCAGTATGATCATGTGTATTGGAACCATGTGTTCTTGATTTTGTCCTTTTGAAGTTATCAATTTGTTTTCGTTGTTCCATATCAAAATCCTCAGGAATTTTGATACCTTTGCTAGATAGTAGGAGGAAGTATTTCTATTTATCAGTTTCAATGAGTTTTTCAAGAAGTTTGTGTAGGCTAGGGTCTTGTTGTACCTCCTCAATAAATTTATCTGTTATTTCATCTTCATCTAGATTCATGTATTTTTTCCAAGTGTTAACTTCTCGACGTCCCATGCTTGATTCAGGCTTATCACCGTTCCACTCAATGTTTTTACGTGATCATGTAGAAACTGACATGGCTTGATTTGACTTAATATGTGATTGGATTCTCAGGTAAGTAAGCCAAATTGATCCTTCCACTAAAGTTGATATCTTGTGATAGTGTTGACCTTTGCATGAAAGCATGTTCTTTCAAGGATTCTTCATCAAAATCAGTATTATTACTGTGGAGATAATTGCGGAAATGACCTAAAAATGTCCTATGTTTTAGAAGGAGTTTGTGGTTGATATAAAGGAACTTGTTTCTCTTCAAGACCTTATTTTTACTAGGTTGTCTCCTTTTCCGATCAGTTTTCAAACAAGGATGCTTCTTCTTGATATGTTGATGAATGTTCATGCGAGTGATCCAAGTTTCAGTTGTGAGATTGATTGGATAAATACTTTGTTTCGATCTCTAAGTCCATTAGGTCGAATAAAGGGTTTGATACACCTCAATTGATATAACCAAGTACAACAAATGATATGATAAAATCTTCTTGATATTAGAAACTAAGCAGATTTGACTAACTTGGAAAGCTAACTTGGTATTTTGATGTTTGATATGCATTGATTTGAAACTTGTGATCACTAACTGATATTGTTTTGATACAATTTCCTCTGTTTGCATTAGATTTGACAAAAGACCCAAAAGGGTATCTGAAACTGGTGGTGAAATTTTCAAAAAGTTGATAAATTGTTTTCTATTTTTGGACAATTTTAGATATGCGCTAAAACATACTGTTTATGTGCTAAAGTATGACTCCAGTGCGCTAAAAAGATGTTCAGATGCACTATTCTACCCTCTGTATGCACTATCTAACAGTGAATATGTTGTTCTTGCTATGTGCTAGTTTGGTCTTTTGAAGTGCTAATGATTGGTTGGTATGCGCTACTGAATGACAACTATGCACTACTGAATGATGACTATGTGCTATTCTGACCTTGGTAAGTGCTATCTTGTATTTGTCTGACAGTGCCAAAGTTGTTGTTTTCAATGCGCTAATCTGGTCTTCTGAAGTGCTAATGTTTGGTTGGTATGCACTACAAAATTAAATCTATGCACTGCACTAATGTTTAAATACGTTATTATGGACTCTTAATGCACTAAACTACCCTGGTTTTCTTAGCTTGATGATTTTCTAAAATTTTTGAAATGGTTTTGGTGTTTTTGATGGATGATCCTCTAAAAGATGTTTTGAAAACACAGTAGACAGAAGCAAAAACAATTTGTTTATGCTAAATAGATAGTGTATGTTCAATAGGATCTTTTCAAATCCTTGTTTGTTTTCACAGGTTTCATAAGAAATACACATCAGATAGACCTCTCTATTCTCAAGGGTTATTTAAAATATCAATAGCCCACACTTGATACTCAGTCAGCTCAAACAACCCTGTCACCCCCTAGAGGGAGCCCATTTTTTTGCCTTTGTCTAGAAATTAACTCAAAGAGGTTTGCTCCTCAATTGAATCGTTATCCTGGGAGATATATGGCGAGTGTCTTGGGGGTAGATTCTTCCCCACTCTCGCATTATGTTATTATAAATGTTGGGTAAAAATGACACAATGAGGCTTCTAGTTCTAAAGTTTGTAATTAGGCTTCCTTTCGGTCTTTAGTGATAAACTCCCTCAGGAGGCTTCCCAACCTTTAGAACAAAGGCTTTATGCATTACAAGGATATTGGGGGAAGACTAATCGTTGAGCAAAACCGTTGGAGGGGATTTTCATTAGCCTCCATATTTGATTATAGTGGGTTGGAATACTTTGCTCAAAGTTGTTCCCACTTAGGTCATTCTCCTCTCACCAACGTTATGGGCTTCTTGGGAGGGAAGACTTGCTAAAGGATGTATCTTATTTGCTAAATTGAAAGAAAGCTTGAAAATGGTGCGTTTGGCCTTTTGATCACCCAATTAAGGGGAGAGCATATACCTAACACCTTCGAAACACAAAATACACGCTTTTTTTATCCAATATCGCAATTATTTTCTAAAAGCTACCTTGGAGATGTTGCTCCAAAAGACATGTGGTTCTTTTTAACCCAAGATAGAAATGTGTGAAAAGATAGCAAAAAATTTGAACAAATGAGATCTTGGTCAACCAAAGTAAATTTGCCAAATGAACAACAATGATTTGCAACTTTGAAATCTTTTGAAATAGAAAAGTGAAGGTTCTTTTTAAGCTTCCAAATGAAATGTGAGGTTTGTTTTAATGAGCATCAAAGGAAAGTGATGTTCAATTTTAATCTTTTGCAAAAATTAGAAAGTTGTATCATTCTTTTTAAAGCCCAAAGAAATGTGATCCTAACTTGCATAAAATGAAAGATTTGAGTTTGTTGTTATTTTTATCCATGCAAGAAAGAAAAGATTGAGTCTTGTTTTAAGCACCAAAAAGAAAGCATGAAGTTTATTTTAAGCCCCAAAAGAAAAGGTGAGATTTATTTTAAACTTTTACAAGAAAAGGAAAGGTGAGTTCCTTTTACTAACTTTGAAAGAAAGCAAAGAAAACTACACTAACTCCTTCTATTCCTACACAAAACTATTAGAACCTGCACACAGTCAGTTAGCAAAAATCAAATTCCGATGGTGGGCTTCACAAGCCTAAATTTTGACTGTGTTACAAAAATTTTGCTCTTTGTTTGTCTATGTGCTAAACTGTGAACCTGATACGCTAGAGAATGATGGCAAAGCACTAAAAGATAGAGAAAATGCACTACTTTGAATCCTCAATGCACTAAACTGGTGTTCCTACGTGCTAAAATATCAGAGAGAACTGAGTGCTAAAGTGAGGTGCCTATGTGCTAAACATTGAGTTAAATGCACTAAAGTAAGCTGTGGATGTGCTACAGAAACTCACAAATGCACTATATGATGTTTTGACATGATCTTTGTGTTCAACTTGCAAGAGAAAAGATATTAGATTTGGGGACGGGCCCCATGATGGGCGCCAAAAATGTATGCTAGAATTTGTGGTGATCAAAATACTAAAATTTAGAACAAAAGGGCCAACATACCAATGAAACTTTTGAGTACAAAGATTAACTAACTTAAACTATTTTAAAAAAGTTAAACTTCCCAAGATGTGTCTCATTGTTCTCAATCTCATAGGATCCCTAAAGCCAATGTTTTTCTCCCAGATCATTGAGCAAATGACTTTAGGAATGACAACTCCAAGAACGAGTGATAAAACGATCTATGTGCATGAATGCATCTAAGATATATATGATATATTCAAACTATGATACTAAGCTATAATGAAGATAATGATATGATAAAGATATTAATAAACTATACTAACATGATATGCTAGCATGGATATACTATGATATGAAATGCTTCTAAATGCTAAAAACGTTATTCTAACAAAGAGAGGCTAAAATGCTTGATATAATTAGACTATAATGTAGATGCATAAAACTTGGATGATTGATTATGAAGAAATGGGCTCTACTTATAGAAGAAATAGGGAAATGGATGGTTAATATTCAATAATATTAACAAGGGCTAGGATTGAAAACTACTCAATCCATGTTTACAATTTTCACCAATGAAATGGTGACAATTGTCAACAAAAGGTGGCTTGAGAGGAGATGTAAGAGACATTAAATTCCTGGGAAGACATGGGGGTCACCCTAGGAGGGTATGGTTAGTGTTAATTAGGATTAACTAGTGGATAAAGCTTTTACCCAAGAGGTAAACTCTTGTGTAAGGGTTAATAAGATAATCAGGGTCAAAGTCATGAGTGCTTGATGAGACCCTTGGGTTGGATGAGGGTTAAGTTAGAGAGAAATTCTCTAACCATGAGTGAAGGTTGGATTAACCATTAATGGTTAGGAAGACTTTGGGACAAATTTGTTAGATCCTTGTAAATTTGGGGAACTCAACAAGTTGTTGAAAAAGATAAAGTCTTAAATGCATTTAGAAGAGTTTCTTCCAAATTTGAAAAGTGACTTGCCCAAATTTAGGGATGTGATATGATTAGGGGAATTAAGGCTAGTTAAGTGGAATTTGAGAGGTTCTAGAAGAATGATTAGGAGGAAAGTGGGAAATGTAGGAGAATGCGAGTGGGGGGGGGGTTATAAATAAATTTGATTTATTTATATACAAGGATGATTTTAATAAATTTAATTAAAACAATGAAAAGGGGATTTAATTAAATAAAGCGATTCATTTAATTAAAGGTTAGAAAGTGGTTATATGAATTTAATTAAATAAATTGAATAATTTATTTAATCAACTCGATGAAAAATGAAGAAATTAATTAAATAGAATTTAATTAATAGGGGGATGCAGTTTAAATAAATATTAAATATTTATTTAACTATATGGTCAGATTTATACGTCTACAACACCTATGGTCATCAACATCACATTCTTCATCAGAAAACACTTGTTGGTGGTATGATTCTATCCTCTGCCTCTGATCATCCACATCCTGAGACTCATTATTTGAAGATAAATCTACCTCTTCCAGATAAGAAGTAATCATCAAACAATCCACGTTATCATCTTGAAACACTTCATGATCTTCATCTTCCTGTGATTCCTCATTGGCAACTATCAATTGTGCAACTGCATAATGCTAAGATGAATGTGGAGATTGACAAGCAATACACCATGGAGTATCCTCAATTACATTTGTTGTAAACTTTTGCAAAGGATCAGGAGTTTGTTGCTCCTGCTTATCCTTTTGATTTTGCTGAACTGGCTTACCATCTCTCTGATTTTGTTGAAGTGGCTTACCATCCTTCCAGTTAGTATTATAAGGGCAAGTCTACAATCTTGGAGGTCTGTTAACCCCATTAAATTTTTGCTTTTCCTATCCACTACCTTTCTCATTCTTTGCAACAATATACTTGACATATTTCAAGGTCCTAAGTACCTTGTCTAATTTATCTTCATCCTTAGATTTTAAGCCTAAAGTCTTTTCTATTTTCTCCTTGGAACTCTTAAATAATTTAGGATCCTCTCGTCTTCCAAGTTTACCAAAAGCTCTTCTATTGCTCTCAATGTCAACTGCTATCCTGAATGCATCTCTCAAAGTGTGAGGATCTTTATCTCTAAGAATGTATGCCATCTTTCGATCAAATGCATTAAAATAAGTTGTTAGACAAACATTTTCTTCCAACCTTAAAATCTAAAACAATTTATACATAGCCTTTTGAAACCTTATGTTGAAATCATTTACAACTTCATTAGGTAGCTTCTTTATGTTATTGAACTCATTCAACATAAAACTTGGATTAAACTTATCACCATATTGTTCCTTAAAACAATTTTCAAACTCCTCCCAAGAAATAATGCTTGCAGCAGGTAATCCTATGTACCAATCTCTAGCATCTTCTATCAAAGATTGCACAAATAGCTTCATTACTATATCATCATTGTCCACTTCATAGTCATTTAAATTATCAATGAAGGCTTTTATATGCTCCTCTGCTGTTATAACATTATTTCCTGTAAACTTGCTTATTTTGTCTCTCAACTCATTTGGAATTTGATTAGGGTAACCAAGGATTCCATCAAAATTCAACTCTCGGTATCTCTCTAGATGGATAGGCCTTCTCTGAAATTGCCCTCCAACATTATGGCTACTAGTATTTGTTCCAATGCTTTGCATCTTAGGAACTCGGGACTGAGTTGTGTTTTGAGATGTATTTTTACCCTCCTTCCCTTTGTTGGCAGTTCTTGCAGAATTGATACCTTGGACATTTTTGGGTAGGGATATTATCAATTTGTTGTGCCTATGGGCCTGAATTAGAAACACCTTGAATATTGGATGGGCCAACAACATATGAGGCATTATTTTGTGTAGACATTTTTAGGAAACTAATCTTCCTCTTCATCTTTTCTATGGCAACTTCCATCTCTACCTTCTCTAACTCTTTTTTAAGATCCTCACTTTCCCTTCTTGCCTTTTCTAGTTCCATATCAGCCTGGGACACTCCATGTGATGGTTGACTTAGGTCTGGGGCACAAATAGTCTTTTGATCATTGATCTTTAATCCAGGTAACTTGTGTTTACCTTTATCCAATTCAGTCTTTTGGGCTTGAGGCTTAATAAGGTCTAATGGCTTTTGTTTAGGATCAACTTGGTCTTTAGGTTTTACTCTAAGAATCTATTCTATTTTTTGATCAAGTATTTCTCTCAAGACATGATCCTCAACACTTGATTTTGGTTCTTCACAATTCAAGGCCTTCAGTGTGACTAATTTTCTTAGTAACCTATCTCTCTCAAAAACAACATTGACAACTTCAGATTCCTCTTTTTCTTTCTCTTTTCTTAACTGGATTTGTTTTTGGATTTCCTTTCTCAAATAATCTACTTGATACTTGTATACCAAAGATACTCCTCATGTACCCCTCAATTAGAGATAGAAAATCCACTGGGAAGTGAAGCTTGACATGCCCAAGAAGTGTGTGTCGAGGGTGGAGCCAGTGTTGGCAGGATTCTATCTATCCAGTTGAATGTGATATTCTAGGCTAGGAGATTCAACACATATTGTCTTTGGATATCCTAGGGAAGTACTTGATTGATTTCAGTTGTTTATGGTTATATCTTATTGCTTGTTGTGTTTGGTGTCAAAGTATTTTGTCGAAACATCAATCCAATAGGTTAGTTGTTAGTTATAGTGGGTTTGACATCTTTTCCTAGCAAGAATATTGTCATATGTGAGCTAGACTTGACATACTTAGCGCAATCACCGTAATTTTGTACTTCCGCGGGTTTGCATATCAAACTAGAGGGATCACTTTTTGTTTCACTAGGTTTACTCTATTTATCTTTGTCATATCTTGCAGTCGCTCTAGTCTAGCGGGTTTGCACCCTGTTCTAGCGGGTTTGCTATCAGTGGAGACACCTAAAAATGTCTCATTAACTCTACACTAATTATTCATCTATTTAATTAAGTAATTCTTTAATTATTTGATTAAACTAACTATTCCTTCTAATCATCGCCCTTCAACACTTCTAATTATTCTATTTCTTCTCTCAAATCATTTTTAATCAATTAACCCTATCTCAATTATTAATTAAATATCAATTATTTAATTAATTATGATTTATTCCTTAGTTAAATAATCGTTATTATTTAATTAATTCTATTTCCTAAGTTTAAATAATTTTATTTAAATTATTTAAATTAATTAATTATTCCTCCAATTCCCCAAATTATAATTCCAATTAATTTCATTTATCTCTAATTCATATTTCCCCAAATTATAATTTCAATTAATTTCATCTAATTCCATTTCATATTTTCTCAAATTCAAATCTCATATCATTTCATATTTCCAAATTCACATTTTCCCCAAATCTGAATTTCAATTAATTTCATGTGCATTTCAACATTCAAAAGACCAAATTCAAATCCACATTGAAAATGAAAATCAAATTCAATTTCAAATTCCTACAACACATGCTAAAATCAGGACTGATTGATCAAATCAGTTGTCTAATCAATTAACTCATCAATCATCCCTTTTAACTCAAAATCAATCCACTTATCTCTCCAATAAATCCAGTCAACTAATCCATCTATCTAGTTCACTCTTCAATAAATCTAGTTGACTACTCAATCAAATGAGTTAACAAATCAATCAGTTGAGTTCACTGATCAATCAATTGCAGTTATCTATCAATCAACACTTGAGTTCTATTTCTCACCCCCTTTATGTTGAAAATCTATAAATTCAACCTTCTTTCATCAATTCAATCTAGCTTTTTGAGAATCACAGTCTTCAAAATATTTGTATGCAGGAAATTGGTGCAATACCTGAGAGCCATCAACCACGCAAATTGGAGAAGAACAATGGAAGCACAAATGGAGAATAGGGAGTTTTAATTAGTTTAATCTTCTTATTTCCTTCATTTATTTCATTGAATTATGTTTAGAATCAGTTTAATTAGTTAAGGATTCTTGTGATTCATCCTTTTAGTCTAATTAGCCTCAGATTCCTGACAATTTCAAGCATGATGACATTTGGTGAACCCGATGTGAAACACTCTGACCTTTAATTTTTGTTTTGACATATTTTACAAGTCTGTACGGACATAGGAAATTGGACGTCGCAATTGCATACGTAGAAATTCGCAATTGCTCATATCATATCGCAATCGCCCTGACATCATGTCGCAATTGATCAAATAAGACGTCACAATTGCTTAAAAATATCATAATTTCCCTAAAAGATTGATAATTAAAAAAAAATTGTGTCATTTTTGCATGATTTTGTATTGCGCATCTAACCCTAAAATTTTATCGAATTCTGGAAAATTTGATTTCTGCATATAAAATATATCTAATCCAATGTCAAGAAAGGTGACATTCCAAATTTCAGGTGCAAGGAAGGAAAAGAAAAATAGGAGACAACAAAAAGCTTGTCAGGGTTTTCTAAAGGCTGAAAAAGAGCTTCGCAAGATCAAAGAAAGAGAGGAGATCACTCAGTATCACAGAACCATCCATCACTTTTTAATGAATTATGAGTACTTTGATGGAATTGATGTGTTGGCTCGCGTACTGTGGAACAATATCATTGCAGAATAACTCTTCTATCTTCTGTCGTTTCCTTCTGTTTTTCTATTAAAAGTTCGAAAATAAAAAAAATAATAAAAAAATCTCAAAATAAAAAAAAAAAACTAAAAAAAGAAGAAGTTGCAATTGCTATCACATCATGTCGCAATTTCTTACACAGTAATTCACAATTGATGGTTCATCATGTCGCATTTGATATGATATCAATTCACATTTGATTAGTAGGTTAGTTGCATTTGATAGATTTAGGTTTTTGTTTTCTGTTTTATTGTAGTTTTGGTTTTTACCAAAACACCTTTTTGTCTATGAAAAGACATAACTCTGTAACCTGAAAAATTAGGCTGGATAACCCACCGTGTGTTGACTAACATTATTATTTTTCTATAGGGGTAGCTTAGAAACACTTCTTTTTGGTGCTTTAAGAAAGAACAAAACAACTTTCATCATTGCTATACTGGTTAAAATGAACACCATGTATGTGTGGAGAACCATCCCCACTTAGGATAGAAAATAATTGCATTGAAGGGATAAAAATAACCTTGTCTTTTGTGTCTTCGAAGGGATAGGTATTATGCTCTCCCCTTCAATGGGTGATCAGAAAACTAGACTCTCTTCTTTCATGCTTTCTTTTATTTTATGTAATTAAATCCTTTAGAAGGCCCACCCTCCCGAGTTGCCCTTAGGGCGCCATTAAGGCTGGTGAGAGGGGAATGACATAAGTGGCCAACGGCTAAAGCCAAGTAATCTAAGCCACTATAATCAAATGCATATATGATGAAGATCATGTGCAACAAGTGTTACATGTCACAATGATGTTATACCTCCATCAATGCCTATACGGTGCATGAAAATCTATAGAGCGTAACCTCTACAGATTGAGAGACCTCCCTCAACGGAGTGTAAAATGCTATTGATTATGACCACTAGAATGGAACCCTGTCTAAACACCATAAAAATTAGAAGCCAAATTGAGTTAGTATCCAGACACTTGTTTTATCACAGTGCAAGGGTAGGGAAGAATCTACCCCCAAGACACTCACCATAAACCTCCCAGGATAACGATCCAATTGAGGAGCAATCTTCTTTGGTCTAATTTCTGAAAAAAAGGCAAAAAAACGGGCGCACCCTAGGGTGTGACACAATTGTTTGAGCTGACGGAGTATCAAGATGTGGGCTGTGATAATATTGTTGGTATTATGGATGTGTTGCATTTGTTTTATCATTGATGTCAACACTTGTCAACACTTATCCTTCTGGAGATCTTTGGTTATGTTGAACTGACACATTATGTTCACCGACAAGTTCAGTGACTTATGCACAGTCACTGGTATATTGTTCACCAACACTAAGGATGACTTGTTACCATCTGGAGATCGCTTGGTTATGTCGAAGACATGGTTTGGATACTTGGTTTTGGTATTTTGGTTATTGGTCTAATCGGGTTGACATATTTGTTGTTACCGACAAATTGGTCTAGGTTATGGACTGACATGCATTATCTTTTTCAAATTAGCACAACACGTTATGGAGATGACTTATTAATTGGATATTATTGTAAATGTATTGAGCCGACATGATACATCGTATCTTGAATTATTTGTAATTAATTTAATTTTAATATTCTTATTAAGCCGACCTACACATTTGGTCTTAGGTTTTGGTATATATGCAAGTTCTCATTTGTGAGATAATGAATATGGAAGATAACGGTATATGATTTATGGTATTGTAACATGGTATGTGTGAATATTGAAGATCATATGAGTAGACCATAGAGAAGTTTTGAAGGTGTTTATCAGAGCTTAACTGATACTAAATCCAGCATTGGAGATGCTACTTTGAGTAGTACATTATCATTGGATTTAACCATCCAATTGTAGTTAGTGTGACTCCTATTTTGTGATTGAGCAGTGAGCTCTAGGCGGTTGGCCTTTCTGCATGTGCAAACCCCATTTTTATACACATACTATCTACAATAGTATCATTTGATTGTGGGTAAGGTTTCCCACCATGGTTTTTCCCCTTATTGGGTTTCCACCTACAAATCTCTGTGTTACGTGTTGCGGATGTTGTTTCTCTTTTTGTTTTATGCATTGAGTTTCACTGGTATTAATATTAACTGCTAATCTATCAACTGACATTAAGTTTGGTTTACCGGTATTAAGTATCAAGTTTGATTAAGTTATATTTGGGTTGAAATTAATAGACAACTGATTCACCCCCCTCTTAGTTGCCTCCGGGTCCTAACAATTGGTATCAGAGCTAAGTCCTCTTTTTGCAGAAGTTCAACAGCTTGAGGAGATTCTATGGCAACTAACTTTTTTAAGAATGATAGTCCGAAACTTGATGGAACTAACTATGGTATATGGAAGATTAGAATGGAAACACATCTGAATTGCATTGGAAGAGACATATGGGATGTTACAAAGAATGGCTATGTTGGTCCTACACCGAATCAACCTAATCCACCAACATTGGGTAAGGATCAAGAGAATGATTGTAAAGCAAGAGAAGCACTTTTGAACGCCTTGTCAGATCAGCAAATCATGGGATTATCAGACCAATCTACTGCTAAAGCTATTTGGGATAAATTGGAGACATTGAATGAAGGAGATACCACTATCAAAATTGCAAAAGTGGAATGCTTTTGGGTCAGGTATGAAAATCTGAAAATGGAAGAAGATGAAAGATTTTTTGCTTTTATGGAAAGGGTTAATGAAATTGTTTTGGGAATACAATGTTGTGCAGGATCCTTGAGTGAAGATGAAATTGTTTCTAAAGTTTTAAGAGCATTGCCACTGGCATATAAAATGAAAGTAACTACTATTAATGAGTTGAGAACAATTCCTAATACATCAGTATCTAGAGATACCTTGGTTGGAAAACTTTCAATATTTGAGCTTGAGGAATTTGGTCCTATTGCTACAATTAAGACAAATTTTGCCTTCAAAGAATCATCATCTGCATCATCATCATCATCTGACAAATCTTATTGGAAAGCACTTTATGCAAGAGAACTTGAAGATATTAGAAAGGAAAATGAAGAATTGGAAGAACTTGAAGCACTATTTGCAAGGAAAATGCTTAAAGGTCATATTGGAAGTAAGTATGAAGGTAAAACACCATTTAAATGTTTTAACTACAATAAAGTTGGTCATATGGCATCTAGATGTCCTGATAGACATGCAAGATTGAGAGAAGAAGCTAAAAGAACATATAAGCCTAACCCTGAATATTAGAGATACAAATTTAAGAATAATAGAGACAAATCATGTTACTATGCTGATGAAGGAGTTACTAATAATTCTGATGGAGAACTGACAAACAATGGATGGGATTTTATTACAATAAAAGAAGATCAACAAACATCTACTGTTCCACGAGTAGAGCAGGCCCTGACAACTAAAATTGAAGAAAAGGATGAATGGATTATTGATTCCGGTTGTTCACACACATGACTGGTGATAAAAGTAAATTCTTATAGTAAGATTTGGAGATGATAAAGCTTGTTTGATCAAAGGAAAAGGCACTAGATGTTTTGATGGTAAGCATGATACTGACAACGTTTATTATGTTGAAGGTTTGAAGCATAATATTTTGAGTGTTGGTCAATTAGTTGAAAAGGGATTTCAGTTACAGTTCAAGAATGATAAATGCAAAATCACGAATAGAACTAGTTTGGAGATTGCAACCGGTAATCAAACTAGAGGTATTATCTTTCATTTGAATAACAATGAAAAGACATGCTTGATTGCACATATTGATCAAAGTTGGCTATGGCATAAAAGAATTTGTCATGTGAATTTTGATTGCATTGTAAAGATTAGTTCAACTAAAGTAGTAAGGGATTTACCTAAGATTGTAAAACCTCATAATTCGGTATGTAAGGAATGTCAAATGGGAAAGCAAGTTAGAACAACTTTTAAGAGTATTTATGAGAAATCCAATAATGTTCTTGATTTAATTTATACCGACTTATGTGGTCCGACAAGAACAAGAAGTCTACAGGGAGATAGATACTTTATGCTAATCATTGATGATTATTCTAGAATGTGTTGGGTTACTTTTCTCAGGGAGAAATCAGAAGATTTTGGGAAATTTAGACTATTCAAGGCAATGGTAGAGAATGAAACCGATAAAAAAATCAAATGTTTAAGATCAGATCAAGAAGGTGAATTTCCATCTAAGGAGTTTAATACATTCTGTGAAGTGAATGGAATCAAAAGACAACTATCAGCACCTCAGACACCTCAACATAATGGAATTGTGGAAAGGAAGAAATGAACTATTCTGGATGTAGCTAGAAGCATGATATTGGAAGCAAATCTACCTCATGTGTATTGGAGAGAAGCAATGAATACAATGGTTTACACTTTCAACAGAGTTCACATCAAAGGTGAAACCGGTAAGATCCCTTATGGACTATAGTTTGGTAATACTCCTACTCTTAAATATTTTAGAATATTTGGAAGAAAATGCTATATTAGGAGAGATGAGTATATTGGTAAATTTGATCCTAGAAGTAATGAAGGAATATTTCTTGGTTATTCATCTAAGAGCAAGGCATATAGATGTTTCAATAAAAGATTGCAGAAAATAATTGAGAGTGCAAATGTGAAGATAGATGAACACTTTAGAGGAAATTCAAGGTCTATAGATTCTGAACCGACAATAGAGATGATCATAAATGAACCTATACAGAGTGCACTAGTACAAAATGTGGATCTAGTCACACCGGCATTATCAGAGAATCCCACAGTGACTGAAGAACAACAACAAGTGAACACACCCAGGTATGTAAGACTAAATCACTCTGAAAGTCAGATAGTTGGGAATAAGTATCAAGGTGTAATGACAAGAGGGAGATTGGAAAATAAAGAGGTATGTTTAATTTCTCAAATTGAACCAACATCTGTTATTGAGGCATGTGAAGATAAACCTTGGATTAAAGCTATGGAAGATGAATTAGAACAAATTGAAAAGAACAATACATGGACATTGGTTCCTCGACCTAAAGACAAAAATGTAATTGGAACTAAATGGGTATTCAGAAATAAACTTAATGAAGATAGTAAGGTAATCAGAAACAAAGAAAAATTAGCGTGTAAAGGATATTCATAGAAAGAGGGAATTGATTACAATGAAACCTTTGCACCGGTAGCTAGAATTGAGGCAATCAGATTATTTCTCGCATTTGCAACCCACAAGAACTATAAAGTATATCAAATGGATGTAAAATGTGCATTTCTAAATGGTGATCTTGAAGAGGAAGTTTACATTGAACAACCTGATGGATTTTTATTGACAAATGATAAAGATATGGTTTGCAGATTAAGGAAAGCTTTGTATGGATTGAAGCAAGCTCCTAGAGCTTGGTATGCTAGATTGGACAAATATCTTTTGAAGCTTGGTTACACTAAAGGTAATGCTGAAAACAACTTATATTTCAAAGTGACTAATGAAGATATCTTGGTTATTGAAGTTTTTGTTGATGATATCATTTTTGGAGGAGAAGATGGATTGTGTAAAGACTTTGCTAATAAGATGTAGGAATAATTTGAAATGTCTATGATTGGGGAGATTTTTTTTTTTTTAGGATTGTAGATTTCATAGACTGATAAAGGTATATTCATATGTCAAACAAAGTACTTGAAGGAACTACTGAATAAATTTGGTATGGAAAACTCTAAACTGGTAAGTACTCCTATGACTACAACTGATAAATTGACATTGAAGGATGATTCAGACCATGTTAATCTGACAAGATACAAATATATGATAGGAGGTTTATTGTATTTAACACAAACAAGACCTGATATAATGAATGTAGTATGTATTGTTTCAAGATTTCAGAGTAATCCTAGAGAAAATCATTAATTAGCAGTGAAAAGGATTTTCCGATATCTACAAGGCACAACAAATCTTGGTTTATGGTATCCAAAAGATGAAAAATTTGATTTATGTGCATACACTAATGCAAATTGGGCAGGAGATGTAGATGATAGAAAGAGAACCACCGACATGGCATTCTTTCTTGGTAGCAGATTGATTTCATGGTTGATCAAGAAACAGAGTTGTACATCATTATCAACAACAGAATCAGAATATGTTGCAGCAACAACTAATTGTACTCAGGTATTATGGATTAAGAAAATGTTGAAGGACATAAAGGTAAAATGCAAAGAACTTATAATCATTTATTGTGATAATTTAGCAGCAATTGATGTATCAAAGAATCTGATATTTCACTCTAAGACTAAACATGTTTCTATCAAATATAATTTTCTGAAAGAGAATGTTGAAGCAAAAGAAGTGAGATTGGTTTATGTGAATACTAAAGAGTAGATTGCAAATATATTTACTAAGCCTTTTCCTAAGCAAACTTTTGAATATCTCAGAGACTAGCTTGGGGTAATACCCTCACCGGTAGAGACTTAGATAGTTGATGATTGACATCAAACCGACATAATTAATAGAGAAACCTTTTTCTGGCTTTGATGGAGGAGAGCTACTTCTCAGGGCGAGTAGTTGGTTATAACAATTGGTTATTATAATTGGTTCTATGAGTTGGTTGTATATTCTAGTATTTGTATTGCTTTGGCATTTGATGTCAAAGGGGGAGAGATATCTATGGAAAAAATTTGTATTTAGGAGAGATTATTCATTGGGGGAGAGATATATACTCTCTGCATTTGTATTTTAATTTTTGGAGATTTTTGGTTTTTGTTTTGGCACTTAGATGTTTTTCCATCTTGTGTTGCCATCAATGCCAAAGGGGGAAATTGTTGGTATTATGGATGTGCTGCATTTGTTTTGTCATCGATTTCAACACTTGTAAACACTTATCCTTCTAGAGATCTTTGGTTATGTTGAACCGACACATTATGTTCACCGACAAGTTCAGTGACTTATGCACAGTCACCGATATATTGTTCACTGACAGGTTATACTGTTCACCAGCACTAAGGATGACTTTTTACCATCTAGAGATCGCTTGGTTGTGTTGAAGACATGGTTTGGATACTTGGTTTTGATATTTTGGTTATTGGTCTAATCGGGTTGACATATTTGCTGCTACTGACAAATTGGTCTAGGTTATGAACCGACATGCATTATCTTTTCTAGATCAGCACGACACGTTATGGAGATGACTTATTAATTGGATATTGTTGTAAATGTATTGAGCCGACATGATACATCACATCTTGACTTATTTGTAATTGATATAATTATAATATTCTTAGTAAGCTGACCTACACATTTGGTCTTAGGTTTTGGTATATATGCAAGATCTCATTTGTGAGATAATGAATATGGAAGATAACGGTACATGATTTATGGTATTGTAACATGGTATGTGCAAATATTGAAGATCATATGAGCAGACCATAGAGAAGGTTTGAAGGTGTTTATCAGAGCTTAACTGGTACTGAATCCAACATTGGATTTGCTACTTTGAGCAGTACATTATCATTGGATTTAACCATCCAATTGTAGTCAGTGTGAGTCCTATTTTTTGATTGAGCAGTAAGCTCTAGGCGGTTGGCCTTTTTGCATGTGTAGACCCCATTTGTATATGCATACTATTTGCAGTAGTATTATCTAATTGTGGGTAAGGTTTCCCACCGTGGTTTTTCCCCTTACATGATTTCCACGTACAAATCTTTGTTTTATGTGTTGTGGATGTTGTTTCTATTTCTATTTTATGCATTGAGTTTCACCAATATTAATATTAATTGCTAATCTGTCGATTGACATTAAGTTTGGTTTATCGGTATTAAGTATCAAGTTTGATTAAGTTATATTTGGGTTGAAATTAATAAACAACTGATTCATCCCCCCTCTCAGTTGCCTCTGGTCCTAACAAATGCTTGTGACCTTTTGGCATTAGGAGAGTCAGTCTGATATCGAATTGCCCAAATACAACGAAAACAAAATGGGGCCTTGAAAAAGACTCCAACATTCATGGGAATTTGAAAAATGTTTCTTAAACAAGTATATTTTTCATGGTTTTATTCTTTTTGATGTGTCTGTTGTGTCCTTTACTACATTTCACCAAGCTCAAACATTTTAGAAAATACCAAAAAACAAAGTGTAATCTCAACTAAAGTTTTGTCAAAAAAACATCAACAAGATCAAATCCCTCAACAAAGTCAATTTTCAATATCAACAAGATCAAAACCTTACAACAAACAAGTTTGTCAACATCAACATCAACATCAAACTTTTGCAACATTCTATAAATAAAGAAAACATCTTACATGTTGTGATCTTAGGTTCAAACCAATCAAACAAACATCATGGATTGGTGCTATGCATTTTGTAGGGAAGGTGAAGAATTGATCTCTTCCATTTCTATTCCATCACAATCCATCGTGATCTACCAGACAACCTTGCAATCTACCTCAATTCAGTATCTGTTAAATTCCACCTATCGATTGCCTCAAGCTCATGCTCCTAGGTTCGGTGGTCTGCTTGCAACCCTTGTACTGTGTCAATGCTTGAGGATTTGAACAAGTCTTCAAGTTGCCTCAAGTTCTTTTCATCCAATCGGTTCACAACCAACTCTTCCTCCATCAACATGTTCATAACCAACTTTGATACCATCTGATGCAGATAAGGTAGGGAGGTCCAATAAAGGACAACCCCACCTTGCAGCCTAAAACATAAACACCATGAAAGATATCGGTAACCGGTTCACACAACACAAGATATAACCGGGGAAAATAAAAAAAAGAGCAATCTTTATAATAATTTAATGAATTACATATGCCCTCAAGTTTTACACATGCTGGACCGTAGCCCAAGATTATAAAACAATTCTTAGAACTCAAATCTATGATCCACAAATCATCTACTCAACAATTCGGCCTCCAATAATAGTCTGCACTATCTGCACTGATATGGACCTCAGTCCCTCCAGACTTTAGTCCCCCCAGACTAGAATCTCTCCAGAAACTACATCTGTTCTGAATCTTTTCTTCTTCAAACCTCTGTCTTCTCAAATAAATCTCCTATCTTCCTCTTTATACCATCCACAAGCAACAACATCTCGATCAAGCCGGCCAAAGATCCACTGGTTCATAATGAAACATGCAAATAATATGTTAGCCCAAATCATCAAGAACATCTCCAACAATTCTTAGAAATTAGCACGGACCTCCAAGAACATTGATCAAGTCCAAAAGAACATCTTCCAATGATCCGCAAGTTATGGAAACCATCTGCAACCCAATTCTTCTTCACTCCACACACTGCAAGACCAACCGATAAGAACACACCAACACCAAACCAATATCAGAATCAATATCTCATCGGAATCAAGTCCAAATGCCATGAATCTCGAATATGATTAAGACAATAATCTCCAAATGTTGAATCCAAATCTGCAACACTAAATCCACAAACATGAAGAAACACAACAATCTCCAAGCAACTCCACTACTAACTGCTCCAACCGGATGAACTACTCAGATGCTCCTGCATCACTAATTTTAGCATTTTTACAATTTAACTTAAAAAGAGGGAATCAAGTTATAACCAGTGAATCTAATCATAATTATCAGCCCTATATTTATTAGATTGAGGCTAGATCTATTGGATTCACCCCTCTTTAATGTAATTGGTCCCTAAGAAAAATTAGTGGTTTTACTACCCTAGTGGTGAAAACCCTAATTTTCACCATATTGCACTAATAATGTGGATATTAATGATGATATGTATGAGGTTATTAAGATTAATCATGAGCTATCTTCAATATTTTCAAAAGCTTTAATCCTAGCACCTAGTGACAAACAAAGTGATTCATCACTAGAACATGGTCCTTGTTTGTAACTTGCAGTAGCTCCTCTACCAAAATTGTTATGGTTCCTCTTACATCTTTTCCACTATCCCTAAGTGATGTCAAGAAAGATTGGGAGGGGGATGGTTTTTTAGACTAGCTTCACTTGTGCAATAGACTCTTTTTTGTTCTTGGTTGCATATGACGTGTTTCCCTCATGATGTGATGCTTGATGAGTCTTTGTGCTACATTATGATCTCTTTGAATGACCCTTGTTGCTTAGTTGTCACAAGGTAACAAAGGGACTAGAACTATTACAACATTCTTCTTGTTACAAGTGTGATTATGGTTGCACCAAAAGATCAAGCTATTAATGCCCGATATAACCACTAGACTTATAGAATCCACATGAGGTGGTTAAGCCATGTCACAAACCAAAGTGTTGTGTTGCACAACACAAGGAGACTAAGGGGGTACACCTTGCAACAATACCCCCCCCCCCGCCCCATCACAAGTGAGGGGGTTGAACCTGTGACCAAGCTCTGATACCAGTTGTTAAAAATATGGTTGTTGTTGCACCAAAAGATCGACCTATATTAATGCTCGATATAACCACCAGACTTATAGAATCCATAGGAGGCGGTTAACTCATGTCACAAACCCGAGCACCATGCTGCACAACACAAGGAGACCAAGGGTGCACACCTTGCAACACTTCTATTCTATCTCATTTCTTCTATATGTCATATTCATGTTATGTCTTAAATTTGCTCTCGTTGTAAACATGCTTTTTTATTGTCTACTTGGGGATGATGCAAAGCATTGCGATCTATCCTTTTGGCATTTTCCATGTTGACACAAAAAGAGTTTTATTGTTCATCTTATGTTCTCTTCTTCAATCATGCTTGTAGTTACACTACCTTTGGGGGATGAGGTCATTTCATTACAATCATACTTAATATACATGATTTATCTGATGTGCATATAGATCCTAGTTAGTGGATCCCTTATGTTCTCTTTCTTTGTGTCTTGTTAACCATCACCTTTGATTTTGTCATTCTTGGGCACATGTCAATATTGTAACATGCTTGTCTTTTAGATTTATTTATGTTACCTTAAAGCAATTGTTCTTGGTAAGGCATATGTATAATCGCTTTAATGTGGGGGCATACACTACTCTTTGTTACACTTTGTGCATACACCATCAAGGTTTGGGTTGTACACTTTGATCACACACCATAACATGTAGTCGATCTTTATTCAAATTACTTTACAAGATGAGGCTTTGTTTTGTAATCTTCATGCTTTGTGCAATCTGTAGCACCCATTTTGTAGTCAAGTTTTTTTCTTTCCTTGTGTCAACATGACTCATAGTAAGCATATCCTTCCTAGACCAAGAAGTAATATCGTTTCTTCTCTCTCTTCTCTTCATTTGTTTCTCCTTTTATCTTGATAATAGATTGACAAGTGTAGACATCTAAAAATGTCTCATTAATTCTACACTAATTATTCATCTATTTAATTAAATAATTCTATAATTATTTGATTAAACTAACTATTTCTTCTAATCATCGCCCTTCAACACTTCTAATTATTCTATTTCTATTCTCAAATCATTTTAATTAGTTAACCATATCTCAATTATTTAATTAATTACAACATTTTTCTTACTTAAATAATCTTTATTATTTAATTAATTCTATTTTCTAAGTTTAAATAATTTCATTTAAATTATTTAAATTAATTAATTAAATTCCTCCAATTCCCCAAATTATAATTCCAATTAATTCCATCTAATTTCATCTAATTTCTCCCAAATTTGAATTTCATATAATTTCATCTAATTTCATATTATCAAATTCATATTTTCCCCAAATTTGAATTTCAGTTAATTTCATGTGCATTTCAGCATTTGAATGACCAAATTCAAATTCAAATTGAAAATGAAAATCATATTCAATTTCAAATTCCTACAACACACGCTAAAATCATAATCGATTGATTAAATCAGTTGTCTAATCAGTTAACTCAGTTAACTCATCAACCATCCTTTTTAACTCAAAATCAATTCATTCTTCTAATCAATCAATTCAGTTTTCTAATCAATCAATTTAGTCTTCTAATCCATCAATTCAGTCATCTCCCTAGTCTATTCAGTCTTCTGGTCAATCAAATGAGTTTACTAATCCATCTATTCAGTTCACTTTTCAATCAATCCAGTTGGCTACTCAATCAAATGAGTTAACAAATCAATCAATTGAGTTCATTGATCAATCTAAATCAGTTATCTATCAATCAACACTTGAGTTCTATTTCTCACCTCCTTTGTGTTGAAAATCTATAAATTCAACCTCTTTGCTCAATTTATTTTAGAATCACAACATTGAAATTTTGAGAATCACAAAAATGAGAGTCTTCAAAGTATTTGTATGCAGGAAATTGGAGCAATACCTGAGAGCCATGAACCACGCAAATTGGAGAAGAACAATGGAAGCAAAGATGCAGAATGAGGGAGTTTCTATTTGAATACATTTCTCATTTCCTGTATTGATTTTCATTGATTATGTTTGATGTTTGTTAATAAGTTGAGAATCGGTGATTAGTTCTTATTTGCTAATGATCTTAATACATTTATGACATTCAGACATAGAAACAATAAGATCCTAAGTCCCTAGGGGCTTGGTGTTTCTTGTCCCTTTACTATATTGATAAAAGTATTTCAATTCTATTTTGTACTTTAATGAGAGTATGAGCGTAAGTTCATACTCTTTCTAAAGTGGGGGATAAATGTAGTATCATAAATTGTATCAAATTGCAATTTCATACAAGCACTTAGGCCTCACTTTGGTGTTTTTTTCCTCAGTGTTGTGATTATGCTTGATTACATTCACACCAATGTCAAATCTATGATCCTTATCTTTTTCTCTAATTCCTAGACCTTGGCTCAACCCAAAAAGATTGGTCAAGCATTATTAGCACACTTGACCTCTTGGTCAAGGACACCTATTGCCCTTGACCTCTTGGTGAAGGATGCCTAACACCCTTGTTCAGAATAAAAGGGTTTATTTTTGAACCCTTTAATGGTAAAGAATATTTGAGTAAGAATGTTTTTTAATGTCAACCTTCTTCATAAGTTTTAATACATTTCATGAGGATAGACATATTGGCAGTGGGCCAGCATCGCTTGCGGGGATTCACAACATGGTTTAACAGCCCCCTATGGATTCTATAAGTCTAGTGGTTGTATCAGGCATTGATAGGTTGATCTTTTGGTGCAATGACAACCCTAGCTTGTAACAAGTGGTGTTAGAGCTTGGTCATAGGTTTGAATCACGCAGGCCACAACGAGTGACGCTGGGAGGGGGGTTGTTGGCAGTGGGCCAACGTCCCTCATGGGGATTCACGACATGGTTTAATAGCCTCCTGTGGACTCTATAAATCTAGTGGTTGTATCAGGCATTGATAGGTCGATCTTTTGGTGCAACGGTAACCCTATCTTGTAGCAAGACCTATAAAAGAAAGTCTTACCCCCTCATTTGAAACATCTCTCGATTACATACTCTCAAGAGAACTTTAAATTCAAGTGAGCAAGTAGTCAAGCATCATTAAAGCATTCAAGAAGAGGTCAAGTATTTAGATTCCAAGCATCCAAGATGACATCCACATTGATTAAGTTATTATGAATACATCCATGAATTCCTACATAACAACATCAACCTTTTCATGAACTTCAAATCAAAGATGATCCATAAAGGTATATCTTTCAATTTCAGTTCTTGTCTTTGCCCCATTAAGGCACACTCTCTTTTCTATTTCATTCATCATAAGAGTTATTTTAAAACTTGGGGTTTGACCTAGGTAAAGGTATCTACCCAACAACATTTTTCCCTCTTGTGTGTGCAGGTGACAAATTTAAGAAAGAACAAATATAGATTTGGAAAGAGCAGACTAAGACACACAAGACCAAATTTTAAAGAAGTGAAAAGTATAGGTCAAGGTCACATAGAATCAGTGATTGACACTTTTCAAATGAAATTTTATAAAGATAATCACATCGACATCCTGGTTTCAAAACTATTTTTGATATCCTCATCTCACACTTTTGTGTCAAGGTTGCCCAACATCATTGATATGCATATCTAAACTTATATTTAAAAAATAGGTTCCTCTTGGCTTCCCATTTCTAGATCTGTACTTGATATTTGCATATCTATTTTGAAACTCTCAATGCATGTTGATCATTGTCAATTTTACATTATCAACCCCACTTCTTGAATTTCAATTCATATCATTTCAAAATTAATATTAAAATTAGGTAAGTGAATTTGATTTGTGCTTAGCCCCTTTCCTAATAAGTTTTGAGGTTGAACCTATTGAATTTCATTTACCATAATGTGATGTGTGATAAATGGGTTTGATCCCTAGCTTACATGGTTAAACTAGTGAACCTCATTTTCCAACATTATTGATGTAAATAATTTTTTACCTAACTAATTCACCTAGCGGGTCCTATTCACATACTTAATTTTACTTAGGTCCTAGGGAATCTTTCTAGAAGGTGTTAGTTGTCATAAGATCTTATCTTATGTTATCTTTTTATATTTACTTTCAGTTACCTAGGTCATTTAATAATTGACACTTTAGTTGCCTCATTGTATAGGATTGTAAAGTAGAAAATTGGATCCTAGTGACTCCCCACCTAGGAGAGAGAAAGGAAGCCACTAGGATGATTTTCACTTGGACGTAATTTATATTCAAAAGAGGGGCTTGAATCCACTAGATCCAAATCCAAGGGAAACAAGGATGTGAATTCCAAGTGGATTGCAAGGGTTGAACTGTGATTTACCCTCTTTTGTAAATGAGAAAGTTGACTTGTTGACTATGTGGAAAAGAAAGAGAAAATGAGTGAAATGGAGAGCTACTAATTAGAGATCGCATTGTAACTTCGGATATGAGCTAATTAGACCGATACGGATCTACCCTGCAAATTTGGAGAAAAATTGTCGAGACCGTGGCGGGAATGTACATGGTCCTCCATAAAATCTGTGAAACAAAAAGGGTTCTTCCATCTCTGGAAATGAAGCCAAAACTTGCAATTATAGCTACACACCTGCAACCTACACAGATAAAATAGAGGAAAAGGGGTTGTGGATAGGGGTTTTCCTCAGTCAAACTCTAGTTGAGGAATCAACCTTGAAAGAAAGGAATTGCAAATGCTTGAATGTAAACAATAGAAATGTATACCTTGTAGATCTGTAACTTGTCAATGATGATTGCCTTGCTTCTTGAATGTAATCACAAGTGTTGCATGGAATGACATGTAACATGACAAAACCCTAACACACATACATGCTTGCAAATGAATGTTGAAATATTGCTCCAATGGATGAATGAAGAAGACTTGAATGCTTGAGTGCTTGATAATGTATATCTTTGCCTATGCTTTCTTATCACCCCTTCGCTTTAAATTTGCCTCCCATTCCTCCTTATGCAAATGAGAAAACCAACTTCCTTTTATACATGCCTCTTGAAGATTAATTCATCTCACAAAAGGTTGACATTGGGGAGATTTAGGATCCCGAAATGCAGATTGGGCTGGGGGGACCTATCTTGGGGCCACCCTAAGAGGGTGGGACAGGGGTGCCACGCCCCTATCCTACCCTATCTTGGGGCTCAGACAGGGTCCTAAGGCTATCTCAGGGCTCAAACATGAAGGGGGCAAGGGGTGAAAATGCAAAAATAGGTCTTGGTTGGGGAAGAAGATTTCGTTGCCGAGGTGAGGACCTAAAATGTGGTTAAAATTGCAGGAGACACAATTTTATGACACTACAAGGACTAAGACGCATGCCATGATGTTGTCTAATTCTATTCCTCAACCTATTCTTTATAAGAAAGACACTTCATTGTATATTTCATAATCAATCAATCATTCATTCAATCGATCGATGAAAATCTAGAGAACACTATATATAAGTTAAGAGAATATCATGTTAATAATGAAAAATTATTACCTAAATGGAAAAGACACCATAAAGAGGTGGACTTCAATACAAGAAGAGTTTATAGTAAATATATATGTGGCAAGTCATTTTAAACTAAACAAATAGAGATAAAATATCCTTTGTTGATTGTGAAGATAATTATTTGAGATAAAATTGCATAGAGATGAAAGAAAGTCAAGGAAACTAGTGAATTAAAGGAGAGTTAAAATATGTAGTAAGAAAACCCACGAACTTAGGGATAAGGAGCATAAGAATGTAATAAAAGGTAAAATTAAAAAGTTGAGTATAGGAAAAACTTTGAAGTGAACAATGATAAATTAGAGGAACCTCAATCAATGGATTGAAAACACACAAACTACTATCTTTGGAAATAACACCAAAGAGATCTTAGAAAATACCTCTGTCTTAAAGTTTATAAGGAAAATAAATAGATTAAGAGATAACCAAACCAAACATTATGATCTGAGTAGTCAATTTAAGGGATGAATATCTTAAATGGTACATAAAAACTTGTCTTGAACATGAAAAAAATGGGGCAGATAAAATTGGAGTTCTTAATTTTTTTTTTCTCTAGAAATTCTCTTAGAGAGTGTAAGAAAGATGAGGGAGATGTAGAAAAAAGGAGAACCAATTAGAGAATTTAATAAATAATTTAAAGGAGTTTGTAAGAAGTTGGATGAGCCTGCTTAAAAATAAAATGGTGAAATGGTTTGTATTGGTATTATTGCCTTCAATTAGAGCATCCTTAGATGGGAGAGTGTTTCAAACATGTGAAGAATTTATTTAAATAACATTACAAATTGAGCCCCAACCTTGAAAAATGTAAAATCAAGAGAATATAGAGATAGTAAAGTTAAAATTAGAATTGAAACAATTAAATATTTAACAATACACCTTTTCTAGAGGAGAGAATAGTTAGAAAATGACATTTAGTAGAAGAAAATATTTGATTTTATTACTATTCCAAAGAAGGTTCATATGAGGAATGATTACCCAATCATATAAAGGAAAATAAGGGCTATGGTGGTAAAATTGAGCTTTCTAGAACTTCCATGTAGGCTAAAAAGTGTGTTCTATGGTAGTTGCAATGAACAAGATGATCACAAAACCATTTATTGTCCATTCTTACTTTTTTGATTGGGATACGAAAAAGATCACAAACCTTGGTGCAATAAAAATATGCTACAATAATAAAACATATCATAGAGGCATGAGAGGGAAAAAAAAGGTTGGAAGAAGGGACCTACCAAATATAAAAATGTGGCCCTATAAATAACCTAATTGAAAAAATAATATCAATTTAGTTAAAAATGCAACATTGTAACTCATAAAAGATAAACCTTTTCTAGTTATTGAAATGATTATAACAATAATAATTCACAACATGATGAGTTAGGGGAGGACATGACAAAGGAATGGGTTGAGGCTATCTAGAAGAAGATGATATTTCATTTGTTATAAATGTGGCAAGCTAGGACATCATGCAAATGACTTTAGAGAGGAAAAAAATAAATCCAGTGGGTTTTGTGATGTTTCTAACCATAATTGTTTTGGTTGCTCAAGAGCTACATAGCATTACAAGAGCAATCAGACTCCTACTAAGAGTAAAGAAATGCTTAAATCTAATGCACCGATATAAACCAAATTTATAATGAAATTACTTTAGGACAACCCTCTAAATATTTGGAGGTGCCAAAGAAAAAAAGATTTATAGTAAAAAAGAAAAGGAATAAAAATATTTAATGGAGAAGCAACTAGAGAAAGAAAAAACTTAGAGACGAAAGAGTTATTAAGGAAAAAGAGAATAAAAGAAGAAGAAAGTAGTGTTGGTGATAAGGGGTGATAAAAATATCACAATAGGGAAGGATGGCAATAGATGAGATAAAAGAGGAAGATATGGATGGTTTACCCATTGAGAAAGGCTCATGAATTGATAGTGAAAAAATATACCCAAATTATTAAACAAAAAAAGAGGGAAAATGATCATAGAGCCTACTTGCCAAAAAATGAAGCACTAGTATTGAAGGAAATGACTACTTTTGTGGAAGAAGAAACTACATTTGAAAAATTTAAGAAATTCACTAAGCATTGTAATAAGCATTAGGAATTAAATACAACACAACAAGCAAGAAGTACCACCAAAACCACCAAAAAGATGTTGCAAGCATCTTGTTCTAGGTGATGTAAAGATTAATTGAAGATGGATGAGGAAAGCATTGGTAGATTTGGATGCTAAGGTACGTGTATTGCTTAATTTTTTTGGAAAGACTAAATTAAACTATATTAATGCATACTACCTTCAAACAAATGGGTAGACTAAAGTGATAAGCAACCATTTGATAATAAACAAATTGAGATGCATTATTCCCAACTAATGAAACTTGGATTTATCACAGGCAAAGTTTTCCTATAAGAGTTTAGTAAATTATTTATGGTAGAGATTGCAAGGGGGTTTAAGACATGGTATAGTTCTCAATTAGAGAATTGGTTAGTGATGATGTAGAGGCATTTGTAGAGTACATACACTAGTTGCAAGATAAAGTGAGAAGATATAGAAAAATAATAAGAATGTAAAGTAGTAGCTAATACAACAAGAAGATTAAAAGTGTTTGTAAAGGGAGGTTCGGCAATTGTATATTTAACATGAGAAAGATTTACCTAGAAGAAATGCACAACAAGATGAAGTATAAAAAGGTTGATCTATGTACTGGATTCATCAAAAAATACTTGTCAAAAGATTGGTGCAAATTGATTGAAGTTTATTTCTACACACTTTTTTTATTAGATCTTGATTACTATTGTTTCTATACACTTTAAGTTACATTATTTATTATCCTATAAAATATGAAGTACACATTGCCTAATTCCACTTATTCTATAATCAAACTTATTATTTTTAATGTAACAATAAATCATCCAGCAAATTTTGAATAAAATATTTATTTAGCACCTTCAATATTGGCCTGTGACCAATAATTATGTAATCAGACTATTTTGCACCGTATATAAATATACTATGGTGCAATATCTAAAATGTTTAACACATATGATGAACTAAAGAAGAACATGACTTAATGCATTACATAAATAAATTTAAGTGAAATAAAATATAACTAAGCTTGATCCCGAAGCAAAATAATTCTGAGCTTAGTTGTCATTTGTAGCAGTCTTTCTTGTTGTGGAAGTGCTTTGTTTACGCTCTCCCTCTCAATACATTTTTTCATCCATGAAAATATGTTTGGAAATTTATCCTCAAACATAAACTTAAAATCTGCAATAGTTTCATAAATCGGAAACCAACATATCAATGGGGCAAATGTAATATCTACCATTCCAAAAGTGTTTCCTCCAAAATAATTTTTTCCTTTGAGATTTTCTTCTAATATTGTTAAAATTTCCAAAGCTTGTCGCTTTCCTTCTTCTTGTTTTTCTCCTATACTTAACCATATGCACCTTCCTGCTTCAATCAGCTGAGAAAAATAATAATCAGTAATTAGTTGCTTTTGGATTTGATTGTGTAATTTTTTAAGTATCAATGTTTTCATCATCATCAGAATGTTTAGACAATGTCAGATTATGCAAGATTGTAAGATGATGGATCATGGAGTGTGATCTAAAACGTCAATGCTAAAAAAGTTTCACAATCAAATTCAGAAGCAACTAAATGATATTAACATGGATTGCGAAAATCTGATAACATTAATTAACATTTTGGATCATATTCACTGATCCGTCATGAAGATGAAGACGACAATTTTTTTTGACGATGAACCATTAAATACAATAAAAATTGTTGAAACTAAAAAACGATACAAAAAAGTTTTTGACCACATACCTTATCTATAAAATCTACCCAAAATCGAACCATGGCTCGGTCATATGGATCAGATGGTAAGAAAACTGAACTGTTGCTCCACACCTCATCAATATATTGCAGTATAATGGCAGACTCAGCCACAGGCCTGCCATTATGAATGAGAACAGGTACCTGCTTATGAACAGGATTCATTTCCAGCAACAGGGGGCTCTTAGATGCCAAATCTTGTTCCACATACTCATATTTGATGCCCTTTTCTTCAAGCCCAATCAACACTCTCAGGGCAAAGGGGCTGGCCCAAAAGCCAAGAAGTTTAACCTCATCTTCACTTGCCATTTCTAGCTACTTCTCCTTCAATCTTGACTGAAGTTTTCTTTGCAGAAGAAGAAATGATTTTTGCTGTAGTTATAGTTGTGGAAGCTTTGTCTACTTTGCTGAGCAAATAAAAACTAAGTCAAATGTTGGACGTATTTTTTTCATTATGATGGCTATCCAAATCTGACCCGTCTCTATGACTATTGGCCTCAGACATATTTAAAATAATGTTTCTGTCCTTTGTGATCCAAAAAGTCTTTGATAGTTAATTCATAAATCATGTAAAATGTACAAGATATTTCAATGGAATCTTATTATCTCAGAGGTCAATTTTGTTCATTTGTAAATAACAATGTAAAGTTTTCTTTCTTATCATAAGGACTTTTTTTAAGTCATGTTTTTGATTAAGTAAATACAAGTTTTAAAGAAAGTTACTTAAATTATTATTTTGCAATTTGAATTCTGTTCTGTTGTAGGATTTTAAGTCATGTTACTTAAATTATTATTTTGTAATTTGAATTCTGTTCTGTTGTAGGATTTTCACTACAAATTTTTCATAAGCAATCTTGAAGAACGAGATGGTAGTAAAAAAACAAATTAATTAAATTATAAGGTTTTCAAAAGCAACAATTCAAATGCATCAAGTCAACTAAAGACTGGTAAAAATTTATTCAATCACAGAAAGAGATACAATGCAAGAAGGGCTAACCGCCCAGCAAAAAGAGCAAATGTTACAGCCCTGTCAGTGTCCACTAAATTGTCCAACATATGAGACATTTCCAGAGATAATTGTCCCCTATCCACAATATTCCAACTCTGCATTGGATTAGAAGCTCATTTTGGCCAAACAATCTGCAATGCCATTCCACTCCCAAGGAATGTGACTAAAAGTAACAGATAAATATAAGCATTTTATCCATGTTTATCAAGCCACTACTGCTTGCACTTCTAAACCTTCAATACACTAGTGAAGCACTTTGATCAATTCAAAAATAAAGTGGATACTATCCTTGCAGCTTTGACTCGATTACATTAAATAGATGTTTCTTATGAAAACAAGGATTCAATTTATTAATCATACCAAATGAATCTATGACAAAGAATCAATAAAAAGTTAATAAAAAAAGAAAAATAAGGAGCAATTGAAGCCCTCTCCATTGCCTCCTAATCCTCTTAAGCACAAAAACCAACTTATAACTATTGTTCTCTACAAATAAATAAAGAGAGACAATTTCGTTCTTCCATATATATGAAAACAAAGAAAAATTCATATTTGTTATCCAAAAAAGAATTAAAAAACAACTTTCAACAATCTCAAGACTACCTTATTTATTTGATGAAACTGCTTCTTCAGAGGTTTTAAAGAAAAATCAAAATATTAAAAAAAAAAAATTGAAGTCCACTCCACAAGTAATATATCAAGATTACAAAAGGTCTATCTATTATTCTACATCAAGTACATTCAATAACATATTATATCACAATGAAATTGAAAATATTGAAAAGTGTTTGTGAACCATTGATATGAGAACAATCTATTAAATGATGATCCATCTAACATATTGGTCAAGGTTTGGAGCTTTTATGCCCTTTTTTTTGGTAATTCAAATTAAGGATAAAGCATTTTCTCATAGTAGATGAAAGCTTCTACATCCTTTTCGATGAATCTAGTTTCTCAATATCCCCACAATCACAACATTCAATGAGACCATATTTCTTTGAGGTATTTGATAAAACTGTTCAGGTACCTTGTCTATGACAATTATTATGCTATGCTAGGTTGGGCTGTAAAAATCCTTCAATGGTATGAAGCCATTCCATGGCAATAGTGACATAATCAGGAATTGATTTTTCCATCCACTTTGTTTTATGCGTGCATCAACGAAAATTCTGGGTGGGAATAATGTTTGAACTCAAATATTAACAGTATTGAACGAGATAAATTTGAGAGAACAAATGGGCCTACACCAGTCATTTAAGAAGTCAAAGCTTAGTGTGCAACAAGTTACCCAACAAATTTGTAATAAAACATTATTTTATTTAACCCCTTCAATATTGACCTATTAACAATAATTATTTAATCAAACAATTGTACACCATATATAAACATGCCACCATGATGTAATATCTAAAATCTTTAACACCTATGACAAACTAAAGTAAAACACAACTCAATGCATTATAAAAATTAACTTTAGCAATGCAAAGTTTAACTACACTTGAACAAAATGCTTTCTAAATTACATTACTGATTCTAGCACTCTTTCTTGTTGTGGAAGTTTTTTCTTGACACTCTCCCTCTCAATTTTGAAATAACTACTAAAGACTTTTTAGATTGACCTTCTTTTCTATAAAATCTACCCAAAATCGAGCAAGGTCTCTGCATATGGATTAGATGGTAAGAAAGCAGGACCATTGCTCCATACTTCATCAATACATTGCAATATAATGCACATAATTCATTTCCAGCAACCATCAGGTTGTATATATTCGTTTTTAGAGCATTTTAAAAGAAGAGGTGGTTTTTCATTTTTAAATTTGGATGTACTTGGTGGTGTCAAAATTTAAATCTAGTCAGACTTATACTGAGTTTGTTCTATAATAAAATGATTCAAGCAATGTTCCCAAATCAAAATTGATTTTGTTCCTCTTCAACTTAGATATGATAGTGTCTATATTTCTTTTAGATTCTAAGTTTTTTTTAAACTTTTAATGACTTAAATTCTTACAAGTTGTTCTTTCAATTTTTTTTCCATAATACTGAAAATTTGTTTAAATGTTCTATTTCACAAAACAATGAAAACCAAACTCATTTGAAATCTGTAGCTACTTTGAACTTCAGTCCTTTACAATGAACCCTATATTCAATTTACTTGAGTAATTTGAACCCGATTATAATAGGAAAGGTTCATCTGGAAGATAGATTTTAATATTTATTTCTATGAAAAAACACAAATCAACTAAATAACAAGACTTGCAAAAGAAACAATTCAAATGCATCAAGTAAACATAGACATTCTACCATGCTTTTCATACCACGACGATTTGGACTTATAAACTTTCAACATACTAGTGAATCAATTTAATCAACTTAAGAAGAAAGGGGATACTATCTATGCAACTCTGACTCAATTACATTAAATAGATGTTGAATTTATTAATTATATTGAATGAATCCATGACAAAGAATCAACAAAAAGTTAATAAAAAAGATAAAATAAGGAACAACTAAGACCCTCTCCATTGCCTCTTAATGTTCCTAAGTACGAAAACCGACTTATAACTCATATTCTCTACAAAATAAAGAAAGAGAGAGACAATTTCATTATTTCATATATATGAAAACAAGGGTGGGCCTATGATTGAGGGAGATTCATTTCCAGATCGAGCTGCATATATTCATTTCTAGAGCATTTTAATATATGAGATGTTTTTAATTTTTAAGTTTGGATGTACTCAGTGGTGTCAAAATTTAAATCTAGCGAGACTTATATTGAATTTGTTCCTCTTCAGCGCAAAAATTTTTAGTATAAAAAATTCTGATTATGGATCAATTTTAAAATCCATAATCAGAATTTTTTATACTGAAAATTTCTGCTTATGCCCTATAGTTCTAGAAACTTTAGTCAACACTTTAAAGACATTCCTTGAAGACTCTGTGGTGCTTAGAACCTAATGAGAGCAGAAAAAGCTTAGGTGGTAGAATTCACTTCTGTGTGAGACCAACTTGTAGTCAGAAAGTTTGCACAACAAAGAAATGTATTATTGAATGAGAAAAGAATAGCAAGTGTAAGTGGTATAAATACACAATCATTCATATTATTGAAAACAAAACATGCCAGACATAATTTTAGGTTAATTAGGTTGGTTTTAGTTGAATTTCATTTTTTTTAAGAAATTTGAGTAAGTGTTTAATAGTTCACAGTATCTTTTTATTGAAAATTGTTTTATTACTTTTCATCTACAACATTTCATTTAGTTGTTTGTGGCACTGTAAACTTTTTTTTATTTTAATAAGACAAATTTGATAATAACAATGTTTTGTATTATAAAAGTAGCAAAACAAGGGTGTTGATCTTATACAAACTCAGACCGAATAAGCTATTGACAATGGCAATGTTGTTTTGAGTAGCCAGTTTACAATGTTTCAAGAAAACAAAGGAGAAGATGAGTAGTTGCGGGTCTTGTAACTTCCATGACATGTCTCATATTTACTCTTATATAATAATGTGATATGATTGTTCCTAGCTAGGAAATTATAATAGTACAAAAGATAGACACTTGACAGATACTTTTGCATAATCTCGCAACCTATCCTTTTTAGCTTTCTGTCTTATAGTACTTGAATCTCTCTTGTTGTGTGACAATGATAAAGGCTATTGTGGAAGACAACTAGATTATAATGTCTTAGTTCTTAAGATGTTGGATCACAAAATATTTATCACTCCAAATTAGTGATTAATGTAGCTTCAATGTTGTGAGGTCAACACAATAAATGAAAAGTTTGAAGAGCTAAGTCCAACACTAATTTGATTTATTAATAGTGGAGAAAAGTGGATAGGAACCCTATACAAAATATTAACATATAATTCTTGAAGGTAGAAAGTCACAATTCCATCACCAATATTTCAACCAAATTTTAGGAGGCTAAAGTGTTATCTTGTAAGAAAAGTGGTTAAGAACCCTATACAAAATACTAACATATAATTCTTGAAGGTAGAAAGTCACAATTCCATCACCAATATTTCAACCAAGTTTTAGGAGGCTAAAGTGTTATCTTGTAAAGAATAAAATTGAATATAAGAACATATATATGAACAATGGAAGGAAAATATGAAGAAACATGGTCAAAATTTTGTTTCCAAGGAGATCATGTGCTCTCATCTCTAGATTAGACAATGTTCCTAATGGAAAGGATATCTTTATATTATAGTTCAATAGAATTAATCCTAGAAGTCTCTACTAGGGAAAATTAGAGGTACCAATAATTATGGGATCACCATTTATTAATAGTGGAGAAAAGTGGATAGGAACCCTATACAAAATATTAACATATAATTCTTGAAGGTAGAAAGTCACAATTCCATCACCAATATTTCAACCAAATTTTAGGAGGCTAAAGTGTTATCTTGTAAGAAAAGTGGTTAAGAACCCTTTACAAAATATTAACATATAATTCTTGAAGGTAGAAAGTCACAATTCCATCACTAATATTTCAACCAAGTTTTAGGAGGCTAAAGTGTTATCTTGTAAAGAATAAAATTGAATATAAGAACATATATATGAACAATGGAAGGAAAATATGAAGAAACATGGTCAAAATTTTGTTTCCAAGGAGATCATGTGCTCTCATCTCTAGATTAGACAATGTTCCTAATGGAAAGGATATCTTTATATTATAGTTCAATAGAATTAATCCTAGAAGTCTCTACTAGGGAAAATTAGAGGTACTAATAATTATGGGATCACCATAAATATACTTTTCCATTAAAGAAAAACGCATTTATGTTTTTTTTGTTAGCAACCCACTTTATGAATCTATGTACCCTAATATTTTAAACAATAAATGAACCTTGAATATTGATGGACACATTGGTGATGAGAATACAATAAATTCAATACCATTTTAACAATACTTGCTATAAGGTCACCAAGTTCAATACAATACCCAAGAAGAGTCTTTCTAGGATCTAAGTCTTTTAGTTGCATAGATAATCCATTTAGCACAAATTATGTTACTTTTCCTATTCACATCAATGATTCTCATGCTACCTTTGTCTCCGGAGAGATAATATTTTGTTTTTACACAACAATAAAAAATTGTGCAAGATTATTTCCCATTAGCTAGAAAGGAAATCCCTTGTGAGCTTTTCCATGATCCTATCATAGGTGGATTTAAAAGGAGTTGAATAAGATGAAAAAGAGACATATGTGGCCATAAGGACTTAAGTAAAAATGTAAAACTTTCATAGAAGAGAAAATGGGTTGGATATCCATAGAGATACATTCTCACATAATGAATTCCATATTGTTAGATACTTGCAAGCGTGCTTTTTTAAGCAGCTTGCAAAAGCAAAGGGAATCTCTAAAAACTTAAATATATACAGTTTCCAAAATCTTCCATAGCAAGAACATGCAAAGTAGGATTAAGAGGACAACCTTGCCTAATGGACAACCAATTTTTTAAGAGGATCTATCATCAATGTAGAGGCTAGTATAAGCATCATAAAAAATAGTTTATATGACTTATAGAAAGAACTCTCCAAACCCTAGTGCTTTAAATATGACTAAACTAAAAGGCCACTCTATCTAATCAGAATAATTTTCAAAGTTTAGCTTGAAAAGGAGAACATGCTTCTTAAATGCTTTAACCCATTCTATTCCTCTCAAATAATAATGATATTGTCAAGAACATAGAGAATTTTGATAAAACCCATTTGCCAAAGGCATGCAAAGTGATGAAAAAAATATGGCATATGTGAACAAAAAGAACATTGGCAAGAATCTTATATGAGACATTCACCAAGGTGGTTGTCTACCAACTAGTGATTAGCTCTATGGCAACAACTTTGGGAATGAGCTTGAAGTTGTCATAATTGATCACAAACCTCAAGAACCATTTGTTAAGGGATTACATTTACACTTGCAAGAGATAAAGACCCATAAAATGCCAAGAGGGTAGAATTCATAAAGAAATTCATCATGTCCAAGTGAGAATCACAAGTAGCTTGAGCTACACAACTAAGTTTGGTGGGTACAATGTTATGTGTTCAAATTGAGATATCCACACAATAAACATGTATAGGTTAAACAATTAAGGTAATACAATTGTATAATTCTAATATAATTCAAGATTATAACTATTTAATTGAGTTACATTTAATAAAACTACAAAAATGAAGGTTATATGAGGTTTAACATGATCACCAAAATGCACTCTTGTGATCCCAACATGTAAAACAATGATGATCAACATCGCCAACCATGTGGGACCTTGATATTGACCCTTCTAGACTAGGAGGCAAACACTATGACTATGACACATATACATGACACACAAGTTTAACCTCAAAACACACATAATATGAAAATTGTTTTCTCAATGTGTTATTAGAGATAATGAATACAATTGATTTTGGAAGAAGAGGGTATAAATGGATTGGAGTGGGTTTTTTTTGGTTCTCAAAGACCAATATGAGAATTAAGAAGATTGGGTAGGTCTTGCAACAATCACCCAAACAATGTATATTTTTAACATGCGGTAATTGATTAGTAGTTGCATTTGTGCAAAGTACTTGTTTAGTTTTTGTTGTTAAAGTAAAAAAGTAATTACCAAATCAATTAATTATTATGTGCCTTTTTATACTAGCATATTTTAGCTTACTTAGGTTTGTGCTTTTTCTTATCTCAAGTCATAAGATTGGACACACGCCATCTAATTTAATCATCACCTAAGATTTATTTATTATTTACAAGAATAAGAAAGAAGTGACAACTTACGATGCAATATTGTTGAAGTTTTCTATTTTTTAGATTTTTCTAGACTTAATAATTTAGCTTCTAAGTCTGATCTTGCATTAAAATTCACTCCCAAGACTCATTTATTTGTGTAGGGATATTAGAATAAATGTTAGATCCATTTATGTTCAAATGTAAAATTAATTAAAAAATAGCCATTTTTGTAATTAGTGTTTAAGATTTTTTTCACAAATTCAATTTTTGTGGGAGGAATCTCAGATTTTAGTCCCAAGACAACTTTATAAAATTTAGAGTAGGATTTGTATTTAAAGATTGGGTTTTCTTTTTATTGAAAACATTGAAGTAATAAGAGAGAAGTGGTAATTTGTGGTACAATCTTGTTGAATTCTATAGATTTTATTCCTTAACCGAACTTATTCTATGCGAACATTACAACAAATTACCCAACAAATTTATAATAAAACTATAATTACACACCATAAGTGCACACCATAACTATAGCATAATATCTAAAATCTTTAAGACGTATGACAAACTAAAAGAGAACACAACTCAACACATTTACAAAGTAAACTTTAATTAAACAAAGTTTAACTAAACTTCCTAAACAGAACGCCCTGTGACTTGCATTGCCCATTGTAGCAATTTTTCTTCTTGTGGAAGTATTTTCTTGATGCTCTCCCTCTCTCTACATTTCTTCATCCAGCCAAAAATGTTTGGAAATTTATCTTCAAACATAAACTTAAAATCTCCCAATACTTCGAAAGTATGAAAGAAACTCATCAGTGGGGCAAATGCAATATCTACTATTCCAAAAGTAGTTCCTCCAAAATACTCTTTCCCTTTGAGTGTTTCTTCTAGTATTTCCAAACCTTCTATAACTTGTCGCTTTCCTTCTTCTTGTTCTTCTTTCTTAGTTCGGTATAGCAACCTCCCTTGAACAAAAAGCTGAAGAAAACAACAATATTACACCACATTCCATTAAAAATATCTTATAAACTCACGGATTTGAACAGCAATACTGATCAGTACCTTCAAAAGCGCCCATTACTGATAAATTTGACTTAAGGATGTTTTGAACCACATACCTTGTTTCCTATAAAATCTATCCAGAATCGAGCCGTGGCGCGATCATATGGATCAGATGGTAAGAAAGCAGGGCCATTGCTCCATACCTCATCAATATATTGCAGTATAATTGCAGAATCAATCACAGGCCTGCCATTGTGAATAAGAACAGGTACCTGCTTATGCACAGGATTCATCTCCAACAACAGGGGGCTCTTATTAATCAAGAGATCTTCTTCCACATACTCATATTTGATGCCCTTTTCTTCAAGCCCAATCAACACTCTGAGGGAAAAGTGGCTGGCCCAGAAGCCCAGAAACTTAACCTCATCTTCACCTGCCATTTCCAGCGATTTCTCCTTCAATCTTAACTGAAACTTTCTTTGCAGGAGAACCATAAACTTCTGTTGTATTTATTGCTGCTTCGGCTGATTTACTGGGCAATAAAAAAATCAATTGCTGAAGTAGTTGCTTGCGTAATGACAGCTATCCAAAAACGACAGCCCCACGATGTATGGCAGAAATTAAAAGACAAGCAAGGACGATAAAGACTGGCTTTTTATCAGAAATATCAATGTGGGTCATTGTTGAAAAAGATGGAATTGCACCACAAAGTCAATTGTGCTTTGGAAATAGAGGTCATAAGTTCAAATTTTACAAGGGGTAAAGTATGTCTGCTTCATTTGTAGCACAGTTAGGTGCCTCTTACAAGGAGTATGGGGCAGTCCCATATTCCTATACGCCATGTGTGAACTCATATAAAGACGTCTGACATCATGGACTATAAAAGAATCCTTCTTTCTTTTCACAGCAGGGCAACTAACCAAGGTTGGCCCATTAATTGATGGGTCATTTGTCTTAGAGATGAAGACTTCTATAAAGTCGCCTTCGATGAAGACATGGGAAAATATGGGTCCAACATCAATAAATATATTGATTTAATTTGGTCACAAAATAATTGATGAGGGAAATAGTAAAGATTCATTGTTTAAACATGAATCTACACGGTTCCCCCAACTAGTAGGTATTGAATTAAAGGAATACTAGAGTTCATTGAATTGTTATTTACTATTATTGTTATTGTTTTTAACCTTTGATTGTGTGTATTTTTTTGTATCAATGTTTCTGTGAATTGGGACTGGCTTAAATAGGGAGATGGGTTAGAGGAGAGGGGAGGGGACACGTAGCTCAAAGAAAAGTATAGTGACACATTGATAAACTAGAAAAATATGAATAAAAAGACATATAATACTTGCTACTATAGGTGAGACATCTGTACAAACATATTATAAGTATTGTTGTATTAGAAAAAATTGTTTCCAAGAAATCCATGTAGTATCATCTCTAGAAGAGACAATGTCCCTAATGGAATAGATTCCTTTATGTTATACTCTAATATATTTGATATTGGAAGTCTCTACATGACGTGAATTAGAGGTGTTGATAATTAGGGGATTGCCACAAATACACTATTTCATTGAAGGAAAGCCCATTTATGTTTTTATTAGCAACCCACTTTACAAATCTATGAACCCTTATGTTTTAAACAATAGATGAACCTTGAATCTTGATGGGCACATTGGTAATGTGAATACAATAAAATTCAATACCTTGTAATAATATTAAAAACACCACGCACTTTTGTTTTCCATTAGTTGAAAGGAAATCTCTTACAAATTTGTCATCCTATCATAGGTGGCTTTGGAAGGACTCGAATGCGAGGGAAAAGAGACATGTGTGGCCATAAGGACATAAGTAAAAATCCAAAACTTTCATGTAAGAGAAGATCGATTAGGTATGTGTAGAGATATTTTCTCTACATAATAAATTCATATTGCTAGATACTTGTAGTGCTCTTTTAAGTGGCTTGCAAAAGAAAAGGGAATCCCCAAAGATTTCAATATCTACCATTTTCAATACATTTCTATTATCTATGCTACATCCAAGAAGGCATGGGGAAAGGGATTTGGTTATAGCATTTTGTTTTACTCCACTAAAGGTTGGGTCTAGGAGAAAGAAAAATAGTACCCAAGCATGACAAAGATAATATAAATGACTCCCAGAATCCTCCAGTAATTTAAGAAATGGATTATCCACAAATTTTCAATTAATAAATTGTAGAAAAGAGGTGATAGAAATACCATTGACTAATCCAAGGGAGGATTTATCCATATAGATATAACCAAAATCTTCAATAGAAAGAACATAAAAGGTAGGACTAAGAGGACAACCTTGCCTAATTGAGTGATAAAGACGAATTCTTTTAAATGATCTATTACTTATGGAGAGGTAAGTGTAATCATTATAAAAAATAGTTTACTTGACTTATAGAAGGAACTCTCCAAACTCCAATGCCTTGAATATGACTAAAGAAAATGCCACTCTATATGATCATAAGACTTTTCAAACTTCAACTTGAAAAGAAGAATGAGTTTCTTGGATGCTTCAACCCATTCTATTTCCTCTCAAATAAAAAATGATATTGTCAAGAGCATAGATACTTTTGGTGAAACCCATTTTCTAAAGGCACACAATTGAAGGCAAAATGTGGTAAATGTGAATAGAAAGCACCTTGGCAAGGATCTTATACGAAACATTAAGCAAGGTGGTTGTCTACCAACTGGTGATGAGCTCTATGCTGACAACTTTGGCATTGAACTTGAAGTTGCCATAATTGATCACAAACCTCAAGGAACATTTGCTAAGGGAATGGCATTTACACTTGCAAGAAGTAAAGTGAAGACCACACAAATATATTGAGGTGGGAGGGGGGGGGATTAGTATGATGTAGCTTTTTACTAGTTCAATTCTTTAGCAATCACAATAACATCATTTGCACAAAATCAATAATTATGTGCATGAGAAGGACACAATGACATACAATATTCATGCGAAAACCCTTATGAGAGAAAATCACGACACAACATTGATCATATATATATAATCCTCAGACTACAACTTTGTAGGCACCAACCCACAAGAGACACCAATCCTCTTAGTTTGTAGGCACCAACCTATTGGAGGCACCAACCCCCACAACTAAGCACCAACTTAGAGAGAGACATCAATCTCTCCTTTGGGAAGCACCAACTTACAAATCACAACTAGGTTCCACCTTGATTGTTGCTTCTTTGATGGATGATGGAAAATTCAATCTTTTCAATTCATATACTTCCTTTCACAAATTTTCTATGAGCTCCTCTTTAAAATTTGCTATATAATCTCTTCCTGAAACATGTTGATCATAAATATGTCATAAAGTGATTACAAACTCTTCACACAAATCTCCTATAAAGCTCCTTACATCCTTCTCATCAAGTTTGCAACTTATCTTCACACACTCTCTTCATCAAAAACATGTAAAACAATTATGATCAACATCACCAACCATGCAAGACCTTGAGATTGACCCTTCTCGAGTAGGAGGTAAACCTTATGATTATGACACTTATACATGACACACAAGATTGACCTCAAATGCACACATTATATTAAAAGTGTTTTCTCAATGTGTAATTAGACATAATGAATACAATTGACTGTGGAAGAAGAGAATATAAATTGAATGGAGCAGTGTTTCTCTTTGTTCTAAAAAACTAATACAAGAATTAAAAAAGATTAGGTAGGTATTGTAGTAAGCACCCAATGAATATATACTTTTTATTTTGTGGTACTTGATTAATAGTCTCATTTGTGCCAAGTACTTGTTTAGTTTTTGTTTTTAGAATAAAAAAAGAATTACCAAATTATTTAATTATTATGTCCCTTTTTATACTAGCATAATTAAGCCTACTAAGATCATGTGTTTTTCTTATTTCAAGTCGTTAGATTAGGACATATGCGATCTAATTTAATCCTCACCTAGGATCTATTTATTATTTGTACTAATAAGGAAGAAGTGTCAATTTGTGATGCAATTTGTTGAAGTTTACAAAAAAAAAGAGTTTTCTAGACTTAATAATTTAGCTTCTAGTGTGATCTTGTATTGAAATTCACTCCTAGGACTCATTTAGTTGTGTAGGGTTCATAGAATAAATTTTAGATCCATCTATGTTCAAATGTAAAATTAATTAAATAGCCCTTTTCCTAAATTAGTCTTCTAGACTTTTTTTTCACAAATTTAATTTGTGGGAGGATTTTCAGATTTTAGAGGTAGAACCAAGAACTTTACAAAATTTATAGTAGGATTTGTATTTAAAGATTGGATTTTCTTTGTATTGACAACATTAAAGGAATAAGAAAGAAGTGGTAATTTATGGTGCAATATATTTAATGATTATTTTTATTCATTTTTCAATTAGATCTTGTTTACTATTGTTTGTCTACACTTTTGTTTACATAGATTTATGGTCTTATCAAATAGGAAGCACATTGCACCTAATCTCACTTATTCCTTAACCAAGCTTATTCAATGTGAATGTTACAAAAAGTTACCCAACAAACTTACAACAAAACATTATTTTATTTAAACCCTTTAAGCGTTGGCCTCTTAACAATAATTATTGAAACCGACTATTATACACCATATATAAATATACTATGGTGTAATATCTAAACTCTTTATTTAAGACTTTACAAACTAAAGGAGAACACATCTCTATGCATTACAAAAGTAAACTTCAGTGAAACAAAGTTTAACTAAGCTCGCTTTGTGAATTGCATTACCAATTGTAGCACTTTTTCTTGTTGTGGAAGTAATTTCTTGATACTCTCCCTCTCCCTACATTTCTTCATCCAGCAAAAAATGCTTGGAAATTTATCCTCAAACATAATCTTAAAATTACCAAGTACTTCATACGTATGAAAGAAACACATCACTGGAGCAAATGCAATATCTACCATTCCAAAAGTCTTTCCTCCAAAATACTCTTTCCCTTTGAGAGTTTCTTCTCGTATTCCCAAACTTTCTATAACTTGTCGCTTTCCTCCTTCTTGTTCTTCTTTCTTAGTTCCAAATATCAACCTCCCTGGAAGAATAAGCTGAGGAAAACAACAACTTTAGATCACATTTCATAAAAAACATCCTATAAATGATCTAATTTATCAAATACGTTTTGGATCACATACCTTCTTTTCTATGAAATCTACCCAAAATAGAGCTATAGCTCGATCATATGGATCAGATGGTAAGAAAGCCAGACCATTACTCCATACCTCATCAATATATTGCAATATAATGGCAGACTCAACCACAGGCCTGCCATTATGAATAAGAACAGGTACCTGCTTATGCACAGGATTCAATTCCAGCAACAGGGGGCTCTTTTTAGACAATAGATCTTCTTCTATATACTCATATTTGATGCCCTTTTCTTCAAGGGCAATCATGACTCTCAGAGCAAAGGGGCTGGCCCAGAAGCCCAGAAGCTTAACCTCATCTTTACCTGCCATTTCAAGCTATTTTCCCTTCAATCTTGGCTGAAGCTTTCTTTGCTAGAGAAGCACAAACCTTTACTTTATTTATAGTTGCTTTTTCTGCTTTGCTGGGCAAGTTAGCAGTCAATTTGCTCACGTAGTCGCTTGCGTTATGGCGGCTATCCAACTTTGATCCGTCTCAATGCCTACTAGAAACTGATTATTTTTTTCAATGTTTCTGTCGTCTGCAAAATGAAAATATCTCGACTCTAAGATATATTTTATAATTTTTAGAAGAAAGAAATGGTTGTTTATTGAGGATGGACATTAGGCAATTAAGGTTCTCTTTACTATTCTATTGCTATAGCAAGACCATGATGACAACAACACTCTACCTAAATGGTGGAGTTATAATTAACCTAAAAGATTTTCCATGTTTAGATGCAAGCTAGCCCCAATTACTACTGTAGAGATGTCATGTTTAGATTTTAGGCTTAAATGATTTTTCATCTAGAGATGCAATCTAACTTTAGGTAGGGAATAGTTGTTGGTGGGTTGGAGGAGATAGTGACATGGGGGTCGAGTTGTTGCTATATAGGAGGTAGGTAGAGAGAAACAATGTTGGTTATAAGAGTGACCACTTACATGGAGTAAGAGAGGTAGTCTAAGTGATGTCAATTGGATGAACCCAGCTCATGCATACATACAACACTCTCAAATGATTGAGTAAATCATGTAGATATTGAAATTGCAAGGCAACTTTTCTAGCCTAGACCTTATATATAAGTACACAAACTAAACTATGTACTTTTTTTTAATCATTAAGAAATTACAATTGATCTTATTGTATGCAAAAAATAGCCACAATTCTAGATTTCCAAAGGAATTTTGAAAAAGTTCCAAAATCTATTAATATAAGTAGGTCATAAGGTCACATACCCAAAAGGAGAAATTCTTAAAGAGAACAAATTTGGATAAAAATGAGAAAATGTGATGTAAATCCATTATTAGAATTCTTGAGCACAAAGACAAGTCCAAATGATATCTTCAAAGGTATAAGTTTGCTAAAAAGCCAAACACTTGGTATGGGCTTTACTTAGGTGAACTAACTATTCATGTAAGGCAATCCTTGATAATACAATCAACAAAGAACACATGCAATTGCGGTGTGAAGTCTTGACTACTAATTTCTTTTAAGTTTGAAGAGTCGAGTGTAAGGAGAGGACTAGGGCCCCCAACACTAATTTAACTCATTAAGAGTAGAAGAAAACCTAAGTGAGAACCATGTATAGAAGACTAACACATGATTCTTGAAGGTGGCATCACAATTCTACTACCAATCTTTCCATCAAGCTTTACGAGGCTTAAGTCTCATCTTGTAAAGCATAAAATCAGGGATATGAACATGTCTCTGAAGAATGAAAGTAAAATATGAAGCAATAATAAAAAAGAATTGTTGCCAAGTCGGCCATGAGGTCTAATGTCTAGAAGAGACAAGGTCCCAAGGGCTTATTTGTTAGCCTTGGACTATGTGCTTTTATTGCCCTAAAAGAGCATTTTTTTATGGAAATAAGTATAGCATGGGCATACAAATTTGTATTTTTACAAATGATATATTATCAAGGAAGTTATTTCCTAGCACTTTATGATGCTACAAGTATTTTTTCAATATTTTTATTTTGGATTTCTAAAGGTGAAAAGGAATAACTCCGAAGAAGTTCTAAAGTCTGCCAATAAGTAGGTTTTAAGGTTGTATCTCCCAAAGAGCAACTCCACCTAACTTGACTTATTCCTCAACCAGCTTTATTGTATGTGAATGTTGCAACAAATTACCCAAAAAACTTGTAATAAAACATTATTTTATTTAACCCTTTCAAGCATTGGCCTTGTAACAATAATCATTTAATCAAACTGTTGTACACCATCTATAAACATACCATGATGTAATATCTAAAATCTTTAACACATATGACAAGCTAAAGGAGAACACAACTCGATGCATTACAAAAATAAACTTTAGTGAATTTTTTTTTAACTAAGCATCAAGAAGAGAATGCCTTCTAAATTGCAATACGGATTGTAGCACTCTTTCTTGTTGTGGAAGATTTCTCTTGACACTCTCCCTCTCTATACATCTCTTCATCCAGCGAAAAATGCTTGGAAATTTATTCTCAAACATAATCTTAAACTCTCCAAGTACTTCGTACATATGAAACCAACATATCAATGGAGCAAATGCTATATCAACCATTCCAAAAGTGTTTCCTCCAAAATAATCTTTTCCTTTGAGAGTTTCTTCTAGTATTACTAAACTTTCTATAAACTGTCGCTTTCCTCCTTCTTGTTCTTCTCCCTTACTTCGAAATATACACCTCCCTGGAACAATAAGCTGATGAAAGCAACAATTTATAAGAAATTCTATTGAAAACAGATTTTAATTATTATTTTTTAAGTTAACTATTAAATGAATCACATACCTTCTTTTCTATAAAATCTACCCAAAATAGAGCCATAGCTTGGTCATATGGATCAGATGGCAAGAAAGCCGGACCATTGCTCCATACCTCATCAATATATTGCAGTATAATGGCAGACTCAGCCACAGGCCTGCCATTGTGAATAAGAACAGGTATCTGCTTATGCACAGGATTCATTTCCTGCAACAGGGGGCTCTTTTTAGACAACAAATCTTCTTCTATATACTCATATTTGATGCCCTTTTCTTCAAGAGCAATCATTACTCTCAGAGCAAAGGGGCTGGCCCAAAAGCCCAGAAGCTTAACTTCATCTTCGCCTGCCATCTCCAGCTGAAGCTTTTTTGCAGAAGAGGAACAAATCTCTAATGTAGTTATAGTTGCTTTGTCTGCCTTGTTGGGCAAGAAAAAAATCTATGACTTCCATAATAATGGCCATCCAAGTTTGACCCGTCTGCTTTGTCTGCTCCCAAATACTTCTGTCATATGTAAAATGAAAATATCTCGACTCCTAAATATTTTTATATTTTATAATTTTTATAATAACAAATTGATTGTTTATTGAGCATGAACATTAGCCATTTAATGTTTTCTCAACTATTTATTGCTATTTCAAGACTATGATGGCAAAACACTCTACCTCACTGGTGGAGCTATGATTAGACCTTAAAAATTTTCATGCCATTATTTTTAAGCCTAAATGATTTCCATGTAAGATGCAAGCTAACTCCATTGCTACATAGGAAGTGGAAAAAAATAGTGTTGATTATGAGAATGATTATTTATATGGAGCGAGAGGGGTAGTCTAAGTGATGTCAATTGGAGGATCCCGAGTCATACATACAAAATGGCAACGTCTATGCAGTCATTAGACAGTACATTTGATCATATTAATTAATTAAAAAAATAAAAAATAATTTTTTTTTCAGTTAATTATTAAATACAATCAAATGTGCAGTCTAATGGTTGCATGGACAAAAGTCAAGAATCACTCCGAAATGATTGAGTAAATCATGCAGACATTGAAATTGTAGGGCAACCTTTCTAGCCTAGGCATTATTTATAAGTACACAAACTAAACTATGCACATTTTTTTAATCATAAAGAAATTAGAATTGATCTTATTGTATGCAAAAAATAGCTATGTTTCTAGACTTCCAAAGGAATTTTGAAAGAGTTCCAAAATCTATTAACATAAGTGGGTCACAAGGTCATATCTCCAAAAAAAAAGAAACTGTCCAAGATAACAAATTTTGATAAAAAGGAGAAAATGTGATGTAAATCCATTTCTAGGATTCTTGAGCACAAAGACTAGTCCATGATATTTTGAAGGTGTCCAATTGCTAAAAAGCCAAACACTTGGTATGGGGTTTGCTTAAGTGAACTAACTATTCATGTAAGGACAATCCTTGATTATACAATCAACAAAGATCATGTGCAATTGTGGGGTGAAGTTTTACCTAGTAATTTTTTTAAAGTTTGAAGAGCCAAGTGTAAGGAGACGACTAGGGGCCCTGACCCTAATTTAAGAAAAGGGAATTGAAAACCATGTATACAAGACTAACATATAATTATACAAGACTTAACATATAATTATTGAAGGTGGCATCACAATTTTATCACCAATCTTTCCACTAAGCTTTAGGAGACTTAAGTCTCATCTTGTAAAGTATAAGATCAGGGATACAGACATGTATCCAAAGAGTTGAAGAAAAATATGAAGCAATAAGGAAAAGTAATTGTTGCCAAGTAAGCCATGAGGTCTAATGTCTAGAAGAGACAAGGTCCCTAATGACACAAGCGTCTTTTTATATAGTATATAAGATTTAATCTTAGGAGTCTCTACTAGAAACAAATTGGAAGGGTTGATAATTAGGGGGCCACAATTTTTTTTTTTTCATTGAATAAAATTCCATTTATGAATCTATCACCTTGACTTAATTGAAAAAAGGTTTCATAGTTTCAAATTCATTCTAAATATTTTAAACAACAAATGAACCTGGAATCTTGATGAACACATTGGTGATGAGAATAAAACAAAATCCAATACACTTTCAACAATATTTTCCATAGGCTGCACCAAATTCTATGTAATGCCTAAGAAGAATCTTCCTAGCCTCTAAGTCCTTAATGGCATAGATGATGCATTTAGCAAAAAAACCATATGATACTTTTTCTTATGCAAATGAAAAATTCCCATGCCACCTTTGTCTTAGGGGAGATAGTAATTTTTTGGCACAACATTTAAAAACCATGCTAGATTGTTGTCCACTAGCCCAAAGAAAATATCTCATGAACTTTACAATCCTATTATATTTTTTGTTTCAAAAGATTCCAATCAGAATAATAAGAGATATATGTGGCCATAATGACTTACATTAACAAAAAGAAAAAATGACTATGTGATCCATGATAGATATTTTCTCTACACAACAAATAACATACTAAGTTATATCATTGCAATCGTTCTTTTAAGGGGCTTGTAAAAGCAAAGGGAATCTTCAAAAAAATAAATATCTACTCTCTTTAGTATATATTTGTTGTCTATTTCCCATGCAAGGAGGGACGGGGAAAGAGATTTGCCTATAACATTGTGTTTTATTCTATTGAAGGTTGGACGAAGGCAAAAGGTATTTAAGCATGTCATAGATAAGGTGATTGATTCTTATTTCTCCACCAATGTAAGATAGGGGTCCAAGTCAAAAATTGTGATCGAAATACCTTTGGTTGATGTAAATGAGGCTTCATATACATGGACATAACTATAATATTCCATAATAAGAACATACCAAGTAATATTAATAGGTAAAACTTGTTAGGGTTGTAGAGCCAATTATTTTTAAAGGACTTGCCCTTAACGAATATCCAAGTAGAAGGATCATAAATAATAGTTTACATGGTTTGAAAAAAAAAACTCTCTAGACCCTAGTGCTTTGAATATAACTAAAATGAAGGGCCACTTTATATAATCATGAGATTTTTTAAATTCGAACTTGAAAAAAGGAATTCATTTTCTAGATACTTTTATCCATTCTATTACCTTTGAAATAATAATGATATTGTTAGAGACTTTTGGCAAAACACATTTATTTAAGAGACATTTGAAGAAAAATGTGACATATGTGAATAGAAAGAGACTCGGAAATGATCTTATATGAGACATTAGATAAGGCGATTGATTACCAACTATTCATGATATCTATGTCAACAACTTTGGGAATGAACGTAAAGTTGCTATAATTGATCTCAAAACCTCAAGGAACATTTGTTAAGAGATTATTCTTACACTTGGAAGAGGTAAACCCATAAAATGTCAAGTGGATTTATAAAATTTATAAGTAAATTCATCATGTCCAAGTGCTTTATCATTAGCCATGTGTACAAGGGTGTCAAAAATATCATCAAGGGGGAGATGAGAATCATGAGTAGTTAAAGCAGAATAAGTAAGTCTAGTGGGTGCAATTTTATGTGTTCACATTGAGATATCCACACAATAAACATGTATATGTTGGCAAGAGACACTGTTCTGGTGATGCTCCAGTGAAGATTGATGATGTTTGATGCATGAGATTACTTAGGGGTTGTCATTGATGGAAACTCAACTTAGTAATCCTATCCGGTATAGGGAGATTGGGACTACCGAAAGTCTTAAGTAAGTTTGGTTACTCATGAAGCATAAGTCTGGTTGGTGGAACACGGTGTATGGATCCGGTAAGCATTATTCATTTCCGATGATGCAGTTTTGGTTGCAATGATTGGAATAGTTGATTGGATGTGTGAGGGAGCTTTTCATGCAATTGTAGCCTCTGGTGTTGATTCTAGAACAAGTTTCTTGGTCTGATATCTAGTATTGTAGGAAGAATAGAGTTATCCTCATGTTTGATGGTGTAATGCGTGGTCCAAATTATTTAGGATGATTCGGGTGGATGTTGGTGAGTTCGAGGTGATTGGGTCGACTTATGGAAATCTTGTGATCACATGTTTTAGGTCCAGTATATGGGTCGACTTCATTGAGACATTGAAGGATCAATTGAACACATCTACAAGAAAGAGAAAGGAGCCGATGGATAAGCCGAAGGAGAAAGAAGAACAAAGTGTTGACAATCAAGTCCTACAAGATAAGACCGATGAGTGTGAGAAGTTGGCCAGGGAGAATGCAGTTTTGAAGAATTAGATGCAATCTATTGTCATGAAGATGACTAAGGAGATTGAAGACCAAAGAAGAATGAAGAAACCCTGAATCAATCATTGAAGGACATATCTGATGAATGTTGCAGATTGACATATGAGAATGATCAGTTGAAGCTTGAATTAGTGCAAACAAAGAATGATGAGAAAGAACTTGAAAGGCATATCATAATTATGAGAGATGAGTTGACTACTAATAATGAGTACAAAGAAATGTTCAAAGCAAGTTCATCCTGGTTGGATGAGATGCTAGAAAGTCAGGGACATGGAAAATACATGCTAGGACTTAGATTTGAGAAAGGAGAATCCTTTGGTTCTGGTCAAAACAATCATCAGTAGAAGATCAAGAAACCTCTGGTAAGACAACCTAATGCCTATAAATTCAATGGTAAATACTTTGTTTGTGGTAAATTTGGTCATATAAAAAATCAATGTAGAAGTAGGATGAATAATGAGATGATAAATAATATGAACAATGGTCCTATCTTTACTAGTTAGTGTTTCATATGCAATAACTTTGGTCATAAGTCAAACATGTGCAAAATAGTGATAAGTAATTTTCAAAACAAGAGATGCTATGCTTGCGGGATGTTTGGTCATATATCTAACCAATGTAGGATGAGACCAAATCAAATGAACTTCAGGCCTATGCAAAGGAATGTTGTTTGTCATGCATGCAACAAACTAGGTCATATTGCTGAAGAAGGAACAATAGTCCAGTGAACAAGAACAATCAAGATGAGAAAGGCAAAGCAAAGGTAGATGAAATCGGAGATCAACATAACAAGATGTGGGTGAAGAAAGAAGATTCAAATGTGCAAAACGGCTTCACACTTGAATCCGATGATAGAACCTCATCCGGTAACTAGGGCATTTTTGCCTTAGGGGGTAGATTATCATGTAGATTGATGGAATGCAAAAGGGGCAGAAGGCACAAACACAATTTCAAATGTTAATAGATTAGTTCCAACCAAAACCAAACACAAATGAACTCAAAAACCTTAAGATGCATACCAAGAGAGATATAAAGCAAACAATGAAAAACGTACACAAATGAAAGAGAGAAAGAAGAATCCCTAAGATGCTCCCAAAGATGCTCATAGATGTTCCTCCCTTGCTCTTCTCCTCTCCAAGATCCAAATGGGTGATTGTAAGTAGCTCTCAGCTTTTAGCACAAAACCATGGATGCCATGAAGATTTGAAAGTGGTTGAAAGATGATCTAAAATCTATTGCTATGCAAATGCCTAGAATAAGATTGCTATGAGAAATCTCTATGAACATACAAGTAAACTAACAATGCAAAAATTATTTCTCCTTTGCTTGAGAAATGAGGTCCTTTTATAGGGAAAAATGTTGATTGAATGGCCAAGATTGAGTGAGCTTGTGAAGGGCTAGAATATATGGGTTTGTGATCCATGTGATGGCTTTCAACCCAATCCCATGATGACAAGTGTCAACCTGAGATGGCTTGAGAGGAGAGGAAAAGAGCATTTAATGCTTGAGGAGACATGAGGGTTACCCTAGGAGGGTTTGGTTAGGCTTGAGTTAGTGGATAAAGCTTTTATCCAAGGGTAATGCTTTTATCCAATGGATAAACTCTTGTGCAAGAGTTAATGGAGATAACCATGGTCAAAGAAATAGATGCTTGAAGAGACTCATGAGTTAAATGAGGTTTGAGTTAGAGGTAAAGTCTCTAACCATGTGGGGAACTTGAGTTAACCATTAATGGTTATGGAAGAGCCATAAAGTCTTTAAATGACTTTGGGGGGGAGGGTAACATTTTAATGCATTTCAAAGACTTTGAGGCATTTTTGAGAAGTGACCTTTGTTTGGGAATGTGCAAATGATTAGAGAGGGGGATTATGCTAATTAGAAGGGGGTTAGAAGAATCTAGAAGGAAGTTAGTGGGCAAGTGGGTTTGTTGGGTGAGAGAAAATAGGATTTTATTTAGAAATAAAATCTATTTATTTGTGCAACTTGTATTTATAGGAAAATGCAAGTGGGGTGGGATTATAAATAAATATTGATTTCTTTAAAAGTCGAATTGATTTGTGTTTTTAAATAAATGTTAATTTATTTAAATGATAGGAATGGGGGTAATTAAATAAATTAGAGGAATATTAGTGTATCAAATAAATATTTAATATTTATTTAATTTAGTGGACAGATTTATGTGTCTACACAGATATTTAGAACCCCCTTGTGGAGATTTGTAACCGATCAAGGATAGTTGCAGATGATGGAGTTCAGTTATGTAGTTGATAATCAGAAGATTTATGGCGGTCTGATAATCCGGTGAATGAAATTATGAAAAACAGTGTAACCAGAAGCCTTTAAGGTTGAACATTTATTACAACTCAAAATTAGGTTAAAAAGGGCATTTCAGTCATTCATTTTTTACATTGCGAATGAAGAGTAAGAGAAAAAGAGCAAGGCAAACGAGTTTGAGTTGTGATAATCAAGCTAGAAGCGATCATTCTAAGATTTATTGCATCCAATTGAGATCAAAAGAGGCATTTATCCATTTGTGAGAAATCCTTTCATAACCTAAATTCGACATGGCATCTACATCTGGTGTTGCGACCCCTTTAGAGGTGGAAATTTTTGAGAGAGCCAGGCCTATATTCAAGAGGCATCGATTTAAATTCGTTGAAAATGATCTGGAAGGATCATTTTCTTCAGTCCCATACAGTGTGCTTCATAACGAGGATATTAGGGCTTATATCCACTACATCATCAAAGAATTGGGTAATACCGATATGCTATCACTCTACAATAAGTATCTGTCGGATAGTATGAGAAATCTAAAACCCAAATTCAAGGCACTTCAGGATAAGGGTTTTGTGCAATTTATTCATTTTTCGGTGCTCAACGAAGAAGAATAAGTCTGTTACATTCTGAGCAGAGTTCATGATGAATTCATGTGGTTGGATCGATCTTATAAGATCACCAAGCAAACCATTGAAGTAGTTACCTATTTAAAAGCAACTAGTGAAGTCCCCAGATTAAGGAAAATACAAAATACAACACTGACAAAGATTACCGGATCTCAGTTTGATAGCCGGTCAATGACTATCAATGATATTATTGAGCACGATGTTCGATTTGCCTCGATGGTGACTAGATACAAGGTATATCAATCGGCTAGGCTGAATTTTGTCTCCAAAACAACCATATTTGCAGCCTATGAAATGCTAAAGGAAGACAAAAGGTATGATCTTTGTACAATACTTCTCAATGAGTTAATGAGAAACTTGAAGAAGATAAAGCAAGATAAGAAACATGTCTTCAAGTTTGGATCCCTAATTGTATGTTTAGCACTCTATTTCATGAATGAGATCCTTAGAATTGGAAAAGTCTAATGGGCTTACGATAAACCGGTGGCTATGCAAATCAAGGAAGGATTGTTGGGTTTGGGTGACAATGTAATGCAAAAATTAGTTTTATGGGGCTATTTAAAAACTTTTCAAGCCACTATGAAAAGTAGAGAGAATTCCTAAAGACATAGTGGAAAAGTATGAGAAAACTATTTGTTTCATGGTTGACAAGGATAAATGTCATATGGAGGCAGTTGAGCCAAGAACTATCTGGATCATGCCCATGGGGTATTAGGTGCATAGAGTCACGCTTGATGCATATGCTCAAAACTTGTTGAGTCAATCGGTGGACAAGAAAGAGGAAAGATTTGGTACTTTCAAGGAGAAGGATCTGGACCTACACAAGAAATTTACTAGGCTCGGGAGAGAAAGAAAAGTAAGAAAGGAAGTTGAAGAACTTGTTGATAAAATGGGTATAACTTGAGAAGTAGTGCAAAGAGCTAGAGAAAAATATACTGAAGGAAGAAGATATGGTGAAGCCACAATCTAAACTGGTATCTTCTCCTCCCAAGCAGTCCAAGGCCAATCAAAGCAAGTTTGCACCTACCTCTGGTGTGCAGAAGCCGATCCCTCCACCTAAGCCACAATCAACATCAACAGGTGGGGTAGAAAAGAGGAAGAAATAAAAGTCTGCAAGGAAGTATGTTGTAGCAGAGGAGGAAACTGAATCAAATGAAGAATTCAGAGAGGTGAAGAAAACTTCTACATTTTCTATAGTAAAAAAAACTCTATCTGGTGATGCTCCATCTGCTAAGAAGCCAAAACACAAGGTGAGCCATCCAGAAAAACAAGAGTAGGAAAGAAGAAATCTGAGATAGATGAAGCCCTCAAGTCAGGGAAGATTGAAGGTTCCTACACTATTGTGTCTCCACTACAAAATATTATAGACACAACAGTTAATGAAGGTAATTTTACAAACCTTTATGTGTATTATGAGCATTCTACTAAAAAAGTTTGAAGAGCTATTGAAGAAGCAATTGTACATTATATGAATTATTTTAGTAAAGAATTGATTGAGCTATCATCCATGATCCAAAAAGATTTATATGATATTTTGGATGCCTTGAGACACACAAATAAAATAATGTTCGAAAGGGTCGATGAAGTAGTAAAAGATATAGGGTATTCTAAGGAAAGTTTTGAAAGAAAATAACTATTAGGTTTCTCCAGAGAAGGATGACTCCCAACCGGAAGGAAAATAAAGAAAAAGATACTTCTCCTCTGGTGGTTCATGTTCAAACATAAGTTTCTTAGGATCAACCATCTGTACAGATTGATTCAGTTAGACAAGAAGTTGCAGATGATACCGCTGATAATCAAGCAGTTGACAACTTCGGTGAAGCTATGCAGGATCCTCCAGAGATAGAAATCATTGAAGAGATGATAGTTGAGGAGATAGGTGATGTAGGAAAGGGTGAAGTTGATGGTGAGGAAGAAGAAAAGGATGCAAACTTAGAAGAATATATGAAGGAGAAGGGTGAAGAGGAGACTGATAAGGCTTTGGTGACCATAGAAAAAGCCACAGTTCTTGAAAAAGGAAAGCAGATTGCAGATGATGAGGATGACTTTTCTCATGGTCCGGTAGATTTGAGTACCCTATCCCCTCTTCAAGAACTGAAATTAGCCACCCTTGTGCAAATCAAGGCAAGTGAGGACTTACTTAAGTCCGCATCTGAGGAAAAAGAGGTTATAACTTTGGCTACCATAGTTTTGGAGAAACGTTTGCCTAACCTTAAGAAGGATTCTAGTGACACACCCTTCGGTAAGCTTAAGGGTATGTTAAACAAAGTTGAATCAGATTTTGTATCACTAGAAAAAGAAACAAATATAAAAGTTCTGAACAAATTTAATGAGATGAGACTTCAAACCTTTTTGAAAATAATTGAGACAGATAGGGCTGTTTTGAAATCTGCGGTAAAAAGTGTTGAGGATGCATTAGATGAAGGAGGTAAGATCTTTAATTCATGTCTTATTTTACCCAAATTTACAGTAGACATTGATAAGAAGATTAGGGAATATGAAGGGAAGTTAGTTGCAATTTAACAATCTTTTGCCCTTCTTTCAATTTTTGTTAGCAGTTTAGAAGCCCAAATCATGAATCTAACATATAAGATCAAGAGATTGAGTGTTGAGAAGGAATGGTTAATAGATAGAGTGGGAGAATTGAGGAGTTTAATCACTCCCCGGTTAGACACTTTACTTGGTGCTCATCAGGATACAATGAATTCTTTGGGAAAAGATGTCTTGATAGATCTTAAGGGTGTAGAAGTAGTTGCATATATGTTTAGCGCCCTAATTAATGTTTTCAATTGTTTCCTGAGAGGATGGAATGATTATTTGAAGTCTTTGAAGGTAACTTATGTGGATATTTTTAAATTCCTGTAAATTATTGTATACATTCTTTTGTACATAAGTTTTGGTGGATCTCTACCTTTTCCATTGATGTCAAAGGGGGGGAGAGAGAAGTGAAAAATGGTGCACATTCTTAGGGGGAGGCAGTTGAGTGTCCAAATTTTCAGATTTTCTGATTGATTGTAGTTTTTGATTCTTGGATCAATTGTCATTTTTCACAGTGTTGCCATCAATACCAAAGGGGGAGATTGTTGGCAAGAGAAACTGTTACGGTGATGCTCTTATGAATATTGATGATGTTTGATGCATGAGATTACTTAGGGGTTTTCATTGATGGCAACTGAGCCTAGTAATCCTATCCGGTATATGGAGATTGGGACTACCAACAGTCTTAAGTAAGTTTGGTTATTCATGAAGCATAAGTTTGGTCAGTGGAATATAGTGTATGGATCTGGTAATAATTATTCATTTGAGGGGATGCAATTTTGATTGTGATGTCTGGAATAGTTGATTGGATGTGTGAGGAAACTTTTCATGCAATTCTAGCCTCCGGTGTTGATTCTAGAAAAAATTTATTGGTCTGATATCTTGTATTGTCGGAAGAACATATTTATCCTCATGTTTGATGGTGTAATATGTGGTCCACATTATTTAGGATGATTTTGGTGGATGTTGGTGAGTTTGAGGTGATTGGGATGACTTATGGAAAGCTTGTGATCACATGTTTTAGGTCCGGTATATGGAATTGTGATGGTTTGAGCCAACATGAGTATATGTTTCATATTTTGTAGTTTTGTGAAGCCGACTTAATGAAGATTTTTTTTGGTGGTGCAGATATATAAGACCACCTTGGATGATTATTTTTAGAGATGGTGTGTATGCAAGATTATTTTGAAAGTGATTGAGCACAATTTCACATGCACATCTTAAGTTTTCATGATCTGGTACATGGTAGCAGAGCAGAACAGAGTAGTTTCATAGATCAATGATAACAGATCATTCTTGAGCCTAACCAGAATTGATTACTAAAATTTTTAGATTCTATACTCCAGTTCAAACATTGTATTTGATTCTATATCTCATCTGTAGGATGACGAGTCCTCCAGGGTTGCAACCCTATTTTGTAATTAAGCAATGAGCTCGAGGCAGTGTACCTAAATGCAAGTGCATTCCCCTTATGTCATATTATATTACTATTTGCCATAGTATAATAATATTGTGGGAACTTAATCCCACCGTGGTTTTTCCCTTTCCAGGTTTCCACGTAAAAATTCTAGTGTTATCGTTGGGCTGTTATTTGCTTTGTGTTTCGGCATTATAGTTTTTGTTCTTTGCATCCAGTGGTTAAAGAATCAGTTTAATAATTTTGTAAATTCTAGAACACTGATTCACCCCCCCTCTTAGTGTTTATTGATTCCAATAGTATAGGTTATTATTAAATTTTACATGGTAATACATTTATACAATTTTAATTTAATTGAAGATTGAAACTATCAAATTGAGTTACAATCAACCAAATTATAAAAAAGAAAGGTTATACATGAGGTACAAACATGATCACCAAAATGAACTCTTATGAACCCAACATGAAAAATAAAGATAATCAACATCGCCCAACCATGTGGGAACTTGATATTGGCCCTTCTAGACTTGGAGGTAGAAATTGTGGTTATGACACAACACATGACACACAATATTGACCTCAAACACACACACAAAATGTTGAGAATAAAGGTAGAAATGATGTAATAACAACTTATATATTAAATTGATATAAATACTTGTCAATGAAGGGTTGATTTATTGTTTGAAGGTTTAATCATGCCATGGTGTAATCATTTTGGAAGTCCTTGTATATGGTGAAAATGGATAACAATAATAACAATATTGAAAGGCTAAATGAATTCAACCACAAAACCCTAGCCTAACAACAACAAAGATCCACCATAACATATGAAGATTACCTAAGACAATGCAAATCAAATGAAATCACAAAGATTATACCATCACATGTCCAATAGGGTTTGGATCTCCATTCTTCCTATCTCCATTGATCTTGCTTGATATATTTGCTCTCAGATTTTATATGCACAAGAGCTCAACAAAGAACAGAATGTGGTTGCAAGTAGGATCATAGTGTAGTCAAGTCATTAAGATCATTGATTAGAATGCATAGAATGATTAGGGTTTGATAATGAAGGAAGCATCTCCTTATATAGAAGACACCATATGAAATGGAGGGATAAGATTGAGAGGTGTAAAAGGAGGTCAGCTATGATTAGAGGGTAGGTAAAGAAATAATAAAATAATGAAAGGGGTAGGTAGTGTATGAATTAAGAGATGAATGCCATGTGTCATGGGTAGAAAAGGTTAATGAATTAATTAAATAAATAAAGATTTATTTAATTAATAGAAGAAGTGGGATCAATTAAATAAATAAGATATTTATTTAATTTAGGAAAAGGATAATTTAAATAAATAAATGTATTTATTTAAATGAGAAATAAGGCTAGAAGAGGATAAATGAATTAATTAAATAAATAAAGATTTATTTAATTAATAGAAGAATTAAGCTTAGATAATTAAATAAATAAAATATTTATTTAATTAGACTGGACAATTTTGGGTGTCTACATTTTGCCCCTCTTTGAGACAATACGGCTTGTCGCGTTGTTTCAAAGAAGATAAGATGAACTGATACAGAGTTGCCCCAAGATGGGAATGATATGCCCCCTCAAGAGATTGGATGAAAAAATGTCTGAAAAGATTGCAGACAATCTCTCGATAAGAAAGAGAGGCTAGAATGGACTGACCGGATAAAGTGACAGAGTCACGGGATAATGAAGACTGACTCAGGAAATGAGGGCTAGGGCAGTCTATAAGATAGACCACGAGGGAAATACATCCTCATTGTCATCTACACATCCAAGAGATCAGAGTGCAGAGCGAGATAGAGCAGTAGTAGTCAGCAGTGATGGCTTTGGTTCACAGATTCGACTGCGTTCACTGATTTCAGAGGCCAGCAGAGGTAGGAGAGCCAGTAAGTACCACAAAACCACCTTGTACTTTGTCACAATAAATGTGCAAAAACATGTAGGCACGTCTGCGTTGGTGCCAGGTGTGTGTATGCGGTCTAAAAGAGCGTTTATGTCATGAAAGCATGTTTGTGTCCAAAAATGTGAATTTGTGTCTTCTAGGTCAAATCGACAGTTCTGTGATGAACATACGCTGTCGATTGGATAAGTTGCTGAGAGGATACACTCAAGAAGGTCCTCTAGGGAAGACTAGGATAGCAAATAGGGCTAGGATTGACAATTCTGTGATAGAACATACGTTGCCAATTAGGAAACTACTCAAGAGAATTCACTCAAGCATAGGCCCTAGGATAAGATAGATCAAGGCACTTTGTGATGAACAATGAGTACCAAGATATAGTACTTTATGATGAATAGGGAGTACTAAAATATGAGCAGCACTTTGTGATGAACAATGAGTGCAAATGTGAGAAGCACTTTGTGATGAACAGGGAGTGCCAAACACGTAGTACTTTGTGATGAACAGGGAGTACCACTAGGATAGAAGCAACACTTTGTGATGAACAGTGAGTGTCACTAGGACTGAGATGATTGATTTGTGTGACCACAGGAGTATTTGCCTATGTTGGAGTCACGAGAGAGATTCCCATCGACTCAGAGATTGCGACCTGAGCTGACAGCCAAGGAGCGAGCTGCAATCGAGGCTATGGGATTGAGACATGTTCTATATGTGCCTGAGTTTCGGGCGAACATGGGATTGTTGACTGCGCTGGTGGAGAGATGGCACTCCGAGACATGTACTTTTCATTTGCCAATGGGTGAGATGATAGTCACCCTGGAGGATGTATACAGGATCCTGCGGATACCGATCAATGGGGAGCTGATCCCATATGATCAAGATGGAGATAGGGAGGCCTTGAGATGAGTGTTCCAAGATCCAGGACTGGAGATGAGGGTGGGACATGTGGCATGGGATACCATGACATGGACAGGATTAGCACTACCAACAGTGTTGGGAGGAGTTATCAGTGGGTTCCTCTGTCCGGATAGAGTGACACGAGGGTTGGCTGCGGGATCGGGGAGGAGGAGGATGAGACAACTAGGCTCAGGAGACAGAGGGGATAGGAGAGATGATCTTGGGGTGGGTCCTTCTAGGGGCTCAGATTCCATCGAGGCCAAGCGGCTCCGAGGGAGGGAGTTCATCATAGCCATAGAGGGCTCCCTATGTATCAGTATTGTACCATTTTTGTATGATGATGTAGACACCTGCGGGTGCTTTTGTAGCCATATGATTTTGACATCATTGTATCATGACACTTTATGATTATATATATGAGATGATTCATCTTTGTAGCAGCTATATGCATGTGTACCTATATGATGAGATGTTCTTATGTGATGTTTATGATGTGGATGCAAATATGTATATGATGCAATGCAATATTTTTGTTCTTTTATGTTTTATATGTATATGCATGATGCAAATGTGAATGTATGTAATGCATATGATTATGATAATGCAAATAATTATTTTCATGATGAGAATGTAAAATGTGCTAACATGTGTTGTGTGCAGGATGTGATGCAATTGTGATATCTATATGTATGTATGAAATGCTTAATATGTGATAATGTAGGTGCAAACTACATGAGATGCGAATGTTTTTGGCGTGTCATTATACTCAATCATGTGATAGCAGGCTACATGGACTCGAGAAGGATGATGGAAGTCAATCAAGAAAGGGGGATGGAAGACAGAAGATATGAAAGTGAAATAGCTTCTTGTGTGTTATCATCATTGAGCTTTATTATGGCAAGTAGGCTATGACAATCGAGGCATATGTTCAACCCAGAAAGTCATTGTACTTGTTTGCATGGAGATAAGACAGTCACAAACAAGGAATGCCCCAGTTCACACTAGACTCTCAGTGTCCTCATATCCTAGGACAAGTCATAGCATTACTAAGAGACAATCCACAGACAGCAAATACAAATAGGTGACGATACCCCATCCTCGCATTTAAAGACATCCTGGAGATAGAATCTCTAGTCAGAGACATCCCGGAAAAGCTAAAAGACATGTCACCAAAAAAGATGAAATCAAAAGAAAACCAAGACTCAACACCAACATCCACTGTAGCCCTCAAGTTTAGTGTCTCTTATCACTTGTATAAGTCTTATTTGATTGTGGTCACAATGTTTACTTTCACAAAAAGGATAGATAGCACTGAACCATATGTTGTCTGAGTCTGTCGAAAGATTTGATTTGTTGAAGCCCATTGTTGCTGCTGTGTCTCATCTGAAACTGACTGAATCCATGAAACTGATACTGTATTGTGGAGAAGATGAAACTTTATTGTGGACCGGCGATGCAGATGCTACTTTATTGCGGATTGTGCGCGGATAGACTGAAGGAAGTTGGAAGAAACTGTACTCCTCGAAACATGTGATGTTCTTAGTTCCACACCCATCACTAGACGTAGGATTTGCCTTAGCCACAGATAGGATCTGATTTATTATGGATGGAAAGGGATGAAAATGAAGGTTATTATGAATGGCGAACCAATCTTGGGTAGATCAATAACAATCCATGATGGGAATGGGTAAGTTTATTATGGACGAATAGGTTGTGAGTGTGTGCAAAGTGAAGGATGAAAGTGAATCCTGAAGGAGGGAGGAGCAATGTCTCTACGCATGGCGCTGGTGACCCAGTTTTCACCATGGTACTTGCCCAAGGCGCCACCGAAGTGGTTTTCACCGTTGGACGAAATTATTTCTCTTTACTTTTTTTGATTTTTCAATGTTTTTTTTTTGTGTCACAAAGCACCTGTTTGCCAGGTTTTCACCAAGTAACAATTTTTTTGTTTTATAATTTTTTTGTATTTTTGAATTTTTTTGAATTTTTTTTGTATTTTTGAATTAGGATATTCCGAAGAGCTATGTGTAGAATCTGTGAAGGTGCATGCCATTGATAGGATACTCCAAAGTTTCACCTTCTATAGTTGAGAGCTAATATGCCCCAGATCCATATGCTGCTGTAATGATGTAAGGACCAACCCAATTTGGTTCGAACTTGCCCTTCTTCTCTCTGTCTTGTTGATTTTTGGGATTTTCTCTGAGGACCAAATCTCCTACCTCAAATGTGCAAGGCTTGACCTTGTGATTGTAGCTGCGACTCATTCGTTGTTGGTAAGCTTTGAGATGATTAAAAGCAGTTTGTCTTCATTCATCCAATAGTTCCAGCTCTTGTAAGCGAGAGACCCTATAGTCTTCATCACTGATGATGTTTTGCAAAGAAACCCGTAAAGAGGGTAGCTCGACCTCAATAGGCAAGATGGCTTCAATGCCATAGACAAGTGAATAGGGTGTAGCTCCTGTAGGTGTGCAAACACTTGTGCAGTAGGCCCAAAGTGCAGGATTAAGTTGGATATGCCAATTACGACCAGCATCGTTGACTATCTTCTTTAGGATTTTAAGGATTGTTTTATTAGACGCCTCAGCTTGGCCATTACCTTGGGGGTAATATGGTGTGGAGAAATGATGGGAAATATGGAAGCGGTCACAGAGTTCACGAAAATCCCGATTTTTGAAGGGACGCCCGTTATTAGTGATAATGGAAACAGGAATACCATATCGACAAATGATATAGTTGAGGATGAATGTAGCAATTTGTTTTCTTGTGACTTGTGTGAGAGGCACGACTTCAATCCATTTTGTAAAATATTCTGTGGCAGTGATAATGAATTTAAGACCATTGGAAGAAGGAGGGTGAATCTTGCCTATGAGATCGAGTCCCCACTAGCAAAAGGGCCAAGGAGACACAAGTGGTTGAAGTTCTTGTGTTGGTGCATGTATGAGGTCTCCATGAATTTGGCATTGCTTACATTTCTTGACAAACTAATATGAGTCTTTCTCCATATTGGGCCAATAATATCTAGTCCTGATGAGTTTCTTGGCCAAGGTAGGACCACTAGCATGTGGACCACATATCCCTTCATGCACTTCCCGTAACGCAATCTGAGCTTCGTCGCTTTTTAAACATCTAAGAAGAGTGCCATCTAGACCTCGCCGGTATAGGATATCAGCTAAAATGACATATCGAGAGGATTGGCGAATGAAAGTGCGACGTTGGTTATTTGATAGATCAGGAGGTAGAGTATTGTCACGTAGGTATGTAAAAATGGAACCATATAACTAGGATTTGGGACCGACAACACATATCGTCTCAGTAGGCATGATCTCATATGAAGGAACCAAAAGGTTATCCACCAAGAACTCATAGCAGGTCTCGTTTGGAGGTAAATCAATCAAGGAAGCAATTGTAGCCATGGCATCTGCGGCGCGATTCTGCTCTCTTGGTATCTGCTCAAAGTCTATCTTTGTGAAGTGTTGTTTCAGGTCATCCACCATTTGTTTATAAGGCATTAATTTTTCATCTTTTGTTTGGTAATCATCAGTTGCTTGACGGATGACAAGTTGGGAGTCCCCAAAAACACGAAGTTCCTGGATCTTCCATTGAACTGCAATTCGTAATCCTGTTGTTAATGCCTCATATTCTGCTATATTGTTAGTGCAAGGAAATGGTAAGTGGTATGTAATGCTCTGCAAAAAGGATTAGAAAATCTGTTTGATGGCAACACACACAAGAGCACAAGAAACAAACGTTAGTGTTAGCAACAAAAGATTATCCTAAACAGGCATATCAAGAGAGATATTAAGCATGAAATAGAAAGCATATAAACATAGAATAAAATAGCTAATCAAGATGCTCATAGTTGCTCCTCCCTTATTCCTCTCCTCTCCAAGTCCCAAATGAGTGTAGCTCTCAACTTTTAGCACTAGCCATGGATGCCATATGGAGATTCAAGATAGTTGAATATGATAAGTAAATGCTATGCAAGTGTAGATAGTGATGCTATGAAAAAGCTTTATGCTAATGCCAGTATAACAACTATACTCTAATGCTTCTCTCTTGCTTGAGGAGAAGGGTTCTATTTATAGAAGAAATGGGGAAATGAAGGGTTAAGATTGAATGGTTTAATCAAGGGCCAAGTTTGAAAGTTGGGGATCCATGTGCACAATTAGCACCAATAAAATGGTGACAAGTGTCAACATAGGATTGGGTTGAGAGAAGAAGTTGGAGGCATTAAAGGCCTGAGAAGACCTCATGGTTATCTAGAGGCTAAGGGTCAAGGCCAAATTAAGATTACCCACTAGATTAAGAGTTAATCCAAGGATAAACCTTTGTGCAAATGTTTAAGAGATAATCATGGTCAAAGCATTAATGGCCTGATGAGACCTTTGGGTTGGGTAGAGGTTGAGTCAAAACAAATTTTTTAACCATGTGGAAGGGTTTGAGGTAACCATTAATGGTTATTGGAGACTTTGGGGATTAAGTGGTTGAAGGTTGAAAGCCTTCAATGGTTATCAAAGACTTTGAGCCATTTAGTGGTTGAAGGTTGAAAGCCTTTAATGGTTATCAAAGACTTTGAGGGTTTGAGAAGTGACTTCCCTTTTGCTTAGGAATGTGACAAAGTTTAGAGAAGGGGTTAGGTTATTTAGAAGTGATTAGAAAATTCTAGAAGGGGTTTAGGCATGCAAGTGGATTTTGTAGGAAAATGCAAGTGGGAGAAATTTTGGTATTTTCAATTAAAATAAAATCATTTATTTCAATTAAATGGTGCAATTTGCATTTGGATAAATATTCAAATAAATATTAATTTATTTAAATGAGAAAAATGAAGATAAAGCATTAAAATGCTTGAAGACTTTAAGGAAAACCATTAAAGGCTTGAAGACTTTAAGGAAAACCATTAAAGTCTTAAGAAGACTATAGAAGGAAGCCATCAAGTTTGAAGACTTTAAAGCCATCAAGTTTGAATACTTTAAGGGAAACCATTAAAGGTTTCAAGTGGGTGAGGATAAATAAGATTTTAAATAAATAATTTATTTAAAATAGTTGTGCAACTTGCTTTTGTAGGAAAATACAAGTGGGTGGAGGATAAAGGTGATTTAAATAAATGTTAATTTATTTAAATGTGAGAGGTGGGATTTTGGGGGATTTAAATAAATATTAATTTATTTAAATGTGAGAAGATTTAATTAAACAAATATGATTTATTTATTTAATTAATGGTCTGAATTTGGTTAAGTGAATTAAAACAAATAAATTGAATAATTTATTTAATTAATAGGAGAAGAGGGTTAAGATGAATTAATTAAATATTAATTTAATTAATTCATTAATTGATGGTTAAATAATCAAATAAATACTAAGTATTCATTTAATTAAGTGGACAGATTTATGTGACTACATTTGCCCCTCTTTGAGACGGTGCGGTTTATCGCGTCGTTTCAAAGAAATAAAAATAGGTGTGAAGAAATGCCCCATAAAATGTAAATTTAATGGGTGGTATGCCCCCTCGAGAGATGGGCCAAATTTTTTTTGAAAAATCGGGCGATCTCTCGAAAAAGAATGAAAAGTGGAGGAGAGGTAGAATAGAAGAAATTAGAACTAACGATGAAAGAATGGGAGAAAATGGAGTGAATATGAAGAAACAACAAGCCAGTGGGTACCCTGAGGTCATGCAAGAGATACATAGCAGATGTAGTGTGGGGTTTGGATTGATGCTATACAATTGATCAAAATTGGTTAGACAATCTGGTGCAATCGGTTTAATTGCCCCAGTCAAGTCAAAGCGTGATAGTTGATGTTAGTTGGTCGCTTGGACATGATAAAGTCTGAGTAAGTGAATCAAAGTGACCTGATGTGACTTAGACAATTGATGTAATTGCCCGATGAAGTCAAGGTATATGAAGCAAAATACTCGTTGAGACTTAGACAATTGATGTAATTGTCCATTGGATTGTGTTTGATTGGTTGATCAATTGATAGTATGTGCGTGTGATGGATGGTTGTGGGGAATCATGGCAACCCCGTTGAGACTAGGTCATTATGATAAATGCCTGTTGTAGTCTAAGTTTGCCATAATCGATTACCTGTTGAGACCCGAAGATACTTGATCAGAGTATCTGTTGATAGTCTAGGTGTGTGAGAGTCGATGTATCTGTGCAGACAAAGTAACTGGCTTAATTTTTTTGGATGAGTGAAGATGGGAAGCGATGAAGGGATTAGGATGATGTTGATGATCAAGATAGGGAGGGTGAGGGGGGATTTGATGTTAGATAGAAGATATGGAGGACTAGGACCGAGTCCTATGGAAGAAGATGAGTAAAATAGAGTATGCATTATTATGACTATGTATGCATGATATGCAACTATTATGAATGTAGGGATGGATGGAATGCAACGAAATGCAATATATACAGATGAGATGGAATGATGATCCATGGTGCTTTATTTTTCATCATTGAGCTTTTAAAATGTTGTAAGAAAATACAAGCAACTTGACATATAGATTCAAGATGACCAGAGTATTTCTTACATGGATTTTATATAGCAAGTTAATACAAGCAACTTGATATAATGGATCAAGTTGACCTGAGTATTGCTTGCGGAACAGACAAGGATTATCTCATTTCATGCATGACTTGGAACGTCCTCCTTGATCTTAGACTGATCATATCCTGAGACAAGTGCATACCGTAATAAGAGATAAAACCTTTATCCAGTTTGGATGAGGAGGAACCAAAGAAGGAGCATTATACCTGCAACAAACAGTATATACATAAAGAATAAAGAATATGGATCCTTGGTAATGGTTCATGCTCATATGGTCAAGGTATATGCTGTAGTCAGCAAGCCGTAGTGATCTATGACTGTATTTTTGCCTATGATCACATAGCTTAGTGAACTTCCCACGTAGACACCATTAGTACATGCCCCATAACTTCATCAGAAATAATGCGCAAACGATACAAAACAATGCTGCAAGATCCTGATACAGATAAATGAACGATTGTACTCACAAATCAACCAAGTATTTGATAGCTTAACATAATTTTCTTGTCAAAGAAAACGTCACTTTTGTCTTTGTTTTGGTAAGGAAGGATGCATCCTTGTTGAAGACAGTTTGATTGTTGATGTTGATTGTGTGGTTGATTGGTAAATGGTCATTGTGTGAGTAGTTTGTCAATGTTTGTTTTGGTATCTGCATGGATGAGTATGTACAAGGTGTTGCCATGTTTTTGTGTGATCTTCGATGTTTTTGTCGATGTTTTTGGATTTTGAATTGTTTTGAATGTTTTTGGTATTTTTGTGAGATATTTTTGAATGTTTTTGGATTTTTGATGATTGTTTTGAATGTTTTTGGTATTTTTGCGAGATATTTTTGAATGTTTTTGGATTTTTGATGATTGTTTGAATGAAGAACTTAATGAATCATAAGACAATGTAGAATCCACTTCCATCAATAGGTTAAAGGTATTGCCCCCAGTTTTAGACATGAATATGAAAAAGCGGGATGCAAGATGTATGGAGTACTATCATAATTGCAGAGGAATAACAAGCCATGTTTTTTGGATGGATGGATGTATGTATGAAGTAGATGTGATCGCAACAAGTCTGAAAAACAATGGAGCCATAGCCTTTACGAGTGGCGCCTGTTTGCCAGGTTTTCACCACCGTACTTACCCAAGGTGCCACCGGAGTGGTTGTTCACCATTTGGATGCATGATTTTTCTTTACTTTTTTTGAATGTTTTTGTATTTTCTTCAGGACATTTTTCTAAATGTTTTTGGTATTTTCTGGTATGTAGGGGAGCCTGATGCTCTGTACAGCTTAGGTATAAAACTGTTTGAGGTGCATGCTATTGATTGGATCTGCAAGCAGTTCTCCTTCTGATGTAGCCAACTGATATGCCCCAGACCCGAACACAACAGTGACAACATATGGGCCCAGCCAGTTTGATTCAAACTTGCCCTGATGTTCTCGGTTTGGTTGGTTGTGAGGATTCTCTTGTAGAACAAGATCACCTACCTCAAATGTATGAGGTCTAACTTGGTGATTGTAGCTTCTGCTCATGCGCTGCTGATAGGCTTTGAGATGGTTGTATGCAGCTTGTCGCTTCTCATCAAGTAACTCTAAGTCCTGAAGACGTGAGACTCTGTAAGCTTCATCATCAATGAGATTGTGCAAGGAAACCCGTAGTGACGGTATCTCAACCTCAATAGGCAAGATAGCTTTTGCACCATAGACCAATGAATAAGGAGTTGCACCTGTAGGGGTTCGAATGTTAGTTCGATATGCCCATAGCGCCGGATTTAGTTGAACATGCCAATCACGGCCGACATCATTGACTGTTTTCTTTAGGATCCTCAATATGTTTTTATTGGATGCTTCGGCCTGACCATTGCCTTGTGGGTAATAGGGGGTGGAAAAGTGGTGTTGGATATGAAATTTCTCACAAAGTTCACGGACATCCTAATTTTTGAAAGGGAGACCGTTATCTGTGATGATGGACATGGGTACACCATACCGGCAGATGATGTAATTGAGGATGAATGAGGCGATCTGCTTGCCGGTGACTTGGGTAAGTGGATTAGCTTCGATCCACTTTGTGAAATATTTGGTGGCGGTAATAATGAATTTATGGCCATTGGATGAAGATGGATGAATCTTACCCACAAGGTCAAGGTCCCATTGACAAAAAGGCCATGGTGTTGTGATTGGTTGCAGTTTTTGGGCTGGTGCATGTATCAGGTCGCCATGAACTTGACATTTCTTGCATTTTCTGACAAAGTAGTAGGAATCCTTTTCCATAGATGGCCAATAGTATCCATTGCACAGGAGTTTCTTGGCTAGTGACGGACCACTTGAGTGAGTCCTGCAAATTCCCTCATGGACTTCTTCCAAAGCCTTTGTTATCTCACCTTGTTCCAGACATCAAAGGAGAGTACCATCAAGACCACGTCGGTATAGGGTTTCGGCAATAATGGTATATCGAGCAGTTTGGCGAATGAAGGTTTTTCGTTGGTTATTTGATTGGTTGGGGGGAAGGGTGTGATCACGGAGATAGATGTAGAACTCATCGTACCATGGGGATTCAGAACCGACAAGGTGACATATCATCTCGGATTCAGGGATATCATAAGCGGGGATCCAAAGCTGTTCGATTAAGAACTCATAACATGTTGAATTCTGTGGAAGATCTAGGAGAGATGCGATGGTAGCCATAGTGTCAACAGCTCGATTCTGATCTCTTGGTATCTGCTCAAAAGTGATAGTAGTAAATGATGTCTTTAGAGTGTCCACCATTTTCTTATATGGCATGAGTTTATCATCTTTGGTCTGATATTCATCAGTTGCTTGTCGAATGACTAGTTGGGAATCGCCATATACTTGCAGTTCTTGTAATTTCCATTGGATGGCTAACCTGAGTCCTGTGATCATACTTGGCTATATTGTTAGTGCATGGAAATGTGAGCCTGTAAGACTTCGGGATGCTATCACCTTGAGGTGTGATAAACAGAATGCCTGCCCCTGAGCCATGCCTAGTGTACGAACCATCAAAGTATAGTTTCCATGGTTGTGCTATTGTGATCATGAATATCTCCTCATCTGGAAAATTGGAAATAAGAGGATGATTTCCTGTGAGTGGTGCATCGGCCAACTGATCTGCAATAACCTGACCTTTGATAGCTTTACGGTCTACATACTCAATGTCAAATTCACTTAGAATCATCACCCATTTGGCCAAGCGGCCTGTCAATGTTGCTTTGTTAAGTAAATACTTGAGTGGATCAATCTTTGCAATGAGTTGTACCTTGTGTGTTAACAAATAGTGTCTCAATTTTGTGGCTGCTAAGATTACTGCTAGGCAAGCTCGCTCAATAGGGGTGTAATTGAGTTCATAGCCTACCAGTGTGCGAGAGATGTAAACAACACACTCTTTTCCTTCTGGATTATGTTGTGCTAGTAATACACCTAATGTTGTACTTGTTGCCGAGATATAGAGTAACAATGGTCTACTTGGATCTGGTGGCATCAACAATGGTGGATTCATGAGATAGTTTTAAAGCGTCTGAAATGCTTGCTGGCATCGGGCATCCCACTGAAAGCGGATGTTCTTGTGTAGCAGATGTGTAAATGCGTGACACTTATCGGCCAATTGTGCAATGAATCTTCGGATGGATTGAAGTCGCCCTTGTAATGTCCTTAGCTGACTGATATTCTTTGGAGGTGGCATGTCCATAATTGCTTTTACCTTTGCTGGGTCGACCTCAATACCTTTGTGTAAAGCGGAAAAATCGAACCCTAGTTGCTCTCCCCTCTTCCAACTCCAAGGAGAGAGAAGGGAGGTCACTAGGGTTGATGGTTTTCACTTAGGAGGGACTTTACATTCAAAAGAGGGGTTGAAACCCACAAGATCCAATCCCACGCAATGCAAGATTGGATTCTATATGAGTTTCAAGGGTTAAGACAGCAAGGCTACCCTCTTTTGTAAAGAATGTAGATAGAATGATTAAGCTAGGAATGCATAGAAAGTAGGAAAGATTCACTTATAAACTGAGATAGGGATATGATATGAAGCTGCGGACCTGGAATTAGCAGTAAAATGTCGAGACGGCGCTGTCCTGCAAATTTGAGCAAAAGTTGATGGGACGATGGCGCCCGGCATGCACACAGTCCTCCAAAAAATCCGCGAAACGAAGGGGGATTTGTTCGTCTCTGCACAAGGATTCCAGATCTTCAATTTCAGCCGCGTACCTGCAACCTACACATAGAAAAGTGAAGACGATTGGGGGGTTAGGGGTTAGGGGTTTTCCCTTAGGTCAAACCCCAGTTTTGGAATTAACCAAGAAATGAGAAATGTTGTAAATGTAAATGACTGTAATGTAAAACAAGTACTAGTACCTTGTTGTAAGGATGTTTGTATCCTTATATGCGAAGGTATAGATGTTGTTGTTTGTTGTATGTTTTATGTTGTAGCATGTGATCTCCTCTTCAATGGTTGAATCCTTGTCTTGAATGCAACAATTAGCCTTGAATGGAGACTTAGAATGATCAATTGCTTGAAGGAATGTTTGAATGCTTGAATGCTTGAATGCTTGAATGTTTGAGTATCGTTTCCACACCTTTTTCCCTCATCCCAAAATGAGAGAGGAAAAGTAGTTTATATACTTGTCAATTAGGGTTGATAGACTAATTTTCCCGACCTTAGGCCGACCAGGAAATGTTATTTTCCAATTTGCAAACAAAAAGACCCGAAGTCCCATAAGAGACCGGGCCCAAAATAGGGCCAGGGACTAGGGCGCTGGGCGCCATGGTCCTGGGGGACCAGGGCACTGGGCACCCTAGTCCTGAAGGACCAGGGCGCTGGGCACCCTGGTCCCACCTCCCGGGACAGCAGGGTGCAAGGAGGGATCAGGCAGGGTGCTGGAAAAATGCAGTTTTTGATGCTGTGGACAAGTTTCGAGGTCTCCATTCAGGTTCCATGTTGCATCGCCATTGTGAAGACCCAAATGCAGTCAAAATTGCAAGTGTCACAATTTTAGGATGCTACATTTAGCACCCACTTTAGCGGGAGTATAAGCGTACGCTCATACTTCCGATAAAGTACAAGGAAACAACATTGAAAAACTTTCACCACGTCAAGGAGGCAAGATACACCAAGCCCACAGTGGACTAAGGATCTTACGACTTCGATTGACAAAGTAAAAGGGAAGATCATGAGGGAGAACCATGACTGTCAGTAGTAAGGTTCCCTCACTATGAGTCATGCAAGAAAGATATCAAAAATTTTCAAGACAAAGCTAAATTTGTCAAGAAATTTTCAAGTATCTTGAAAAGATATGAACGGGATGTATGCCCCCTACGTTAAAGCGATCGCACACACCTCACTGGGGGTGATTGCTTTAAGGTAGTGATACATATAAGAAATGAGAAAGGAGCACGTTATCACAAGGATTTAGCCCCCAAGTGTGAGATAAGCCCAAGGATAATAGACACAAAACACAAAGCACAAGGTGACTTCGCTTTCCTTGGGGTCAGTATGCTGTATGATAATTCATGTATATCATATGTATGTATGCATAATTGTTCTTCATTCCCCAATCAAGGAAGGTCACCTAGAAGAAGGGAACACATGTGTCTTTTGAGTCAACATGAGAGAAACCAAAGAGATCTCAATGCTTTGCATCGTCCTCAAGTAGACAACACTAAGGACAACAAATAGAAGAATGAGAATAACATATAGAAGAAGTAACAAAAGAAATAGAGGAGGAGAGAATCTGCTATGCTAATGAAACTAGTCTAGCACGTCATCTACCCCCCGATCTTGCTGATCAATGTTTCGGGAAGGCAGGGAACACGCTAGAGGAGGAACATTCAACACAGCAGATGGAGCTATCACAAGATCCAAACAAGGGCTATGTTCATGTTCCAAGCCACATTGTTCTTGTCTAGGAGCTAGGATAAGTGCTTTAGAAAATTCATTAGATAAATGGTTATCAATATCAACAAGTTCATATTCACTATCAGAAGCAAGAGAAGTAACATTTCCATCTATATCATCATCAAGATTTATAAAAATAGGATCTTTAACTTGCACAGGATCAAGACCATCATGCATCTTATGTTTAGGAGATTTCGGCTCAATCATCAGCTGAGGAGAAAATGGAATAATATTGGCTGAAGGTGTTTTTGGGGATTGCAAAGTTTGAGAAGCAGCTGCCTGAGCTCTAAGATGACGCTTTCATCGGCGTTCACGTGCAGAACGATTTCGTCTAGTCTTAGTAGGAAGTTGAGAAGATTGAGGAGGAGGAATGTTCTCATCCTTATCACTTGGGTGTTTAGGTTGTAGTCTCTTAGGCTGAACAATAGGAGAAGAGGAAGGTCTCTTCTCTCCATAAGAGGAAGGAGGAGGAACTGCTCCATATAAGGGAGGAATACTTGGTTTAGGAAGGAGACCAAGTCCATCATGACGAGGAGGGATTGGTCTACTTTTAGGAAGTTTATTAGATATAGGCATAGTCACATCCATAGGGATTTGTTGGGAATCTTCTTGAGGAAAGACATTAGTTTTATCTTTCAAAGGAAGAACTTCCTTCTCAAGAATGATAGGAATGTCAAGTTTGGGTGTTCTAGGTTCACTTAGAGATAGGATCATATCTTTTTTCCACTTTTGATAAGATTTGAAAAGATGATCACTTCGCGGAGGAAGAGATTGGAATTGTTTAGGCCAAAAATAATCAAGAGGAACGCTAGAAGTTCTTTCAGCTAGTTTAAAGAGACTATGATTGATAGTAACAACTTCACCATTATGGGGAAATTTCAAACACTTGTGAATAGGAGAAGCAATAGCTTTCATGGAAGATAGCCAAGGATAGCCTAGCTTCACACGAAATTGTTCGGATGATGGAATAATAGCAAAGTCCACATCAAGGGATTTGTTATGGACCTCAATAGGTAATGTAATAGAACCAATTGCAGGAGAAGAAAATGCATCAAATAGTTTCACAACCACATTTGTTTCATCATAGATCACTTGATTCAATTGCAAAGTAAAAAGAAATTCTTCAGTAATGACATTAACCATACAAGAAGGATCAATAAGCACTCCACGGAAAGGTGTATTCTTGACTTTTGCAACTATATATAAAGGACCATCAGGTGCCCTGATAGTTTCACTAGAATCAAAGGTGATGGAAGGTTCTTTAGGGATTTTCTGCTGCTCCACAAAGTTAATCACATTCGGAGTCATGGACACAAGATCATCAGGTGAGACAGAGGAATCATTAGTATCAATCGCATTAGAGGTATGAGATGGCAATGGATCAGTAAAAATCTAAAGATTTTGGTTAGGAGGAGCTACAGATGTATTGCCTTTATCATTCACTCCAGAAACAGAGATAGTATTATTATCAATCAAATCTTGAATTTTTCCCTTTAAAGCAAAACATTTTTCAGTATCATGCCCAGGTTGATGATGAAATTGACAAAAAGATTTGTTATCAAAATAGGGTGAATTAATCTTTGCAGGATCTATTTGCCTTATAGGAGGAAGAGCAAGCACATTTTGTTCCAATAACTTATTCATAATACTATGCAACGATTCATTCAAAGGAGTAAACTTTCTTTCTTTCTTGAAAAACTTAGAAATAGGAGGCACACCTGATGCTGCATTCACATTGTTGTTGATGATGTTTTCATTGAATTTAATGGACTCTCTGTTCGGTTTAAACTTCCCAAATGGTTGTTGACTACTATCACCCTTATCACTCAGAGCCATAGGATGTGATTGTTCCATTTGACTCACAGTCAGTTGATAATTGTGAAGAGTTGCGCACAACTGTTGGAAAGAAGTAAACTCAGAAAACAGGAGTTTTTCTCTAATGTCTTTTTGTAAATTAGAAATAAAGATTCTTTGAATATCATTGTCAGGCACTGGAAAAGAAATTTGAGCATACAAATGCTTATATCTACCAATGAAATCAGTCACTTTTTCTTTAACACCTTGTTTACAATGCATTAAATCAATCAAAGTAACTTTAGGACTTATATTGTTTTGAAATTGTTGAATGAAAGCATTTGCAAGTTGTTCGAAAGAAGTAATAGAATAGGAAGGCAATGAGCAATACCATTGTAGGGCTTTGTCTCTTAATGTTCTAGTAAACAGTTTTGCAAGCAACCTTTGGTCATAAGCAAAATCAGTACATATTGTTTGAAAGGTCTTAACATGTGTTAGAGGATCACCCTTACCATTATAAAGCTCCAAATGTGGAATTTCAACATGTTTAGGGGGAATAGCTCGAACAATGTCAAGAGAAAGTGGGCTCGCAACATCAAATGTGGGCACACTAAACTTAGATTGATTCATAGAGGCAATTTGTTGCTGTAAAGAAGAGACAGTTTGTGCAAGATTGTTAATGGTCGCTTCAGTCGAAGAGTTCATATTAGACGTGTTAGATTGTGATGGAGGTGTTATGTTATTGAAAGAAGGTAGAGAGTAAGGTGGTGGGACACTATGATAGTTAGTCATAGGAGATGATTGGACAGGAGGAACACTACAAGGAGGAATGGAAAACGAATTGCCCCCTTGTGTCATGTTCATTTGTGGTGATATAATAGGAACACTTATTGAAGGAATGAATGAAGAAGTCGGATTGAATGAAGGAAGAGGGTTGATTGAAGAAGAGGGATTGCCCCCATGACTAGTTATCATAGGAGGAATGTCTTGTATTGAAGTAGTCATTATGTTTGATGTAAAAGTAGGTATACTAGCAATAGAAGTCGTCAAAGGAATAGAATGATTGTCTTGAGTAGGAGGTTGTGTATAACCTAAGGTTTCGGCACAAATTTTCATAGGCATCACATTTGAATCCACAATGTGTGCAATACCACGCAAAATATCAATTCCATTCTTATCACTTTGAAGCATACGTTTTAGACCCTCAATTAAAGGAAGAGCTTGACTATCAGGGTATTCTTGAGACATCCATTGTCGAAAATCATCAAATTGGTTATCCAATTTTGAAAGTTGTTCTACAGAAACCTCATGGAGAGATTCTTCATCATTAAGAGGATTAGAGGAATTACCCATGTCCTCGTTAAAAAGGCCATTCAAATTAGGTTTCATCTCCTCAGTAATTAAACCTTGGAAAGACTTAATTCTAAGGCTTCGTCTAACGGGAATAGTGTAAGTAGGACTTATTGTTGTAAAACTCATGCACTAAAGAAAGAGAGAAGATTTTGAATTTTAGAGGTAGCAAAATTTCAGTAAAATCAGCCAATCTTCTAGATTTAAGCTGTTAAATACAATCACGTCAATCGCCCGAAATTTCGGAAAAAATGTCAGGGACCGTGGCGCTTGGGGTGCACACGGTCCTCGCAAATTTTTTCGAAATTTGCAGGGATGAAAGTTATGATGATTTTAAAGCTAATCTGAAAAAATTGAGTGATTTTACGATCTGTAGATAAGCCAAATTAAAGTTGCAATCTCAAACTTGAACCCTACCCAGATTGTCGAAAAATGCAAAATTTGAATTTTGAAAAAGAGAGGGAAACTGAAATTTTGAATTTTATGATTTTAGAGGGAATGTTAAGAGCAATGCAAGTTTTGAAATTTAGAAGTTGACTCAATTTCACGCAAAATTCAATTTTGAAAGCGGAAATCAAAGTTGTTGTAGTTAAGCACTTAATTTCAAAAGTCACAAACTGCAAAAAATTTGAATAAAGCACTGAAATTTCGAATGAATGCTAACACACTTTTCAGATTTAGGACTGTAAGAAACACAATTTTGACACAAATTTCAATTTCAACAATTTTTGAATGATTAGGAGCCTTAATCCAAGCAATCGCTAGACCAACTTTGACTGTAATTTTGAAGGTGTTAAAATTGATAAAATCAGCCAAAATTCTTGATTTTAGCAGAAGAATACAGTAAGATCTAGCTCCCGAAATTTCGGAAAAAATGTCGGGGATGATGGCGCTCGGGGTGCACACGGTCCTCGCAACTTTTTTCCAAATTTTCAGGGATGAAAGATATTGTGATTTTATTGCGGAATCCAAAGTTACAGCCGATTTGGAGGTGTTTTGATTAGTGAAATTATCAGTCAAAGGTTGAATCAAGAAGGTCTTAAAAATTAGGGTTTTGACATTTAACCACTTAATTTTCAGAATTAAAGCACAAATATGAATTGACAATTTGCAATAGAAGGGTAGATCTGAAACAAGCATTAACAATTAAACATTTCACAAGTTTAATTACTAAAAAGAAAATTTAGGGTTTTTATGCAATTAACCTCTAAAATTTTGTGAAAGATCAAACATGGAAATGTAATTAGGAAAGCAAAATTTTCAGATCTAACCATGAATAATCAGAAAGGATGTTCACGTCGGGTTCACCAAAATGTAAAGCGGAAAAATCGAACCCTAGTTGCTCTCCCCTCTTCCAACTCCAAGGAGAGAGAAGGGAGGTCACTAGGGTTGATGGTTTTCACTTAGGAGGGACTTTACATTCAAAAGAGGGGTTGAAACCCACAAGATCCAATCCCACGCAATGCAAGATTGGATTCTATATGAGTTTCAAGGGTTAAGACAGCAAGGCTACCCTCTTTTGTAAAGAATGTAGATAGAATGATTAAGCTAAGAATGCATAGAAAGTAGGAAAGATTCACTTATAAACTGAGATAGGGATATGATATGAAGATGCGGACCTGGAATTAGCAGTAAAATGTCAAGACGGCGCTGTCCTGCAAATTTGAGCAAAAGTTGACGGGATGATGGCGCCCAGCGTGCACACGGTCCTCCAAAAAATCTGCGAAATGAAGGGGGATCTGTTCGTCTCTGCACAAGGATTCCAGATCTTCAATTTCAGCCGCGTACCTGTAACCTACACACAGAAAAGCGAAGACAATTGGGGGGTTAGGGATTAGGGGTTTGCCCTTAGGTCAAACCCCGGTTTTGGAATTAACCAAGAAATGAGAAATGCTGTAAATGTAAATGACTGTAATGTAAAACAAGTACTAGTACCTTGTTGTAAGGATGTTTGTATCCTTATATGCGAAGGTATAGATGTTGTTGTTTGTTGTATGTTTTATGTTGTAGCATGTGATCTCCTCTTCAATGGTTGAATCCTTGTCTTGAATGCAACACTTAGCCTTGAATGGAGACTTAGAATGATCAATTGCTTGAAGGAATGTTTGAATGCTTGAATGTTTGAGTATCGTTTCCACGCCTTTTTCCCTCATCCCAAAATGAGAGAGGAAAAGTAGTTTATATACTTGTCAATTAGGGTTGATAGACTAATTTTACCGACCTTAGGCCGAACAGGAAATGTTATTTTCCAATTTGCAAAAAAAAAGACCCGAAGTCCCATAGGAGACCGGGCCCAAAATAGGGCCAGGGACCAGGGCGCTGGGCGCCCTGGTCCCACCTCCCGGGACAGCAGGGTGCAAGGAGGGATCAGGCAGGGTGCTGGAAAAATGCAGTTTTTGATGCTGTGGACAAGTTTCGAGGTCTCCATTCAGGTTTCGTGTTGCATCGCCATCGTGAAGACCCAAATGCAGTCAAAATTGCAAGTGTCGCAATTTTAGGATGCTACACTTTGCTTGAGACAATGTATCCTAGAAGTTTCCCGGAGGTTACTCCAAAGACACATTTCTTTGGGTTGAGTCGAACATGGTATTGTTCCAGTCTATCAAAGATTTTATCTAAGATGTGGAGATGTCCTTTTCTGGTGAGTGATTTTGCTAGTAAGTCATCCACATAATCTTCCATCATGGTATGCATCATGTCATGGAAGATGGTGGGCATTGCTCTTTGATAGGTTGCTCATGCATTCTTAAGGCCAAAAGGCATTACATTCCAGCAATATGTGCCCCATGGACATGTGAAGGCTGTCTTATGTTGATCTTCTGGTGCAATCTTTATCTGATTATATCCTGAAAAGCCATCCATGAGTGAAAGCATGGCATGTCCCGCTGTTAGATCCACTATGATGTCGATATTTGGAAGGGGGAAGTCATCCTTAGGACATGCCTTATTCAGATCTCTGAAGTCAGTACAAATGTAGATGCCCCCTTTTGGTTTGCCAACAGGCACAATATTGGAGATCCACTCCGCGTAATCAATTGGTCTAATGAAACCAACGTCTAGGAGTTTCTTGAGTTCTGTTTTGACTAGTACCGCAATCTGAGGATGCATCTTACGAAGCTTCTGCTTGACAGGTTTGGCTCCTTTTGCTACGGTGAGGTGATGCATGACTAAATCAGGATCAAGCCTAGGCATGTCTGCATATGACCATGCGAAGTTGATCTGACGCTTCTGGAAGAACTCTATAAATTTAGGTTGTTCCTCTGGAGTGAGAAGAGATGCCAGATGTATGATATGAGGATTTTCAGGAGTCCCCACATTGTACTCTTTGGTTTCCTCGATGAGAATTGTTGATCGTTCCTGTTGTGCATTAGCAGGGAGAATGTCAAACCCTTCATCCTCAGGTGCCTCAGAGAGGTTTTCACCATTGGATACACTCTTTCTTTTTACTTTCGTTGGATCAAACAATACCACAGTGTGGTTTTCACTAGAAGATCCATGTTTTAATGTTATATTTTTGCAGCTGAAAGGTTTGGCATCTGCCCCAAAGTATACTACGCTATTAAGTTCAATGGTGAATCCAGCTTTGTGATCCCCGCATGGTAGGTTATCCCTTAATTCCAAAAAGTCAATGATGAACTCATCGTTTTGGAAGAGGTCAAGACATGGGGGATTTGGTTGGTTCCATTCGATGAGTTCAGGGTGGATAATGGGCATTACTTCATCGAGTAGGTTAAGTGTCTTGGACGTATCAGTGAGGGTTAAGACATTATGGTCAAGGTCGTTGATGGTACTTTCCCTGTCAGAATCAGGCGTAGGATGAGACATAGGGTCTGTGGAAGATGTTTCCAGTTCAGGAACCCAAGTGGTCTTTATCTGTGCTTCTCCATAAACAGGGATATCTTTGCATGGCAGAGGTAGTGATGCATCTTCCTCATCTGAAGTGTTAAGCTGTACAAAATCAAATTCTCACTCATGTGAGTCAGTCTCTAAATCACTTTCCAGCATCCGATTACTATACCATACTGGGATGTCCTTTGAGTTAAATACTGCAGGTGTGATTGGTTGATGTACCTTTGTAATGATCGGTGCTACAGGGCGATTGAGGGGGATCAAGGAATCTATTATAGGGAGTATTGGTAATATTGATTTCGTTGCTTCTGCTGGGACTGCTGGTGTTATAGATGCTGCTGCGGGTGCTGATACAGTTACTGCTGCTAATGGTGTGACTGATGAGATGACGAGTTCGTTTGATGGGATGAGTGGCATTGGTGATAGTTGTGTTGGGGTTTTGAGCCTCAGTGGGGCTATTGGGATGGTGCTTGAGGGTGCTTTGATTATGAAAGGTGCCCGCTTTGCAGTAGGTGGACAAAATGGTTTGCTGGGTTTTCCTTTGAACTTGAGTTTAGGAAAGATCTCTTTTTCAAAGCCTAGGCCTGTGTTACCTTTGGGCTTTAATTCTGGCAGCAGAGGTTCATGTCGTCCTTGTTTGCAATATCCTAAAGCACTCTGACCATCATACCCCATTCTTTGCATAATGAGGAGGCCTTTGCCATACTGATCCATAGGAAGTTTAACTTGTGGTAGATCAGTGGTGATGGGATCTTTGTAGATCCATTTTGCTAAGTCCTCATCTTGGGTTTCTTCTTCTTGACTCTTTCCAAGGATGAAAGGCTTCAAAGCACATGCGGGTGTGATTAGTGGTTGCTGGAGTAACTGCTGTGGTTTACCATGTGTTCTAGGCGAAGTGGGCATTTGTCCCACACAAAAGAGTTGACTCAAGTTGTATTCCCCGAGACCTTCCTCTGCGATCTTCATCTTAAGCTTTTCTTGCTTGGGTATAGTGGTGTTTGAACTGGCAAGAGAGGCGAGACTTATATATGATGTGGAGGAAATGGCTTCTCTATTATTGGGAATGGTAATTTTTGGTTGATGGCTGATATTATGGCAAAATGCAAAGGGATTTGCATCACCCAGGATTGTGATCTCTACACCATTATGTGGGAACTTGATACATTGATGGTAGGTAGATGGAACGGCTTGCATGGCATGTATCCAAGGTCTCCCTAATAATAGATTGTATGGCAGAGGAAGGTCCAGAACCTGACAAATGATGTGCTTTACCACGGGGCCCACTCGGATTAGTAGTACCACAGCGCCTTTGGATGAACGCTCTGCATCATCATAGGCTTTGATTGTGATCTTCTGACGAGGATCCACTGATTCTACCGCATAGCCCAATGCTGTGACCAACTGTAGTGTACAAATGTTTAGGCTTGCTCCATTATCTATCAAGACTCACTTGATCCTATGCTGGTTAATAAATCCTTCGATGTGGAGTGAGGCATTATGTGGTTGTTGGAAGGAAGAGTTGTCACTTTCAGAAAAAGTGAGACAAGGTGATGACTTTAGACTTCCAACCATGGCTTGAAATTGGTCCGTATTTAGATTTGCGGGGATTGACGCTTCTTGGAGTGCTTGATCCAAGATAGTTTTATGAGATGGCAATAGACGCAAAAGCTCTAAAATGGATATAAGTGCAGGGGTTTTGTCTAATTGTTCCACAAGATTGTACTGCTTTGGGATGGAGGTGGTGCCTTGTGGAGCTGCCTTGATGGTAACTTTGCCACGACGTGTAACAACATTGCAATTTGAGTTGGGATTTTTGAAGGTTATGGTTGCAACTTGTTCATTGGCATCATACAGATGATTTACAGTGTAATTATATGCAGCCTGCATATAATCAGTGGTATCAGTGCCTCATCTGGAAGTGGAAGGATCCCTTTGATCTTGTGATGGAAGTGGATTTTTGAACATCAGATGATCATTATTGGTTGTTTTTGGGTTATGTCCTTCAATTTCAATTTCTCCTCGATCAATAAAATCCTGAATGAGATCTTTCAATCGGTGACAATTACTTGTCTTGTGTCCTCTTCCTTGATGGAATTCACAGTGTTCAGTATCTCTCCACCATGCCGGTTTGACCTGAGGCTCATAGTTTGATAGTTTAGGTAGAGTGACCAAATTTTGAGAAATGAGTTGTCGCAATACTGTTTCAATGGGTTCCCCTAAGGGAGTGTATGTGCGTTTCTGTTTTTGCTGACGAGGTCTAGGTTCATCGTGAGATGTGATGCGACCTTGATTAGAAGGAACATTTGTGTTGTTTTGAGGTGGAGGATTTTGTCCTGCAAACCGAACCACAGGTTGTGCGTTTTGGATAGTCCGGGCATCCACAACCCCATCGTTGATGATATTCTTGTTTTTATTCCAGAAGCTTGGTTTATCACTATTGAAGCGCGGGCGAGGACCATCTTTTGGTTCATTAAAGATTTTGATGAGTCCTTTCTTGATAAGTGCCCTTTCACATTTCAAACCCTTGGTGATCATATCATTAAAAGAGTCTATGTCTTTGACATCCAGGTGAAATTCCATTTCTTCGTTTAAGTTGGAAATGAATATTTCCACTAGTTCTCGTTCAGGTAACTGAAGAGAATGTCTGCTAGACATTTGGCACCATCGTTGCAGGAATACTAAGAATAGTTCACCTGGTTTTTGTTTGGTGTTGCACAGATCAGCCATGGTAATGTCGCGTTCAATGTTATGAGAGTAATGAGCTAGAAACTTCTGGATGAGTTCCTCAAATGTTCTAATGCCACCTGGTAGTCGGGAAAACCATGATGTGGTTGTTCCTCCCAAGCTTTGGGGAAAAAGGCGCATTAGGTATGTGTCTTCATATGCTACTTCGAGACAAGTGGAATGAAATTCTCGGACATGATCGCGGGGATCTCCCTTTCCTCTATATTTTTCAAATTTGGGTGTTTCGAATCCTCGTGGAAATGGTGGCATGTAAATATTCCTATCAAACGGATAGGGATAGATGTCATTGAGTGAGAATTGGTTAGTCTTGACACCACTATGAAGCTGTTGGGCGAGATTCTCGACTTGTTGCCGCAACATCTCCATTTCATTTGGAGGAGGAGGTGGTGGGTTACCTCGAGGAATGTTATATCTGATGGGATCTCTACCTCTTTCCTCTTCATGGCGACTTTGTCTTTCTGATGCTTGTCTTAATTGGGCAAGATCAAAGTCAGAGGGGAGTTTTGCTCCTTCTTGAGCGAGTCTTAAGAAGTGAGCATCCGCATTGCTCCTGAGTATTTCATCAAAAAGTCTGTTAAAGAGAGGGTTATGCTGAGCCCTTTCTATTGTTGCAGGAGTGGGAGTACTTGGGTTTTCGTCATCTGCATTTCCTCCAAGTGCTTCTTGAAATTCATTGAGATTTTCCTCTTCTTCTTCTTCCCTTTCTATTTCTCGTTGCCTGGACTATGATCGGGCTTGAGCCATTTTGCTTGCAAGCTTTTGTTGAAGTTGATTGAAGATGATGATGAGTTGTTTGATGAAATGAAAGATTGATGGTTGGTGATTTGTGTTGCATGTAGATCTCTAGCACTTTTAAGGTAGATGTAACCGAAATTCCTTCTTTGAATTGCTTGCTTGTTTTGATAAGGTTGGATGTGATAAGGTGTAGAGAAATTTGAGATGTGTTACAAATTTAACTACCTAGTAATGAGAGGATTCACTCATGAACTAGTTTTAACCTGCATAGATGTGTCTCTTAGGATGAGCTTATCCTAGATGTAGAAACAATCTAAAAAGTGATGTGATGCGTTTGATTCAAGCAATATCTAAAAAGAGAACTTGGAGGAAGAACCTCTTAATGTTTTGAGAGTTGGAATGGATTGATGATGAAGTGATGATGTATGAGTGAGATAATGGATGAAATGTTTTCAACTTCAATAAAAACTTTGTGTTACAAATGGGACAAACTCTACCTCTTCCCTTTCGGGTGTTGGTGGTATTTCTCGAGCTGTGTTGTATGTGATACAGACGTTTGGGAAAAAGTTGGGATTAATCTTTCCTCCTTGGTTTTTGTGATAACTCAGAGCTCTATATTGCATAAAAGCTCTGCGGTTCAATGATTCAGAATCAAATTCGTTTGTTTTTCCTTGAAGGTAGAGACGCATGTGACGCAAAAAGACTCTATGTGAGACAAAAATTTGTCTATTTATATAGAAGAATTTCCTCCTTTTGATCAAAGCCTTTGAGCTCAATGGTCTTCTTTTCAAGTTGATATTCTGATGATGCTTCTTCTTTCGCAAGATGTGAAGAATGGTCATAAAATTTGACTCTTTGTTGTTTGCACTTTGTTTTTGATGTGTTTGGTTGTTTTGAGAAATGTTTGGTTGGATGAATACTTTGTTTTTGGGAAGTGATTTTCTGATTTTTCTTTGACAAGAAAACAAAGCAAGCACACAAACACAAGAATGTTGCCTAAAAGGCACAAATGAGTATGGGTCTCGATCAACCCAATGTTTGGACTTGTATATGACCCTTCCTTTAGATGTATTTTAAGGTGTATTTCCAAAGCCTGAAGTCGGCTCAATTTGTACTTGGTCTTTAAAACGAACACACTTCAAACACTTTTTATCCCTAAGGTCAAATGGCCAGTTGTGATAAATTTAGCCCACATCTTGATATTTCTTCGACTTTGGTACTACATACCTTATGAATCCCGCCTTGGCAGGTAAGGATGTGATATACTAATTCTTGCACGAGCATAACAAATAGATGATCCCTATGATGGGGGAGTCACCACTTTTATCAAGCCACAAGTGACTTTTCAAAAAGCTATGTTTCTACTCAAGGAAATATGTATGGTGAGTATCTTGGGAGAAAAACTATCTATGCTCTTGCACTAAATTATATCGCAAATATCCTCAATCAATAGAACAGGTGGGCTACTACTTAAAGGCGTTTAGTCATGTTTAATGTTTTTGGACATAAGTTCATTCTGCAGTGACTCACTTAAGAGCCTTGTAACTGGTGGTGGGGCCCATTTGTCCTTTCGACCAGTTACACTGTAGGAACAGCTATACCCAAGGCTACAGCTTTCGCTCTCACCTGATTTCTATAGCGGCTCGAAGGATTTATCGCTCGAGGTCGTTCCCAAGAGTATCGATCCCTTGGCAGGCCTCTCTTAAAAAGATAAAATTTTGAGTGTTACTAACACTTTTCTCTTGCACCTAGGACCACGAAAGCCAAGGGAGAGGATAGTGTGTGTTAGAGGTAGGACCACTCGACCAACTCTTTGCACAAGTGTGCCAAGCACGAAAAACACTTGTTCTTTTTAATCTGTCATTGCAATGTGATCTAACTATTTGGAGATGTTGCTCCAACAATCATGGTGTTTTTTTAAACTTCAAAGGCAAAATATTTTGTAAACTAGGAACTTTGAAATCCTAGTCAACTGAATTGAAAACACGTCTTGCTTCAAGTAAAATTGTTTTTGAGCTTGAAGGAAAAATGGCTTGTTCTTTTTAGATTGCCCCCAAAACAAAGTGTTGATTGTAAATTTCTTTTAAGTTGATGCAAGAAAATAAATTTTGTTTTGTTGATTTTAAGCACCAAAACGAAGTTTGTTTCCTAACTTGCAAGAAATAAAGTTGTTTTGTATAAGTTTGTGGTTCTTTTTACCTTGGAACAATGAAATTCTTTTTAAGAGCCCCAAACAAATGTGTGATTCTTTTTTTAAAAGCCCAAATTTGAAATGTGAAGTTAATTTTAACCAAAATAAAAAGTGAATTCATTTTTTAAAAACCAATTTAAAAAACAAGTTAGTAAGAAATATAAATCTACTTTTTAATCTAATTTAAATCTGCACAAAAGAGAAAAATAGTTAGTAAAATCCGCCTATTTGGTGGGCTTCTACAAGCCTAATTTTTTTTTTTTGGTTACAAGGTGATTTGTACAACGTTCTGTTACAATAGCGCTAGTCTGCGTTTGAACAGAGGCGCTATTTAATAGAAACGCACTAAAAGAAAGGGAAAGATAAGAGAAGGCAAAAGCACTGAAATAGGGTGAATAGAGCCAAAATAATGTCAAACGCACCAAAACAGTATGAAAAATGCAACCTGTGTGATATTTTCAACATTCAAACATGTTATTGGTTAAAAAAAAAAAGTTGATCTTTTTGGTGTTTGGATTCACGTCGGGTTCACCAAATGATGCTCTACAAAAAGGATTAGAAAATCTGTTTGATGGCAACACACACAAGAGCACAAGAAACAAATGTTAGTGTTATCAACAAAAGATTATCCTAAACAGGCATATCAAGAGAGATATTAAGCATGAAATAGAAAGCATATAAACATAGAATAAAATAGCTAATCAAGATGCTCATAGTTGCTCCTCCCTTGTTCCTCTCCTCTCCAAGTCCCAAATGAGTGTAGCTCTCAACTTTTAGCACTAGCCATGGATGCCATATGGAGATTCAAGATAGTTGAATATGATAAGCAAATGCTATGCAAGTGTAGATAGTGATGCTATGAAAAAGCTCTATGCTAATGCCAGTATAACAACAATACTCTAATGCTTCTCTCTTGCTTGAGGAGAAGGGTTCTATTTATAGAAGAAATGGGGAAATGAAGGGTTAAGATTGAATGGTTTAATCAAGGAACAAGTTTGAAAGTTGGGGATCCATGTGCACAATTGGCACCAATAAAATGGTGACAAGTGTCAACATAGGATTGGGTTGAGAGAAGAGGTTGGAGGCATTAAAGGCCTGAGAAGACCTCATGGTTATCTAGAGGCTAAGGGTCAAGTCCAAATTAAGATTACCCACTGGATTAAGAGATAATCATGGTCAAAGCATTAATGGCTTGATGAGACCTTTGGGTTGGGTAGAGGTTGAGTCAAAACAAATGTTTTAACCATGTGGGAGGGTTTGAGGTAACCATTAATGGTTATTGGAAACTTTGGGGATTAAGTGGTTGAAGGTTGAAAGCCTTCAATGGTTATCAAAGACTTTGAGCCATTTAGTGGTTGAAGGTTGAAAGCCTTTAACGGTTATCAAAGCCTTTGAGGGTTTGAGAAGTGACTTCCCTTTTGCTTAGGAATGTGACAAAGTTTAGAGAAGGGGTTAGGTTATTTAGAAGTGATTAGAAAATTCTAGAAGGGGTTTAGGCATGCAAGTGGATTTAGTAGGAAAATGCAAGTGGGAGAAATTTTGGTATTTTCAATTAAAATAAAATCATTTATTTCAATTAAATGGTGTAATTTGCATTTGGATAAATATTCAAATAAATATTAATTTATTTAAATGAGAAAAATGAAGATAAAGCATTAAAATGCTTGAAGACTTTAAGGAAAACCATTAAAGGCTTGAAGACTTTAAGGAAAACCATTAAAGTCTTAAGAAGACTATAGAAGGAAGCCATCAAGTTTGAAGACTTTAAAGCCATCAAGTTTGAAGACTTTAAAGCCATCAAGTTTGAATACTTTAAGGGAAACCATTAAAGGTTTCAAGTGGGTGAGGATAAATAGGATTTTAAATAAATAATTTATTTAAAATAGTTGTGCAACTTGCTTTTGTAGGAAAAAACAAGTGGGTGGAGGATAAAGGTGATTTAAATAAATGTTAATTTATTTAAATGTGAGAGGTGGGATTTTGGGGGATTTAAATAAATATTAATTTATTTGAATGTGAGAAGATTTAATTAAACAAATATGATTTATTTATTTAATTAATGGTCTGAATTTGGTTAAGTGAATTAAATCAAATAAATTGAATAATTTATTTAATTAATAGGAGAAGAGGGTTAAGATGAATTAATTAAATATTAATTTAATTAATTCATTAATTGATGGTTAAATAATCAAATAAATACTAAGTATTCATTTAATTAAGTGGATAGATTTATGTGACTACAGTATGATTTTGGTATAGAATCCCCTTGAGGAGTTATAAAGAGGATGCCAACTCCTGCCCCATGCTGTGTGTATGAGCCGTTGAAGTACAGTTGCCATGGCTTTGCATGTGACATTGTCAAAATGGATTCATCTGGAAATTCTGAATTTAGAGGAACATCATCTATCATGGGAGCATTTGCTAATTGATCTGCGATGGCTTGTCCTTTTATTGCTTTTCTGTCCACATACTCGATGTCGAATTCACTCAGGATCATTACCCATTTGACTAGTCGCCCAGTAAGTGTTGCTTTATTGAGAAGGTATTTCAATGGGTCTATCCTTGCAACTAACTTAGTCTTATGAGTAAGCATGTAATGTCGTAATTTCTACGAAGCAAAGACCACGGTGAGACATGCACACTCAATTGGTGTGTAGTTTAGCTCATATCCTACCAATGTGCGACTGATATAGTATACTACTTTTTCTTTGCCCTCAGCAATTTGTTGTGCTAAGAGTGCCCCCAGTGCTGTTGGAGTAGCTGATATGTATAATAACAGTGGTTGATCTGGAATTGGTGGCATCAGAACTGACGGATTTAGAAGATAATCTTTGAGTGTCTAGAAAGCCTGTTGACAGTTATCATCCCATTTGAATTTGATGTTTTTATGTAGCAGGTGCTGAAAAGGATTACACTTATCTGCAAGTTGTGCTATGAATCTTCGGATGGATTGGAGTCTGCCTTGTAAGGATCAAAGTTGACTGATATTTCTTGGTGGTTGCATCTCCAAGATGGCCTTGACTTTTGCTGGATCAGCTTCAATTCCTCTTTTGGATACAATGAATCCTAGGAGCTTCCCGGAGGTTACTCCAAAGACACATTTCTTGGGGTTTAATCTTACTTTGTATTTTTCCAACCGATCAAAGACGACTGAAAGTATATCCAAATGTGTATTTCTGTCTATTGATTTTCCCAAGAGGTCGTCAACATAATCTTCCACGGTTACGTGCATGAGATCATCAAAGATAGTAGTCATGGCTCTTTGATATGTAGCACCTGCATTCTTTAGCTCGAAAGGCATGACATTCCAGCAGAAAGTTCCCCACGGACAAGTAAATGATGTTTTGTGTTGATCCTCGGGTGCGATCCTTATTTGATTATAACTAGAGAATCCATCCATCAATGATAACATTTCATGACCTGCTGTGAGATCAATAATCAAGTCAATATTTGGTAATGGGAAGTCATCCTTTGGACAAGCTTTGTTGATGTCTCTGAAATCTGTGCAAATTCTGATGCTGCGATCTGGTTTACTGACAGGCACTAAGTTGGAGATCCATTCAGGATAATCGATTGGGTGTATGAATCCGACATCCAATAACTTCTCAAGTTCTTCTTTGACTAGTAATGCCACTTGGGGATGCATTTTTCTTAATTTCTGTTTTACTGGTTTTGCCCCCGGTTTAACTGTCAAATGATGCATTACCAAATCTGGATCCAATCCAGGCATATCAGCGTATGACCAGGTGAAGTTGATTTGTCGTTCTTTGAAGAAACTTATGAATTTTGACCTTTCAGACTCTATCAATGATTGAGCTAGGAATATGTTGTGTGGAACCTCTTCTGTACCAATGTTTGTTTTGATAGTCTCCTCTACCAACATGGATGACTTTTCCTCATATGATGCTGGGAGAATGTCGAGCCTTCCATCTTCGAGTGCCTCAGAGAGGTTTTCGCCCTCAGATACATCCTTTCTTTTTACTTTTTTGGGGTCAGACAGTGCAACAGTGTGGTTTTCGCCATAAGACCCTTGATTTGTTCTTATTTTCACATTTTTACAACTAGAAGGTCTGACACCCTCACCAAAATATGCCATGCTATTGAGTTCTATAGTGTATCCCGCTTTATGGTCTCCAGGAGGAAGATCATCTCGTATCCCCAGATAGTCAGTAAAAGCTTCATCATTTTTGAATGTGTCAAACTTTGCAGGTCCATGATCCCAGTCAATGAGTTGGTGGTGAACAAGGGGAAGGCCATTAATGTCTTCAAAGTTAGTGGAGCTAAGAGTGAAGACACAGTTATATTTGGGTATGTCAAGGTAATTATCGAGGTCATCGATGGCACTCTCCTCATCAGTCTCGATCGTGAGCGAATCCAAATTATCATCACTAGTAGCGCATTCTGGGACAGGTGTTCTCATCCTATGTGATTTCAACCTAGAACCTTGAGACAAGGATTGTGTGGAATCCTTATGGGTTGTTTCTTGACCAACTTTGAACTTGTTATAAAATTCCTCTTCTTCTATTGGTTCATCTGGCTCTCTGAATATCTCGGTGAGCTCGTAGTCACTGGAAGACTTGTCGGAACCCCATTCCCATTCATTGGAATCTATGGAATAGCGATCCTCTTGTTGAATTTTGGCAGCTTTGATTTGTAAGGCTTCTTCTATCCATTGGGTGTGGACCTTGGAAGTTAAGAAACCAAGTCCTTTTGAGTGTTCCTTTTTGAAAGTCAATTCAGGTTGTAAAGGTTCAATGATGCCTTCCTTTCGTAACCCAAGAGGGCCTTTTCCATCATACCCGAATTTTTGTAGAATTTTGAAGCCTTTGCCATATTTCTCACATGGTAGATTGATGTGATCTTGTGTGTCATCTTCATTGTCTCTGGAAAGCATTTTGTAGAAATCTTCCTCTTCTAGTTCACCCCATCTTTGAAAGGTAGTAGGGTCCCATTTGAGTATCATGATGGATGCTTGTTAGGATGTGGTCTTCCATATTCTTTTGGAGAACTCATGACTTGTCATAAGTACATGGTCTGATTTAAAGTATGTTCCCCCATGCCCTTGTCTTGAAAATTGCCTTTAAGCTCACCTTTTTTTGATGTCGAAGGTTTTAACGACTCAGGATCAATGTATGCCGATGAAGGAACAACCTCACGATTACTGGGAATGATGGTCTCAGTCTTTGATTTCAGGTTATTGTAGTATATGAATGGATTAGGATCACCGTTAACTATTACTTCCACTCCATTATGAGGAAACTTAATGCATTGGTGATATGTGGATGGGACTGCCCTCATTTCATGAATCCAAGGGCGTCCTAGCAATATGTTATAAGTGAGATCTAAATCCAGGACTTGACAAACCACATCCTTTGTAACTGGCCCAACTCTGAGAGGTAAGGTGACTGTGCCCTTGGATGAACACTCTTCGTCATCATATGCCTTAATGGTGATTTGATTTGTAGAATTCACAGCTTTATCAGAATATCCCAATTGTGTAATAGTGTTCAATGTGCAAATGTTTAGACCTGCTCCTCCATCTATCAGGACTCTTTTTATTTGATGTTTGTGTATGAAGGCTTCAATGTGTAATGGTGCATTATGTGGCTGACTTACGGAGGTGTCATCGGATTCTGTGAAAGTAAGGGAGTGTGGAATGGAAAGGTATCCCACCATGGCTTGAAACTGGTCCACGTTCAGATCAGTAGGAACAACAGTATCTCTCAAGATTTTGTCAAGAATGGCTTTATGTGTGGGAGATATGCGTAATAGCTCAAGGATGGAGATGAGCGCGGGTGTCTTCCCTAACTGTTCTACAAGGTCATACTCAGGTTTGGATGATGAAGAAGTGGTGTTTTTAGTTGGAGCACCTTGCAAAGTGATTTTACCTCGGTGGGTTGTAACATGACATTCAGAGGTAGGTTCAGAAGAAGATCCAACACCTTTTAGGACAATTCTGGGTCTCCGAGTAGAATTCTCAGACGCTTTATCCTTGATGATAATGGTAGAGACATAATTGTCCATCGAGATGTGATTGATGGTTGAATCATAGTTGTAAGATGCTCTGGTATAGTTGGTTTGATCCTCTATGGCTTTAGCTTTTCCCTTGTCATGTTTTGGGAATGGTTCCTTAAACATCTCATGTTCCTGATTGGATGAGTGTCCCTCAATCTCAATGTCACCTCTATCAATGAGATCTTGTATGATGTTCTTCAATCGATGACAATTTCCTATCTTATGACCCTTGCTCTTATGAAATTCACAATACTCATCATCATTCCACCAATTTGGCTTAACCTTTGGTTCATATGGAGGAAAATCTGGAACTGTGATTACCTTGTTTGCCACAAGCTTCTTGAAAACTGACTCAAGTTGTTCTCCCAATGGGGTGTACTTCCTTCGTGATCTGGAAGTTGTTTGAGTATTCACTTGATTGTTTGTAGAACTTGATCCCGAAAAGATGAATTTGGGTCGCACTGTGTTGGCATCAACAACACCATCATTGACTATGTTCTTGTTTTTATTCCAAAATCTTGGCTTGTCTTTTCCTTTAAAGTCATCTTTGTTTTCCTTGAATATCTTAATGACTCCTTGTTCAATTAGGACCTTCTCTACTGCTAATCATTTTTCAATGACGTCCTTGAAGGTGGACAAACAAGCATTCCTTAGATCATAGCCAATGTCTTTGTTAACATTTTGTGTGAACATCTCTACCATTTGTTTTTGTGGAATTTCACAAGAGCATCTGCTAGCTAGATTTCTCCATCTTTGTAAAAATGATGCAAAAGACTCTCCCTCTTTTTGCTTGGTGTTGCACAAAGTAGTGACTAATATGTCTGTCTCTATGTTGTAGGAGAAATGTTGGATAAATGCCTCTGCTAAGTCACCCCATGACTTAATTCCAGGTGGAAGTTGGGAGAACCATTCCATAGCTTGATCACCTAAGCTCTATGGGAATAATCTCATCAAATATGTCTCTTCTGCTGCTGTCTCAATGCAAGCTGTGAAAAACTGTCTTATGTGTGCCTTAGGATCCCCTTTTCCTCTATACTTATCAAATTTAGGCATCACAAAGTGTGTAGGAAAAGGAGGCATTGGAATGCTCTTGTCAAATGGATAAGGACATATGTCTCTCATTGTGTATGTTGGCTTCGGTGTATTTATGTCCTCCATTTTCTTTTGTAAGTCCTTGATTTGTTGTTCCAAATTGCTCTTAGGTAGAGATCGACTTCTTGGACCATACCCTATGCTTGAGGCACCAATTGGAGGAGGAGCATGTTGCATATATGGATGATATTGATCATACTCATGTTCATATGGAGGAGGTCTATAGTAATGTTGTGTATATGGACCACTTGGTATAGATTCATGTTGAGGAACACCATATCTATTTTGTGCATGTATACCATACTCTACAGGCATGTCATGTTCTAATGTGTTGCCCCCAAATTTGACACGGGGTTTCCTTGTCCAAATTTTGAATATGCCTTTGAATATCCAATTGCTTTGGTGGTTGATCCTTAGCATTGGTATGTGATTGAGCATATCTGTCTGCATAAGACTTCCATAACGGTCTACGAAGGTGAGTATCATATGCTTGACCATGTGTATGTGGGACCTCTGGTTTTTGAAGCAAAGATGATGGTGATTTAGGTACCATATGTGGTCCTTTATTGCCTCCACTATTAGGGCTTCTTTGATCCATGTTGGGGTGAGTTTGTTGCAAAGGCCGATTTTCCATTATTTGAGACATGTCAAAATCATGAGGTATCTTGGCTCCACTTTGTGCCATCATTTGTAAGAAGTATTGTCTATCCCTCCTCATTATTTCCTCAACCAATCGATTGAAATGGGGATTCATAATGGATTCTTCCACATCTGCTGAATGTACGGAAAAGTTGTCCATATTGTCATTGTGTGTAGCATTATTGTTTGTGGTGTCCATGTTCTCAACATTTGGAATGTTTCTATAGGCATCCATGTCAGGTAATGTAGTATGATCAGAATTGAAAAAGATATCATTCTCATACTCATAAGAACTCATGTTTGCGGACTCTTGAGCCTCTTTAGTTTCTCTCCTAGATTTTTGAAGACGGGTTTCAACCATGAACTAGGTATGGAAGACCAAGAGTTGGATGGAATGTACATGAATCTGAAGTGTACTTGCAATGTCCAAAGTGTAAGACCAAGTATGTATGTAGTAGAGTAGGTGTAGCTTCCAAAGAGAGGATAGTTTCTCTTGATGAGGTAAGTTGACCTTGACTCTAAGTAAGACCAAATGAGACCCAAAGGTAAGAAACCTTGATGAGGGACCACTTAGCAAAGTGTTGTTGTATGTAGTGTGTTGACAAAGTATGATGAGGACAAGCAAGTGACCTTTTGACTCAAGTTTAGACAAATGTGAATGTAATGTAAGGTGTGAAGCAATGATAGACTTTGTGAGACCCAAAGACAGGTTGATTGCTAAATGAAATCCTGGAGAAATGACCTAGGAAGCTCAAGAATTTCGAAACTAACTGTGTTTGTTTGCTGGACTGTAATAGTTTTTCAATTCTGAACACAGACGCGCCTGTATACTTCACAGATGCAGTTTCTTGACGCAGACGCGGCTCTGTTTAACACAGACGCGTTTCTGAGATTTTTTTTTGAAAGTGTAATGTTGATTCTATAAACACAGACACGTTTATGCCCTTCACAGATGCGGTTATACAACACAGACGCTATTATGTCCGACACAGACACGTTTCTATAAAATTTGTGCAATTTTTTCCAATCTGTGAAGTCGTTTTGTTGTGACCAAATCTGACTGTTTGACTGTTTTTCATGACAAGAGGACACAGTGTTGATGAAGACCCTAATGTTTGCAAGTGTCTAGACTCAAAATGACTCCAAGAAAAGTGTGTTATTTGATATAAAAATGTTTTGCATACACTTGAAGACACAAAAGACACAATGTTTTGCTGTTTGGTCTTGAATGTTTTGAATGTTTAAAATAAGTCAAGCACAATTCTTATGGCTGGCCAAGACAATAGTTGTTGATCCCACATGGTGTTTTACCCCCGAGGCTATGCTATTCAGAGTGGATACTTAGATGCTTGACCTCATTGGCTCCACCCTCAGCACTCACTTCTTGGGTCAGCCAAGCATCAGTCCGCACGAAAACTCCCTGTGGCAAACTTTGTATCTCTACTAAGAACCATATGTGTGTGGGTCGCTACCAGAGGTCCGACCTCCTGCCTCAACAACTAGAAGGATTTGGGCTTCTAAAACAAAAAGGTGCTAGTAAGGGCATCCGCTCGTGTGGCCATACATGTGGCACTTTCAGCTTTGTAAATATAGAAGGCTCCCAATCGGTAGGGGTTATGCCCTACAACTGATCAAATAAATTTGATCAAATGGGTTTATGGGGAGACATAGTGTCGGTATGAACTAATTAGCACACGTTATCCGTAGTTTTCACCATGAATATAGTTGTTTATAGTGGTTCGGAAGAGGTGGGTTTTCCTTACTACCACTTGGGTCATTCTCTTCTCACTAGTAGTCCTAATGACCACACGAGAAGACAGGCACTCTAAAGATTAAACAAAAAGAGCCTATTGCTCAAGACACAAAAGACAATGATTCAATTTTAATGCACCAATTGAAGTGTTTGCTAGTCTATGAAAACAAGGCACATAATAAAAATAAATTAAAAAACCCTTGCCAAGGACCTGCAACAAAGAGTTGTTAGTAGTTTGGATTGTTTCAAATGATCACCCCTTCCTGCAAGCACACAAGTTTGGTAAATTTTAAACCCAAAAGACTTTGTGAAAATAGGGGCCTTCAACCAAACAATTTAGCTTTCAAGACAAGCTGCACCAATTTTGTTAGCTAGATCTAAAAATGTTAGCTCAAAATAAACCAGATCTGAAACCCTAAATGCAAAATCCGAAAATTGAATCAATAAAAACCCAAAATTTGAAACTGGTGAACACAGACACGATTACCCTCAACACAGACGTGACTTGGTGACACAGACGTGGTTTTGTGAGACACAGATGCGACTACAGAACGCAGACGCGACTACAGAACGTAGACGCATCTTCTGGACACAGACACAGCTAAAAACAACGCAGACACGATTTTATAACACAAACGCACTTTCGTGGAACTTGCAAAATAAAATATTGCCAATAACACAGACGCGACTCTAGATTTCGTAGACACCCCAGAAAATCAAAAACGCGATCCGAAAGTGTGCAGACGCGAAAATATCAAAATGCTGCCGAAAATGTCAGATTTGCAACTTCAAAATACAAAATCTGCAAGAAGGATGTTAAATGCAAAAGGGACAAGAGACCCACCAGGCGTGCCAAAATGTATATGGTGAAAATGGATAACAATAATAACAATATTGAAAGGCTAAATGAATTCAACCACAAAACCCTAGCCTAACAACAACAAAGATCCACCATAACATATAAAGATTACCTAAGACAATGCAAATCAAATGAAATCACAAAGATTATACCATCACATGTCCAATAGGGTTTGGATCTCCATTCTTCCTATCTCCATTGATCTTGCTTGATATATTTGCTCTCAACTTTTATATGCACAAGAGCTCAACAAAGAACGGAATGTGGTTGCAAGTAGGATCGTAGTGTAGTCAAGTCATTAAGATCATTGATTAGAATGCATAGAACGATTAGGGTTTGATAATGAAGGAAGCATCTCCTTATATAGAAGACACTATATGAAATAGAGGGATAAGATTGAGAGGTGTAAAAGGAGGTCGGCTATGATTAGAGGGTAGGTAAAAGAAATAATAAAATAATGAAAGGGGTAGGTAGTGTATGAATTAAGAGATGAATGACATGTGTCATGGGTAGAAAAGGTTAATGAATTAATTAAATAAATAAAGATTTATTTAATTAATAGAAGAAGTGGGATCAATTAAATAAATAAGATATTTATTTAATTTAGGAAAAGGATAATTTAAATAAATAAATGTATTTATTTAAATGAGAAATAAGGCTAGAAGAGGATAAATGAATTAATTAAATAAATAAAGATTTATTTAATTAATAGAAGAATTAAAATTAAATAATTAAATAAATAAAATATTTATTTAATTAGACTGGACAATTTTGGGTGCCTACAGTCCTAACCCTCTAATGTGCAGTAAAGACAGTGAAAAGTCAGAAAAATAGTGATTTTGACAGTGTTTTTGTTCTTTTTCAGTTTGCTTGCCAAGTGTTTGGCATAATGCTTGATTGTTAGTGGTAGGGTAGTCATTGGTAAGCTATGGCAGAGGTTTATCAGCAGTGTGGAAGCTTGATACAAGATGGAGAAGTGATTTCCAAGGCAACATGGTTCAAAACCCTCACAAAAACCCTTGTTTTGAGGCTACAAAATAGGATAGTCATAAAATGACCTCCCCAAGACCTCTATTGGCACCAATCCATGATTTTGGCCAAAAGGGTACTAAAAAATATTCACCTTTTTCAAAGATTCCAAGTTGGGAGTGAGTAATGAGTAAAATAGTGCTTCAGGAGGGCTAAAAAGGGCTTATTCCATGTAGCCTTGTTTTGCAAAAAGTGTGAACCCGATTTGTGCAAGGTTGATTGGTATTGACGAACCTTTGGAATCCATTTTAAAACACTCAAGAAAGTATCCTAACACCTTAGTATGAGCAGTGGTACTATATTTGGGGTTTAGACCTGTAGTAAGGGTTTGAGTAAGCCATGAGCAAGTGAGCTTGAACTAGGTCTTTGAGAACAAAACCAAAAGCAAGTTTTTAACTCCTTGTCTAAACCTTTTGAATAAGCTAAATGCTACCAAGAAAAAACATAAACAATGTGTGGTGAGTAGGGGTATCCATATGTTGAAGTTGATGGGTTGAGGAATGAGAGCATGGTAGTTTGAGTTGAGCAAGTGTATGAACAAATGATGGGAAGAGCTCAAGGAGGAAGTTTTGGGTTGAGTGAAGCTTGTGAACATTGAAAGTGGGCCTTACCAAGAAAATGAAAACCTTTCCTGTCTCATTTGAAGGAGTCTTTTAACAAGAAGATTATACTTAGCTTTAATTGGGCCTCTTGTGGGTTCCTCCCTATCACTTGGATTAAATGGATCATGTCATGCATCTCCTTGGCTAGATTCTCGATTCTTGCTAATGGGTCTCCATGTGGGTTTTTTCATTCTTCTAGGGGTTTGAGGCAAGGGGATCCCCTATCCCCTTTTTTGTTTATATTACTAGCTGAATCCTTGAGTTGGGCAATTAGAGAAATTAGATTAAGTGGTTATGGAGGGAGATTAAAATTCATAATTTTGATAAGGGGATTTCTCATTGCCTTTTTGCTGATGACACCCTATAGTTTGGTAGTGCATCTTTGAATGAGGCTAGAATTATTAATAAAGTGATCAAGAATTATGCTTCATTTTCTGGTCAGAAGGTCAACAAGGATAAGTCAAAGATTTTCCTCTTAAATACTAATCCTTTGATTCAGGGTAGGCTTCAAAATTTTTGGGGTTTCCAACTTGGGGATCTCCCTTGTAGCTACCTTGGGGTCCCCTTTTTTGTTAAAAAGGATAAGGTGGGTTTTTGGGATAAATTAATTTCAGGGATATCAAAGAAAATTCTGTCCTAGAACCACAAATGACTTACTATGATAGGGAAAATTGTTCTGATTAAGTCTATGTTGAATGAGGTGCTAGTTTACTTAATGTCAATTCTCAAAGCTCCGAAGTCTGTTCTTGTTAGTTTGAAGGATTCTCTAAGATCCTTTCTTTGGAATAATAGTAAGGATGGGAAAAGTAGGATTCCCTTACTAGCCTAGGATAAAGTTTGCCTTCCAAAAGAGCTTGGTGGGTCAGGGATTAGGAGCTTAGAGAATCAAAATCTAGCCTTGGGGGCTAAGTTAGTTAGAAATTTGTATGATAAGCCAGATTCCCTCTAGGCTAAGATTATGTTTGCTAAGTATTTAAACAATGGGGCACGAGAGAGTGTTTTTCGTGCCTCGAGTTTGCCCCATGGGTTGGCTATTTGGAACTTTTTGGTTAAATGTAGAAGTGTCTTGTTACCTCACCTTTCTTGGGCTGTGCATAATGGTAGCAAAGTTAGATTTTGGGATGATGATTGGAATGGTCATTGTCCTTTGGACTCCATTAGAGATTGGTCCCCTTGAAGTCAATTCTTTCTGTCACGTGGGGAGTTTTTTTGGCTGACTATTTTGATATTGAACAGTGTGGTCATGTGAAGTTGGCTAAATGGAAATCAATTGATTATCTGAATGTTGACTTAAGTTTCAAAGAAGAATTTTGTAATATCTTTAAGAACAGAGTTGTCATCTTTTTTGAGAGTGAAGATGAGCTTATTTGGACTAAGAGTGTTTCAGGAAAATACTCTGTAAAAGATGGGTATAATTCCCTTATGCCTACTAAGGATTTGTCTTCCTAGCCCTATAAATTGTTTTGGCATTCGGCTTGCCTTCCTAAGGTAGGTGCATTTTCTTGGCTTGCTGTACAAGATAGGGTTCTTATAGTAATGAGATTGGACAGAATGGGGTTGATTGTTGTTTTCCCTTGTATTTTGTGCTATAAGAATTTGGAATCTTCCTCTCATTTGTTCCTTCATTGTGATTTTGCTTTTGGGTATTGGCAATGGTTGTTTGAGAAACTAGGCCTGTACTTTGTTATTGGATATGATCTTCTCTCTCATTTTAGAGCTTGGCATATCTTGTTTTCTTCATCCTTTTATGCTTGTCTCTGGCTCATCTCTCCTTCGATTGCCATTTGGAACATATGGTAAGAGAGAAATAATAGGATTTTTAGAAAGGAATCATCTTCGCTCTTTGACATTTTAACTAAGATTGAGGCTTCTATCTCGAAGGTGGCTTTGTCATACATATATAAAAACTTGGAGAATTTGACATCCTTTTCTCATTGGGATGGTAGGATTACAAGGACCTGGAAATCTCTCTCTGCCATTCCTTCTCATGGTTCTATTGCAAAAAGTCTTATCACTGTTAATAAAAGACTTGTTGCTAGATGGGATCCTCCTCCTCTGGGACATTTAAAGCTTCATTTTGATGGAGCTTCAAGGGGTAATCCGGGGTTGGCTGGGGCCGGTGTGGCTATTTTTGATCATAAGGCAGTTTTGATAGCAGCCTAGTGTCATTCCCTTGGTTCCCAGTCAAACAATTTTGCTGAGTGCCAAGCTTTGTCTCTAGGGATTGATTTGGCTATCTCCTTAGGTATTAAAAACCTATTAATTCAGGGGGATTCAATGGTCATTACTCAGAGTGTTTTGAACAATAAGAGCAACTGTTGGCATTTGAAGTACATATTGGATCATATTTTGGAGAAGTTGTCATTCTTTGATACATTCTCGATATCACATTGTTACAGAGAACTTAATAAGCTTGCAAATTTGTTGGCTAATGTTGCAATTGACTCCGGTGCTCAATTTAAGAATGTGGAGGCAAGTGACATTCCTCAAGATATTCTTCAAGGGTATTTGATATAATCTAAGGGTATTAAGGTATTTTTTTTTGTCTTTGTTATCTGCTTCCATTATCTCTTGAGGTATTCATGTTATCCTTTACTCTGATCAGATTTTATTTGCACATCATGTGTAGATGGGAGGATGATATGCACTATTATCTTTTTGTTTACATATGGTGTGCTCTTAGCATTTGCTTTTGGAATAGATGATTGTGTTCATATCCCATGAGGTAAGGTTAGCAGGAGAATGTATATTTTTGCCGAATGTTGCAAATTATTCTGGCGATCAATATATAATTGTTGAGGTAAGGGATATTCCTCACGGTTTCATGGAAGGAAATGGGATGTCTTGTCTCTGATTAATTTGAAGGTTTTTAAGGTGTTTATTATGCTTTGTTCCTTCTTGTATTATCCCTTGAGGAGGTAAGGTTGGCAGGGCATGTGCGTATTTTTTGAGGTGAGATTGGCAAGGCATGTGTGTATGATTGAGGTGTATTTATGTCTTATGTCTTGGTACGACGGTATTCATTGGGGGTGCATGTTGTCTTATGTTTGGTTATGGGAGCAAGGACTGAAATGCTGATTTCTTGGCAAATCTTGCCATTGAAAGTAAAGCTCTTTCCCTGTTGGTTGATCCATCTAAAATTCCTTCGACAGTTTGGGAAAGGTGTTCAAAGTTTTTTGTTTTTTGATTAATTGGTTGTCCACCTTCCTTGATTGGTCAGGTTCATCTTATTTTTCACTTTATGGATGACTTTATATGTGCCTTATATCGGATATGTATCAAGTCATATATAATGCCATTTATAGGGTGAGGATGTGGTTGATCATGATATATTCAAGGGTGGCGCCATGTGTGTTTGTATGTCTTTTGATTTCAGTCCTTCATAGGCTTGTGGCATGTGTGTGATTTTTTAAATATACGGTATGATCTTGGGCTATTTTTATTTATTAAGGATTGTTACTGCATCGTTGTTTCGCCTAGTGTGAGTTTTCGGCCATGGCAGATTTGGTATTATGTGATGATCATTGTTTGGTAGTGGCGTCCTCTCCTTCTTGTTTTTCATTTATGATTGTCAGTTTTCAGGGTTGTTAACTCATGTGAAATGTTTAAATCATGGAATTTTGCAATGGATATTTTGCATATCTGTTCTCGTCATTATGGTAAGTTGATGGCAGTTTTAATATTTTCATGTGTTATCTTGTTTTATTATGAGATAAGCAACACTTTACATTTTATGCTTCGGTGGTTTTCTAGAGTTTTCTTCTTCCTGCAAATGTCATCTTCTTTGGCCTCTGGGATATACAGAGTGGTTCTAGAAGATGGGATACCGGAGGATGAGAATGTGGATAATTGCGACAAGCTTGGTAAGGTCTTTAATTTGTTTTCTCCTGCGATGGCTTTTGAATTCGGCAAACTGCTAGGGTGTCGATGGCTGGAAATTTGCCTTCATATTTCTTATGTTGAGCTTTTGTCTCAGTTTGTTACAATCTGTTATGATGTTTTACTTGATGTTGATTTGGTCTGCCTCTTGGTTTCCACATTCATTTTTTCGTCAGTATGTAATTGGGACTTGGTTTCTTCTGCATTGGTTGATTATCGTTTTGATGTGGGGTCCTTTTATTATGGTGGTTTTCTTCCTCGCCATGAGCTCATGGTTAATGGTTGGTTTGGTCAATTATTGTATGAATTAAGAATGGGGTTGATATGTGACACTATAGAAGATACACAAGCTTCTATGAATTTCTGCTGTATCTGGTTCCTGATCAGTATGTGGATAAAGCTTGGGTTGTTTTTGAGGCCTTGCACTCGTTGATCACTTTGGGTTTTTTGTTCTCTGCTCCTGCTCATTTGGCACTTCCACCAAGGGTTATTCCTCCTTCGGTTTCAGCCCATGATCCTCTGGAGGAGAGCACTAGTTCTTGGTTTTTGTATATCTGACTGTTTTTTGGAGTTGGAGGTATGGTTTTTTTTGATGCAGATTCAGAGGTTTTTTGGATGCTATTATGCTAGAGTGTTTCTGTCAGTATCTTTTCTTCGAGGAGGTTGTTTTTGGTTTCAATGTGGAATTGACAGTTACTACATCACTATTATCTCCTTGGTGGTCCTTCATGATATTTTGATGGAATTTTGTTTAGCCCTTTATTTGGCAGCAAACTGGTTTTTTTGTAAATGTCCTATGGGACCTTGTATAATGCCAGAGGTAGGGGGTTGGGTGATCTTATTGGATAGTAACAAATAATGTAAGGGTAGTGTTTATTTTTTATTTTTTAAAGGCTGCAACCAAAGGTTTTCTTGCGGGTTCTTTCCTGTCGGTATGCCTTTTTTTGAACCCGATGTAAACATATTTATGAATAATATAAGTTTAGTGTCTTGTCCACTTTTATCAAAATAAAATAAAATTTTAAGGTAGAATCAATACAATTATCTTTCTATCGAAACCCTCTCTTTTACCCTTAGAAATTTTTGGAGAAAATCTCCGCCATTTTTTTTCTTTTTGGTGAAAAGAAAACCCCAAAAAGAACCAAATTTTATCACAAGAGGGAGTTGTACCTCTAAAATTTAGAGGAAAATTGCTAATCTGATAGCAATTTCTCCAATTGTTAGTTTCTAATCTGTCTTTCATCTTGGGCATTGATGAGTCAACTTTGAGTTATTTAGAGAAATAAATCCATTAACTCACAAGTACAAACTAGATAGTATGAATGGTTTGAGAAAAATATATGTAAACCAATGTGAGATATGACACCCAAAATACATGGGTTCAAATTCTAATTCCCATTTTGATGTTGATCTACTCAACTATTTTTAGCATATTTCTTATGTAGCTTACAATTTGTCATAGCTTGTCATGTTTAAGGCACAAACTAGGGCAACCCAAAATTTTCTCATTCTAACCTTTAAAAGATTCTCCATGACAAGTACAACCACCTAGCATAATTTTGGTGAAGATTCCAAAGCAACCTTCCTCTTGCTTGCTCTTGCATGTCATGTAATCTATCATATGTAACTCCCTTCATGATGATCTTACACACACCACAAGATGTTGACACATGGGCAAACCATGCTACCTCAAAGTGGGATGCCTATCTTCTCATGAGAATATACAATTCATTAAAATAAAGCATCTAGCAAGCTTCCAAGTGGGATTACAACTCCCCAAAAGAAAAGAAAAACACTTGAACATGAAATAGCAAGAATATACAAAAAATATTAGAATGAACATTATGAATGGGAGGTTGAGACACCTTTTCCCAACATCCCCCATTGGGACATATTGAAATTTTTGATTTGTACATACACAATAATCAATTCTTTGATACCCCATATTTAAATGTGAAGAATAAAACTGTCAAATTAAACTATGATCATGGACACAATAAACAAAATTGTTGTGATATTATTTTTGTAGGTAGAAAATAATAATATATAGGTATATGTAAATTTTTTTTTAAGAGAATGATTATATATATTAAATTTATGATACCATTTCAAATTGGATTCCTCAAAATATGATATTTAAAATTCATCCCTATGTATACAACAACTATCACATGCTTGTCAGACTATTGCTTTATTCTAACTAATAACAAGGTCACTTACAATTCTTATGCACCAAAGTCTTTATCTATTAATATAAAATATATGATAAAGGAAGTTTTTTGACACTTCACTTTGAAATCAAATTCCATAAAATTTCCTCTCCATCAAAATGATTTCTATTCAATATTGAAAGGAAATACATATAGAATTACATAATCGCTCGCAATTTTATAAAATTGAAAGAACACTTCACCTAATCCCACCCATTCCTTAACCAACAACCTAATAATAAAATGGTCTTTACTGAGACTATATTTAAATAATACTATTATTTAAACCCATTTGATTTTGACTTCCTTATAGTAATTATTTAATTAAACTATTAAACACCACATATATAAATATACTTTGACACCTAAAATAATGACACCTATGACAAACTAAAGCATAACACAACTCAATGCATTACAAAACTAGACTTTTCTAGAGTAAAGTTTAACTAAACCTCCCCGAAGAGAAACTTTCTATGTTGAGTTACCATTGTTAGCACTTTTTCTTGTTGTGGGAGTACTTTCTTCATGCTCTCCCTCTCCATACATCTCTTCATCCATGCAAAAATGCTTGGAAATTTTTCTTCAGCCATAATCTTAAAATTTCCAATAATTTCAAATGCATGAAACCAACATATTTGTGGGGCAAGTGCAATATCTACTATTCCAAAATTATTTCCTCCAAAATAAGCCTTCAATAAGCTCCCGCTTTCCTTCTTCTTGTTCTTCTCCTTTGTTTAATGCTATGGTCCTTCCTCCCGAGTTAAAAATCTGAAAAAAAAAAACATATATAATTATTAATAATGAATGTTACAAATACTCATAAATTTAAAAGAATACTATAAAAAGAAAAAAAACAATATTTATTAATTGAAAAGTACTATAAATTGATTTGTTTCTTGTTTTCTGGATTAGATTGCGTATTAGTTTTTGAATCAATGTTTCGGATTACATTCCATGATCCATCATCGTGATCCGTGTCTCTAAACTCTCTAAACTCTCTAAACTCTCTAAGCTCTCTAGTATCGTGATGATGGATCACAGAGTCTGATCCAAAATGATTGAAAAACTAATATGAAATCTAATCCAAAAACAAGAACAAAAATCTAATTATGGATTGTGGAAATCTGATATCATTAATCACTATAAATTTATATATAATACAATATTATAACACACCCAATTAGTAAAAGTCAAATATCAGAATACTAAAATAAAAGATACAATATATTTTAAAGACAAATAATTATCACTTGCAATCTATCATATTGTAATGTGAAACGTAAAATGAAATGAAATCGCTTTCAATTTATTGACGAAGTTGAATAGTCACATACCTTCTTTTCAATAAAATCTACCCAGAATCGAGCCATAGCTCGATCATATGAATCAGATGGTAAGAAAGTTGAACCATTACTCCATACCTCATCAATATATTGTAATATAATAGAAGATTCAATCACAGGCCTGCCATTGTGAATAAGAACAGGTACCTTCTTATGCACAGGATTCATTTCCAGCAAAAGTAGACTTTTACACATGAAATCTTCTTCCACATACTCATATTTGATGCCCTTTTCTTCAAGCCCAATCAACACTCTTAGAGTATATGGGCTGGACCAAAAGCCAAGTACTTTAACCTCATCTTCATTGCCCATCTTCACCTATTTCTTCTTCAATCTCACTCAAGTTTTTGTGCAGGAGAAGAGTAAATATCTGCTGTATTTATAGTAGTTTTGGACTCTCAGTTTGCTTCGTTGCTAAGAAAAAGTTGGTCAACATGAAATTGAATATTCTATGTAGTTGTTTACCTGTACAGTCTGAATTTAAAATTGGTTTGATTCTTTCCTATGTAAAATTAAAATATAACGACTATTTGATATGTTTATATAGAAGGTTTTTTTAATAAAATAATATAATATACATATTTAGAAATAATCACATTTTTAAAGTTTAAATAGGACAGCAGTGGGAACATGAAAATTATAAAACAAAATGACTACATCATGATAAGGCATTCTTTTTTGAAAAAAAAGGAGAAATCTGATTTTGATTGAAAGTATTTCTTAGATATGTAAGATGATACAAATGATCTTGTTCATTCATTTTTTATCACGTTTTGAAGTATTTTACATCTTTGCTGTGGGAAACTCGTTTTTGGAGAGTTGCGACAGTCGTATTTGACCCTGAATCATTAGTTATAAGGAGAAGACTTGCCAAATAAATTGTTAAAATTTAAGAGTGATTTGAAATTTCCGTATAAGATTTTGACAAACACAAAATTAGGGTTCTTAACTACTAGTTCTTCTCCCCTAAATATATTTATATAGATGGGTGAAAATAGTCACTTCCCAAAAGTTTAAATGGGACAGCAATCTAACATAAAAAAACATAAAATAAAGTGACTACATGAAAAATTGTTCTCTTTATAAAAAAACCAGAACTAATTTCTATTGCAAATATTTCTTAGACATGCAAGATGGTAGAATTGATCTTGTTTATTCTTTTTTTTACTTTCATCAAATGTTTTTTTGAAATATATGACAATTTTATTGGTCGAAATCCATGACTGAAAAGAAAAACAATAGTACAACTAAACTATAAGAACACACTAGAAGTCTGATCATAAACAACATACTAACATTTTGATTAAAATAATCTTACAATAAATCATCATTATTATACACAATGTGCCAGTTGTTTATGTTCCTCTATCTAATTAAAGAAAACAGAAAGTCATTGCCTTCCATAATTCCTGCTTCTTGTTCGCTGTGACAAAGTACTCTCTTTTTAATTTTTAATGGCTGTGTAAAACATAAGCAAAAAATGTCTCCCGTATTGGCTAAGTATGGTTACTTTTATAATTAATATAAACGACCAATAAGTCAAAATAGAGATGAATATGACATCTAGATAATTAAGTATTAGGTATTTTGGATGGATCATGTTGAGAAAATCAATTAATAAAACAAAAAAATAAAAAAATTAATACTATAATTTTACAACTATGATAAGTGGTAAACAAATTGACTATATGGCCGAAGCTATCATCAAATTACATCTATTAAAGCATGATAGAAGGAGAATTTTAGTAAGATGTTGTAGTTTGAATTCATTCTTGAAAATGTAATATGTTTATTGTAATTGTAAAATAGAAGCATGATGAATTCATAATTAGTGATCTTTCAACTTTCACCTAAATTTGGAGGACACTGTCATGATTTTCTTTAGACACATGATTATAGTTTTATTTGATATCACATTTGGATACACTTCAAATAATATATTGCATGAGAGTTTAATGATTCATTATTATTTTTAATGATGTATTGAGAGAGAGAGAGAGAGAGAGAGAGAGAGAGAGAGAGAGAGAGAGAGAGAGAGAGAGAGAGAGAGAGAGAGAGAGAGAGAGAGAGTCCATAGAAAAGGAGAACCAAAAGGGAGTCTTAAGAGGCCACATTTTTCTAAAATCAAGAAAAATTGTTCTTGGATGCTCAAGAAATTGAACATAGTTATGTTGAAAATTTGAAGACGCGACAAGAAAAAGAGTCGTAGTGCTTTGAATCTACTTTATGAACTGCTATTTTTCTGTTAAATGGTGGAGAATAAGGGATTCAAATAGGGAGAGCACACAAAGTGATCTTATTTAAGTGAAAAATTATAACATAGTGTTTTGTGTAGGACAATCCTAATGAATGTAGGGTAGTCCTAATGAACCTAGGATAATTCTAATAAACTCAAGATTGTTCTAGTGAACCTAGGATAGTCTTAATCAATGCCCTAATGATCCCAGGATAGTCCAAATGAACCTAGGACAACCCTAGTGAATGTAGGACAGTCCTAATAAACCCATGATAGTCTAATGAAAAAGAGCCAATGTAGGAAGCTATGAGTGATTTTGATGTGATAGTATTGTCTGCCAAAAAGACCTACAGTTGTTAAGAATTATTAAGAAACATAAACAACATAACCAATAAAGTCAATTGAACATTCTTTCAAACCAAATGCAAATTTATAAATCAAGAGGTAGAAGTATATCAAGAAGATACCTTCTTGTGAATTACATTGAATGTCTCCACAATGTTCAAGGAAAATGTTGATGCAATAGTATTGTCCACCAAAAAGACCTATATTTATTAAGAATTGTTAAAAAACATAAAATCAAACATAAATATGACTCAACAATGGTTAAAATTAAACATGAGTATCAATAAGGCATGAAAATTATCATACCTACCCCATATGGTACGAGCTAGATATGCTATTCAAGTGCATTTGATGGGTCATATCTTAGCTTTAGAGTATCCAGTATTACGTCATGATTGATACTACTAATTATCCATACTTCTTTTTTCCTTGGTTTGGCATGGTGCTTCAATGACTTAAACAAATTTTTTCTATAACAAGATGTGAATACATGGTAATGGTTTTGTGTTTCTCGTAGTCTTAAAATATAGGTATACAATTCTTTCTAGTCATATATGTTTGCAACCAAGTTCCAACAACAATTGAACCTATAGGATACATGAACTCATCATCTCTACCATCGATTGTGTTATCTTTTTCTTTCTCTATACACATAATCTCAACCAATAGTCTAATTTATTGCCATTCCCTTGTAGTGCAATAACTATATAAACATGTCTTGGCTATACAAGATCTGAAAGATGATTATAATCAATTGAAATTTCCATCTCCTCATGTAAAGAGGATTGTGTATGAGATAAGGGGGTTAGATACTGTGGAATCTATGTATCTACCCACTCACTTGACATGCATTGATCCTAGTTGCACTAAATACAATTCTAACAAAAACAAACCAACTCTCATGTCCAAATGTTCCATGCACTTGCATCTAGCTTTAAATAAATTCATCTTTGAATATTCTCTAAGTGTCTAAAAATCCAATCTATCTACCATTGTGCTCTCATCAACCAACCAAAAGAACCTACACACTTCTAAATCAAGTGACCCTCCTTGTGACAATGTATGCCTACACTAATCAATAATAGAATGTGCATCACTGAATGTAGCACTTGTAATCCTCAACTATTCCTTAACCAAATCTCTCTTCATGCATGCACTTGCTCCATCATGCTTCCCTCTCCAACGCCCAACTTCAAAAAACTCCAAATATGAGGTACACCCCTCTCTACATGCATTCTATTCAACCAATAAAATATACAGGCATTCTTGAAATTACCTATGCAGTTGTTTGACCTTGAATGACAGGTTGACCCATTGTGATAGCTTTTTCTTGCAAGAAATCAAATTATTTTTTGAAAACAATGTTATACATCCTCTAACCAGTGAGTTCTATCATCACTCATGTAAAAATAATACTCCTTGATTATATTCTTGTCCTATTATACACTATCAGGGGCATGTCTATATGTGATGTTGATAAAAATAGCAATTTGAATATAATTAAAATATTGACATTGTACCTCATTTTATGGTTGCAATGTGCAGTTTTATGTAAACTCAACCATGAATATAATAGTTCCAATAAGGAAAGTGTAAGGAAATTAAGGTCAGAAAACATCTTCCTTCACTAATCTTGAGAGGAGGGTAATGCAATTTTTTAAAGATCTTTACCATAGTTATAGAAATTAAATAGAAATAATACAAATGGCATCTATATCATAAACATAATTATTTACGTGGGAAAAACCTTTTCAAGAGAGATACCCCAAATTCTAAAAGCCACCCAATATATTATTAAAAAATTAAAAACAAAAAACAATATACTTGCAGAGAAAGCTTGTCATGGGAGCATCAAAGTGATGCAGGAGCATCCCCGGTTCATGACAATCTTGCATCAACCAAAAATATTTCCTTTCTATTTGCAGTTTCAATATTTATTTACGTGTTTCCCAGATTTGGCTCACCAGAATCTGTGGAGTTGGATTTTTCTTGAAGACTTGATCATCTTCCTTATTCCCAAACCACAGAGCACTTGGATAATTTTCTAGCAAGTTATCGCTACCGGTTTCCGAGACACTTTTCTGTTACCGGTTGCCTGGACTTATTTGCATTGGTGATCTACCGGATCCTTTTTGTAGCTTGCGGAGACTTGAGCGTTGATTCCATTGTTCCTTGGCGTGTGGCCGACCTTCCCTTTGATTCTCACTTTGTCCTTTGGATTTTTTGGAGAATTTTCTTTGTCGAAGACCGAGCTTGTTGGTTTTACATGTTAGGTCTTGTTCTTCGGACTTTGATCCCTTTCTGGGCTGACTGGATCCCCTTGGATAGTATAAATCATTGTATTAGAGCATTATAATGTATCTAAGGAGTTAGACATAAAATAGAAGCGAAATATTAAGTTTGAGGTCCCGGTTGTGACCTGTTCTGTATTTTGAGCACGTTTTAGCAGGCTTGTGAGCTAGTTATTGTAACCTGGTTGCTATCAGTTGGTTGTAATCAGTTTTTATGATATAATTCAATCTGTTTGCATTGCCTCCATCTTTTCCTTGTGTTTCCGTTGTGTTTACTCTTTTTGACCGGTCTAGACTGATCTCTTTAAGGTCCCTCCTAATTGGTGCCTGTACCAAGTAGTATCCGAGCGAGATTTCTTTCTGGAGATTGCGTTGTCCTGAGAAATTTTGTTGTAGGGTGGCAGACTGTTGTGAAGTTGGTGCAAAGAGGAAATAGGAATGGTGGAGCACGTGGGAATGCAGACCTTGCTGTGATAAAAATATTCTGAGGAATAACAACCCGATTGGAAACCGTTGAGATAGCCCAGAGAAGAGACCGACATAATGAAGATGTAATTGAAGATGAAGGAGAAGAAGACCTAGCGAAACAAGTAAACCCATTGATGGTTGATCCAGATGAAGAGAGGTTTTTGAGGGTTTTGAGTAGGGCGAATACTAAACCTCATTTTACCCCACCAGAATATGATGGAAAGTTGGATTTAGATGAATTGTTGGATTGGATCTTGGAGATGGAGAAATATTTTTATTTTGAAAACACTGCAGAAGAAAGGAAGGTGAAATATGCCTGTACCCGGTTGAAAGGTCATGCATCTCTTTGGTGGGAGCATTTGCAGGTTGATAGATAGAGAAGAGATAAAGAGAAGATCAAGACATGGGATCAAATGATTGCTAAGTTGAAATCAAAATTTATGCTAGCTGATTATCAAGTGAATCTGTTTTGGAAGTTGCAGAATTTGAGAAAGAAGGAATCAAGTGTAAAAGAGTACACTGAGGCATTTTACAAGTTGAATATCATATCTGAACATGTTGATGATGAAGTTGAACAAGTTACAAGATATTTGAATGGATTTTGGATGTCTATATAAGATGAACTCAGTTTGATCAAATTGCAGAGTGTTGAAGAAGCTTACTAGTATGCCCTGAAAGGAGAAGAGAAGTTGAACAAAATACGTGAGTAGAGGCAGAGAGGCAGAGGTAGAAGGTTTTCTGAAGGAAGATTTCAAGGAGCAAGAGGATATACCAGATGTAGAGGAACCTATATGGATTAGAACAAGGATAAGGAAGTAAGCAAAGAAGCTAATTCCTATCAGAAAGATGATAGAAATCTCTACCAGAGGAGAGAACCGGATGTCTACTGAAATGAGAACTATGGAAAAGATGATAGAAGACAAGACAAGAGAGTGTTTAGAAGAAATTTCTATAAATGTGTAGGAGAAGGACATCATGCTTTCGAGTGTAAGAAGACGGAGAATACCGGAAGAACAACAATGGTGGAAGAAAACCCCACCGGATCAGCTAATAAACTAGAAGATAGAGAATTGTTGATGATGAGGAGAGCTCTGTGTCATTCCGAGAGAGATGAAGAGCCCTTGCAAAGGAAGAATTTGTTCAAGGCCAGATGTAAGGTATCTGGTAAGTGCTGTAAAGTTGTCATTGATAGTGGAAGTTTAGATAATCTTGTTTCACAAGAGATGGTGAATAAGTTGAATTTGGAAATATTAAAACACCCTAAGCCTTATTAGATAGCATGAATTCAGGATGATCATAAGTTGTTAGTAAGTGAGCAATGTTTGGTAAAATTAAAAATTGGGAATTATCATGATGAGGTCTTGTGTGATATTATGCCTATGGATATTGTTGGTCCTCACAACTGGAATGGCAACTAGGTAATAAAACACAATTTAGAGATTGAATATCCTTGAATAGCTAGCTTTCCTGTAGCAAAGGCTCATTTAATTATCAACCAGGGATGCAAACTTGAAAGAGGCCAGCATTGTATGTGCACCAAGTTCATATTGCAATCATTCTATGTTACGTCAGAAAAGGAAATTCTTTGAAGGAAACATACAAAATCTTAATGAACTAACAATTAATCTGAATTCACAAAAAGAACTATTGTAAATGGAAACTAACTAGAAAACACAAAGGATTACTCACCAAGTGGGCCCCCTTGAGTGAGCATATCCAAAACTTTCAGATTACAATTGTTGAGCTTTCAAAATAACATTGATCTCTTTATTCCATTTTGACTGTGAAAATACATAAAATATCAAAAGACTAAGTATTAGAAGTATTATGGTCATTCTTCTCCATCTTCGAGAGGAGAGAAAGATCTCTTTATTTAAATGGAAACTTATAACAGATTCCTAACTGATCAACCACATTCCTGCGGAATAGGTGAACATGATTTATTTAAACAAAAGAAGAAGAAGTCAGTGCAGGAAAACATAACAACATTTGTCTTGTAGTTGAGAAATATAGCATGACTAGATTCCTAGATCTAAGCTCCACTAAGAACAGTTATAAATGTTCCATAAATCATCTTGCTGAAGACCCGGTCAAGTGGCTTTGATCTCCCTTAATACTGCTTTCCTTTAACCAGATCTGCATCGTGATTGCATACTTGGTGCTTCTTTAAACCACCACTTAGTCTTTCCTTTTCCTTTTTCGATCCTGCATCATGATGTTAACGAGCACAACAAACATGTGTACATACTAATTCTAACGTGATATAATTTAAACCATACTTAATATTGATTTTAGATATTTGCATAGATAAATCATTTAAAACCATTATATAACAACATTAAGTATAAGTCAAATCAGTTTTAGAAACACTTAAAAGGTATCAACTAGGAGGGTATCCTGATCCAAATATCATCTAACCAAAAGACCTAGGCATGAGTACTATACCAAAAATCTATCAAAATAGAGCCATTATATAGTCTCATCATCTCCCCCTAATCTAATTTCTTTCTGATCCTCCAGCAACAGAAAAATTCTGAATTTTGGCATTAATTCTGAAATTGCCAGGAGTAACCTGTCCAGAACCTCCTGCAGACTAACTCTAGTAGAACCCTTTCATTTTTTCCAATATCATCCACCTGGTATGTTCTGTCACTTCACTGTATGGTGGATCATTATCCCTACATCCCATCAATGGCCATAAGAGGATTGGAGGCTGAAAACTGAGAGGCAACCAATGTCTTCCCTTTGTTCTTCCCAAGTGCATATATTTGGGTGCTCTCTGTAGTGCTGCATGGTAGTTTTGTATGGAGTGTGGCTCAAATTGCTTCAACTCATCTAGTAGGCCATTCCAACATTGGACCAGATGTCCTATTGCTAGTTGTCCTTCCCTTGTATCCATTTGTCCATATTCTTTATACACCTCCTCTCTTAAGGGTAGAATATCTTTTGCATAATCTGGCTGATATACAATCTTTTGCCAGTCAAAATAAAGTCTTCTAGGCTCTCTTGATTCAGCCCTTAATGGTAGTGAAAGGTCAAGTTCTTCCTTTCTATGCACTTGAAACTACTCCCCTCTTGCTATTTCATTTTACATCCATGACATGAGAGCTCTCAATTGGATATCTCCAATGTAGAGGAGAGGGTTTCAATCAACATCATCTGGAACAACATAGTTATGTAAATAAAATTTGTAGAGTAGATTCTTAATGGTTGTAGGAGATGTCTGATAAACATTGTAGAATTCCTCAGGTGTCTACAATGAGGGACTTAGATCCTTGACAATTCTCATCATCTAGAAACAGATATGATGTTCTTTTAATTATAGAGAGTAAACATGAGTTGGTGCTCATCATTGCATTAGTTGTGGTACCATAGTGGCTACCATTTCTACCTTAGTTTCAAGCTAAGCAATTTCCTCATCTTTTTGTTCAATAATCCTTTTCTGTTGGTCAATTATCATCTGCATTTTAACCTTTTTTAATTCTCATTCCTGGAAAAGGGCAAGTGACACTGCATGATTGGTAAGGGAAGTAGGTGGTCTATGAATAGGTTCCCTAGGTTTCATCTTTTCCACTTTGCTCCCTGCTTCAATAACCTGTTCTACAACAGATGCTAAACTATCCAGCCTATCAAAACCTTCTTCTTCCTATGGTTGCTCAATGTTCTGTAGTTCTTCCTTTTTATGTAGCTGCAGTTCCTGTTCCCTTTGGAGTTCCCTTGATGGAGAAGGAGGAACATCATTGTGGAGTGGACTATGTGGCTCTTGTTCTAGAGAATCAACCAAAATGGTAACATTTGGCTCCGCTAATTGATCTTGATTTTGCTATTTTTTTTCGGAGCCAACCATTGCTTCTCCGAGATTTCCCTGTAGTGGCTGTAGGACTACTTCCTGTAGCTAACTCCTCAATCACTTTAGTGGATATAGGAGAAACAACTTTTGTAACTTTCCTTCTCTTGGCCATAGGAGAGAGTAAATTCTCACTTTTGTTGTTCTCTTCCTTCTTTTCAATATCAATCTGTTTTTCTTTGCCTTTTTCCTTTCGTATGACAACCCTAGTTTTTATTGGGCTTTGAGAAGGAACCACTGTTGTAGCTTTTTTCTTGTAAGGGTTCCTCTGTTGTAGGAACATTTTATTCTAATGATATTCTGAAGGATGGGGGTTCATTAGGGGAACCAGTTTTTTCAAGATTTTCTAGTTCTTGAGATGGAAGTGGTTCCTCAGAACCTACATTGTCTACCCTAAACCTTCTGATTTCAACAAATTCGTAGCAAAACATTGGAGAGACATTTCTTAAATATCTTTTAACCAATAGCTTAATTAGGCAATGATGAGAAACATAGTGAGGCTTGCCTTTCTGGGTTTCAGTTGCACTTATGGAAAGAAGGTTGTACAATATGTTTGGAACATTCATCCTTCTTCCGTGGCCTAGATAACTCAGAAGCTTGAACTGATGGGATTGCAGACACAAAAACCTTCCTTCACAAGTTAAATACTTCAAAACATATAATGCTACTGCTTTCCATTCAGGCGGAAGAGGTTCTTGCCTAGCTCCCTGTCTATCTATTACTAAGGGTGGGTCTCCCTACCGTGTAAAATATTCTCTTACACTACATGCATCCTTAGATTCTAGGTACTTTTCTCCGTCTATTGGCAACCCAGTTATTTCTATAATCCATTCCTCTGTCACCACAACGGTCAAACCTTTTACCTGGGCTTCTCCATTTGAAAGTGTGTGGGTAAATTCCCTTGCAATTTCTTCATTAAACTCAGTCAGCTTTAGAAAATAATTGAGCCACCCATTGTTGTAAAATATTGGCTCACAATCCTAATCCTAAAGAAGGACTTCATGAATTGTCGGCTCATAATGAATAGGCGGACCACCCATTGCAGCTATGACACTTTCTATACTCTAATGGCATAAATTTGTCCAATTTCTGCAACCGAAATATGCTCTTACTTGGCCAGAACTCAGTTGCAATACTAAAATAACTCTAGGCAAACAGAAGGACAGAGTACCAAATATCATCTCAAACTAAAACAAATTTGAAAAATTAAAACGCAATCCGCGATGACATACAAATTTCCTGCTAGAGTAATTATTAACGTACTTTCCAATGTACTTCCCCCCCCAACCTAAGGTTTAACAGGTGTCCACACATGTGGAGGAGGATGGAAAATGACACTATGCAAAATATCATAATGATAGGTGATATGGCTTAATTATATACATGTAACAAAAATAAATAAACATGAGCGTGCCTAACATCATGTCATAATATCTACAGCCGAGGACATTGAGCTGCCATGCATGGAAAATGAGGTGGAAATGGGTGAAGAGAGTGGAAAGATTGTTACTACTTATCAAGTTGCCATTAGTTTCATGTCAAAGTTATTCTATATACTCTAGTCAGTTATCTCTACCGAGACATTTAGTCGGTATGAACAGTCTAGTCGGTTACAAAAGAAAGTAGTCTCAAAATGTAGTATACACCGAGCTGTCTACCGAGTATCATTTCATGTCTACCAAGTAGCAAAGATGACACACTGAGTGAAACGTGTTACCAGAATTATTGAACCTAGACATACATATGAAAACGTGTTACAAGATCGAGGCACATCTAACCGTTATCACATTGGAAATTGCACTTGAAGATTGTGTATGATTTTGAGGTCATCTAACCAATGAAATAATTTGCATGGTTATTCATTCGATAAATCATATTTGTAAGATTGAAGCAATGAATGAATCACCGTTATAAGAGATCTATTTATACAGCATGAGTTAAGAATTAAAAAGTGTGTGTGCATGAGTGTAAGAAGACTGTTACAGAGACATAGAGGTCACCGAGAAGGTTTTCAGAGAACAATCGAAGAACAGAGTAAACAAAAAGGTTTACCGAGTTACTATATGGGTTAACAAGGTATGCTATAAGCAAGGTAACTTATTCTGAGCACATAGAATCTGCTATAACATTCCAGATGTAAAGTTGCAGTTATTTGTAATGATTTTATTGTAATATTTTGAAGTTGTAAGAGAAACCTTTAACAGGGTAAAAGACTCTAATCAAGTCTATAAATTGTAAAGCCTCTAACCAGGTGCAACATTTAGATGAAGTGTTGTGAAATCCTTTAGCAAGGTAGATCTAACAGATCTTGTTACTCCTAACAGGGTAAGCTATCAGAAATAGCTAAACATGTAGCTCTAACCGAGCACTATTTATTATTGCAGTAGTGAAGTTGTGGGTGCCATCCCCACTGCAGTTTTTCTCTCTAACCAAGAGTTTCTGCGTAACCAAAATATATGTGTTATGGAGTGAATCATGCATATCTATTTGTTTTAGCTTTATATTATGTTACTGCACTATTTGGTTTATGCATAACAGTAAAGTTATTATTGAAGAAAAGTTTTGGAGTACTGATTTACCCCTCCCCTCTCAGTACATTAGCTTTCCATATTGGGCCTAACAATTGGTATCAGAGCTTGAATCTTGGAAAAGGGTTTAACTGCCTAAAGAGAAAGATATTATCAATGGAAGGCTATAAACAATCTTGGAGGATCATGTATCTGCAAGAAGAGTTGGATCATGCTAATCAAGTGATTGCAGACATGCAAAGACAAATGCAAAAATCTTTGAATGTAAGAAGAGGATTATCTGATGATTTGCAGGACTCTCAAGAGTTAGTGGAACAAATTGAGACATCATTTGAGAACAGTATATCTGAAGAAACTAAAGAAATGATTGGAGTATTGAAAGAAAAGAACAAAGCACTGGCTGATCAACTAAAAGCAATGAAAAGAGAACATGAACATTTCAGCACACAGATGACTAAAAATCTTGATGCATTGAGGACAACCGAGGATAAAGTAAGAGATCTAGAAAGGGAGAAACAACAACTTGAAGTCTTAGTATCTGATAAGAATGATGAAATCACAAGGTTGACTGGAATTCAACAAAATTTGTTAGATCAACAAGGTTATGCACATCATGAAGCAATTCTGAAAAATGATGAGAATCAAGCATTGAAACTTGAAGTATCAAGGTTAACCGATGAACTTGAAACAGAGAAGAAATCCAAAGAAACACTCAAGAAGAGTTATGAAGCATCAAAGATGTTGGATAAGCAATTGAATACAAGAAGACCCAACAAAGATGCAGGACTCAGTTACAAAGGAAAAGACTCTACTGAGAAGGGAATTCATACTACCGAGAGAGGAGAATCATCAAAGAAAGCTGGAAACAAGAATAACATCAAAAGAAAGAAGCCTATTTGCAACTACTATGGAAATCAAGGTGACACTGCCAACATGTGCCAAATCAGAAAAGGTAAGCAACCGAATGTCACTAAGTCCAAAGGTTATTGTTACAATTGCAATAAATATGGTCACACATCTAATCAATGTAGGACAAAGTCTGTTAACAATTATCAGAAGGCAAAATTCAAAGGGTTTTGTAAAAACTGCAATAGATATGGACATAGTACCGAGAAGTGTTGGCTTAAGCAAAAGAACTATATGTGGTCTACACACCAAGCAAATGCTAGAGGTTACCGAATTCACACACATCCTTACCGACAGTATTCTGCAGTACCATGAGATTACAATACAAGGATATGGTGTGAATGTTGTGGAAGATATGGACATATAAGTGCCAACTGCTTTATAAGGTTTGGAATGAACAACTGAAGATCATGGAGAAATCCTGGTATGGCATGTTTTCATTGTCACAAAGTTGGACATTTAGCTGGAGATTGCATAGATCAAACTAGAAAAGACACCGAAGAAATAAAATAAAAATTAAAGATGATTTGGAAAAAGAAGGAAATTGTGTCAAATGAAGAAAGCACCTTACCTACCGAGTTAGGTGCACCTATTCCAAATTAATTGGTAAAGGTATGAAGGGACTGCATTCTCTCAAGGTTAAATCTTAACAGTTCCTATTTTATCATGTACTTAATTCAAATCTGCATAATTAAGATGTATTGGTGAGATTGAAATTCTATCAAAGTCTTTTGAAGCACTATATAGGAAAACTGTCAAGTCGGTGAATACAGGAAACTTGTCTAGTCGGTAAATGAAGGAAGTTTGGTTACTCGATTAAGATGGAAAAAGGAGAGTAAATCAGTTAAAGAGGAATCGAGTGCATTTAATGTTTTTGACCTAACCCTCACAGAGCTCGATAAGGCATATGGTGTACTTAAAAGCATTTTCATGGTCATTTACACTTACCAATTTTTCGAGAGAGCAGAGCAAAGCGAATCCAAGGCGATCAAAACCTCCTACAAAGAAAATTCAAGGTATTTATATCAATCTCAATGCATTGTTAAGTTGGTTTACCAATCTTATCTTGTTGCCATTTTCTGCTAAGTGTAAAGTGTTTGTCGTTTAAAAATCTTGAAACCCTAAGGATCCTTTGTTAGCTTTTATCTAAAATCTACAATGGCACCCAAGATCCAAGATCCCATAGTTGTCAAGAATGTAGAGAAGCCATCACCAAAATACTCTTTGACTCCCAAAGTTGCTTCTGAACCAGATGACAAAACTACCTTTTCACTCATCCCAGACAGAGTGTTGTTAGTCGAGGATGTGAGATTCTTCACCAAATGTCATGTTGAAGAACTCGGTCATGTTGAAATCAGAGACACCTATGATGAGTTGTGCACAGATGGTAAATTGAACATCAAGTATGAACACATCAAGATCAAGGGATCAACTGAAGCCCTAACCTATCCCCATGTGTTCAAACCCCAGTGGGTTAAGTTTGTTCTAAGCAGAGTTCACGATGATTTCATGTGGCTAGAAGAGCAACCATTTAAGATTACCAAGGAAATCATTCATCTGATTACTGGTTACCCCATTTATGATCATGCCTGAGCCCAAATGATGATATCACAGAAGGAATTGATTAGTTTAACCAGAGTGGAATCAGATTGCAGAGGATTGAAACTGAATAATGTCACAGATGAAGAACTAAAATTTTCCATTAGAGTAATGGGCTACTGTTTCTTCCAAACGGCAAGGGAAAATAGTGTACCCTGTGCAGCAGTAGACCTGGCCTACAAAATTGTGAAAAAGGGAATGAAAATTGACCTATGTGAGGTGTTGCTGAAGAACCTATTTGAAAATCTGAACACCATCAAGAAGCCGAAGAAGAATAACTTGGCTAATACACTAAAGTTTGGATCATTACTGGTATGCATGTTTTTCTATTTTGAAAAATTCTTTCCATCAGTCGGTAAAGTTGTGTGGGAACTACACCGACCAATCACCCATCAGATAAATGACTTCATCAAGAAGTTAGGTGATAATTTCAATGATATTATGGATGACTACTTCAGTAAGTTTCAAGAGAAAATGCATAACAGATATAGGATTCCACCCCAACTAGTGGAGAAATACAAAAATGATATATGTTTTGAAGTTGACACCGATTACTGTTATGTGAATGTTGTGGAACCAAGGACTCAATCTTTGTCACCGATGGGTTACGAGATTGACTTTGAGATCACACAACATCAAATTGATGCATTTCTTACATTACCGAGGCATGCTACTGAGCTGAGGTGTGGAACCTATGAGGAAGTAAAGGAAAAGGTAAAGATGAACATTGTAGTACCCAAAGCTACAAGGAAGGCAACAAAAATGATAAAGGCATTGTCAGAGAAATTTGGAGAAGACTCTTCCTCTACACCTATCAAAGGCACCATTGCCATTACCGAAGAGGAATCTGAAGCCCAAGAGGCAGCAATAACATTGAGCACTGAATTGCCTAAGGGTAAAGTGTTGAAAAGAAAGAAACAGGACACATCAAAGGCCTCACTGACTCCACCTCCAAAGCGACCTAACACAAAAGTATCTGCAGCCTCACCGAGTAAGAAACCAAAAAGTGTTACTGCTCCCAAGGTAACAAAGACCTACAAGAAATCTACTCGGAGACTCATTTTGGCAAAAGAGTCTAGTGATACCGAATCAGAGGATGCAAGCAAATTCCAGATTGTCAAGAGCAAGAAGGTAAATGTACATAGTGTTGAAAACTTCTATGCTAATCTGAAAGAATATGGAGGATTTGGATCATTTAGATATGTCAAGTATGAAACCAGGAATAATGATGAGAAGAGATAAATTGAAGAAGCTATCATCTGCACACTTCTAAAATTTTGGTTAGCTCCATTGGAACTAGCTAAGTCACTTCCGAATGAACTTTACTTGCATATTGATAATAGGTGGAAGTATGCAATGGACTCGGAGAAATAGATCAGAGAGAGAAGTCTAGTTCATCTCTTTCTTGACATGTCAGTAGCTGAAATAAAGGAACATCTGACAACCTACAATTCAAAGTTTCTTGTCAAGCAGAGAGCTTTAAAACTGATGGATGGGTTGTATATTGAAGTTGAAAATGAGACAAAAGCAAAGTGGCAGGAAATATTTAAAGTCAAGGATGCTGGTGAGCAAGCTACAGTTGAAATTGTTGATGTCACCGAGCAAGATCCTGATGTCACCGAGAAAGACCCTACTGACACCATTCAAATAGATGAAGATGTCATGGATACAGAGGCACCAGAACAGGAAATGATAGAAGGCAATGCATATGCAAAACTTGTATCTAGTGAATTAGTCTTGGAACAAGTTCAGCCTTATCCACCGGTCAAGCAACCTGTCTCAACCGAAACCCCTCATGACACGGAGCAAGGAACCGAAGGTCACAAGTCTACAACAGGAGAAGGTACTACTCAAGAACAGACATCTCAAGCACCTTCTAACATTGAGAATGTTGCAACTGAGACACCTAGTATCGAGACTCTAAAGGAATCTACAGAGGCTAAAGAAATCGATCAAAGTGTTGCCTCTACCGAGCAACCTACCAAGGGTCATCAAGCCTCACAAGCCCTTGTCTTAGTTCCATCGATGAAAGGTAAATAAAAGAAGATGAAAAAGCATAGTTTTAAAGTTGATTTGTCAAAATCAATAGTGTTGCCCAATGTAGACATATCAAAATTGAAGGGGCAAGAACTCATTGATTTCAGGGAACTATGCAAAGCAAAGGCCGAACAAGAGAAGCAACTGGCCATTCAAAAGAAAAAGAAAGTACTTCAGAAGGTGAAAGCACTCTTAATAGATATGCTACCTGAAGCTACATTATCAACAGATGCAGCCATCCACATTCAACTGGATGAACTCCTAACAAAGATAGAGACATCTGGAGTAGATGCATCAGAGTATTTGAGCAAGCTAAAAGACAAAGAGCTCACTACAAAAATGATAGAAGAGGTACAGAAAACTATAGCTATTGGCAAAGTTAAACTTGTCAAATTTATTGCTGAGTTGACTCCTCAACTCAAGCACATTCTTTATTTATTTCAGAAACTCTGCACATTTTCTTTATTCATTAAAGACATTAAGAATAAAACAGAGGCAATTGAGAAAGAGATCACCGATCTCTCAAGCAAGTTGACCACAGAGCCAAATTTAGTTCATAATTTTTATACAACGCTACAACAACTCATGGCTCAACAGTTGGACCTAAGAAATGAAGAACACAAGATCCGAATGGACATAATGACACTTCAGACATTATTCCTTCCTCATCTTTCATCTATCCAAGAACAGATCAACTGAGCCACCTCCTTATCTACTACACAAGAAGGAAGCACTCTAGATGGCTTAATATCATTATTGGCTAATATTCAAGTACATAATTCTTTAATGGATAGTGTAAAGAATGCACTCTCTATCGCTCTCACCGAAGCCCGAATCAAGTACAAATCCATTTTTGATCAGCTACCACCCCCGAATGGTAATTAAGTTTTGATGTTTGTCAAAAAGGGGGAGTGATATGATATAGCATTAGAGGAGTGATACGATATTGGGGGAGTGTAGCATTCAAAGCATCAAAGTACAAAATCAAACAACAGGAGTATAGTATCCATGGGGAGTATACCGAGCAGAGCAAGTAGAGTATCCAAGAGCAGTGAACCGAGCAGTGTATAGAACAATAAGCTAAGATCAAGGATAGATCACCAAGCATGCAAAATCAGAATTTTTTACAGTATATCGATAAGAGGAGTATATCTGGTTTTATTATTTTATTGACTATTGTATATACTGTCAGCATAGTCAAATTTTGCAAGTATATAGATTTTTGAGTTATAACTTTGAAAGTAGTTTTTGTCAAACATCTCAACTAATGTCAAAAGGGGAGATTGTTACTACTTATCAAGTTGCCATTAGTTTCATGTCAAAGTTATTCTATATACTCTAGTCGGTTATCTCTACTGAGACATTCAGTCAGTATGAACAGTCTAGTCGGTTACAGAAGAAAGTAGTCTCAAAATGTAGTATACACCAAGCTGTCTACCGAGTATCATTTCATGTCTACCGAGCAGAAAAGATGACACACCAAGTTGATATACACTGAGTGAAACGTGTTACCAGATTCATTGAACCTGGACATACATATGAAAATGTGTTACAAGATCGAGGTACATCTAACAGTTATCCGTTATCACATTGGAAATTGCACTTGAAGATTGTGTATGATTTTGAGGTCATCTAACCAATGAAATAATTTGCATGGTTATTCATTCGATAAATCATATTTGTAAGATCGAAGCAATGAATGGATCATCGTTATAAGAGATCTATTTATACAACATGAGTTAAGAATTAAAAAGTGTGTGTGCATGAGTGTAAGAAGACTGTTACAGAGACACAGAGGTCACCGAGAAGGTTTTCAGAGAACAGTTGAAGAACAGAGTAAACAGAAGGGTTTACTGAGTTACTATATGGGTTACCGAGGTATGCTATAAGCAAGGTAACTTATTCTGAGCACATAGAATTTGCTATAACATTCCAGATGTAAAGTTGCAGATATTTGTAATGATTTTATTGTAATATTTTGAAGCTGTAAGAGAAACCTTTAACAGGGTAAAAGACTCTAATCAAGTCTATAAATTGTAAAGCCTCTAACCAGGTGCAACATTTAGATGAAGTGTTGTGAAATCCTTTAGCAAGGTAGATCTAACAGATCTTGTTACTCCTAATAGGGTAAGCTATCAGAAATAGCTAAACATGTAGCTCTAACCGAGCACTCTTTATTATTGCAGTAGTGAAGTTGTGGGTGCCATCCCCACTGTAGTTTTTCTCTCTAACCAAGAGTTTCTATGTAACCAAAATATATGTGTTATGGAGTGAATCATGTATGATTGTTATCTATTTGTTTTAGCTTTATATTATGTTACTGCACTATTTGGTTTATGCATAACAGTAAAGTTATTATTGAAGAAAAGTTTTGGAGTACTGATTCACCCCTTCCCTCTTAGTACATTAGCTTTCCATATTGGGCCTAACAAAGATACGAGCAAATACAGAATGAATATTTATTGCAGCGAAATGTACTTCCTTTGGAAATGGAAATATTTACTATGAGCATGTAGCAAAGATCTATGAAAGAGAGGTAATGACAAAGCCGTCGCTAGTTGCTACAGGACTCTCGACACCTTTGGACGTGGAAAACTATTGTATAAATTCTTCCTTGCTAAGAGGCTTGTGATACAGGCACAGACAATGAGCATTGAATAATATTTTAAATTTGACAGGATCAATTATGGATAATCGGACTACACCATTGGAGAATGTTTCAACTATCTCATAAGGTCCTAACCATCATGTCTGTAATTTTCCCAAGTTATCTTTATACCTTGAATCATAGAGAAGGGCCCAATCACCTAGCTTGAATGATTTATCTTTGATATAGGGATAATGCCACTTCATGCACTGATTTTGAATGGATTTGATGTGCTATAGGGCTGATTTTCTTATCTCATCTAAGGCATTAAGCTGCAGGAGCCTTTACTCTTGTGCTGCAGAAAGAGTCATATCCAAGGCAATGGCCGTTTTCAAGTTCTTATGCTCAAATTCCACAGACATCATTTCTTTTTTTCCATACACCATCTCAAAAGGTGTAAACCCCATTGTGGTTTTCCAAGTGGTTCTATAAGCCCATGCTACTTTAAATAACCTGTTAGCCCAATCCTTGTAGTTAAGAGCTATTGTTTTGGTCAATATTGATTCAAGGTCTCGGTTATTGATTTCTGCTTTTCCATTATCCCGAGGATGATAGGGAGTGGATTTTCTATGCCCAACATTGTATTCATTAACCAAGGTGGTGATTAAAGTGGAAGTGAATTGTGCCCCTTGACCTGTTTCAATTTCTCTAAGAACTCCATACCTAGTGAAGATATCTTCATATAAAAATTATGCTACCTTATTATACCTAGTATCCTTGAATTCTTTGACCTCTACCCACTTTGTGACATAGTTGGTACAAACTAGAATGTATGACCAACCATTTGATGGAGGATCAATTGGCCCAGCAAAGTCCAAGCCCCATTTATCAAATGGTGCAGCAACCACCTGTGGGTGTAAAGGCATTTCATTTGACCGAGTTGGTCTTCCCATTCTCTGACATTTGGCACATTTCTTGGTATATTTGACTGCATCTTTGTGCAAGGTTGGCCAATAATACCCTGTAGTCAATATCTTGAGAGTTATTCATTTGGTAGAAAAGTGACCTCCACAAGGCTCATCATGGCAAGCGTGAAGTATATCATATGTCTCATCTTCTCTAACACAACTTCTCATAACTTGATCTGGCTCTATATAAAATAAGCAATCTGCTATCCATGAGAAGTTGAAACTCTTTTCTACCAACAATCTTTTTACTTTTGGTGAGAAATGAGGAGGTATTTTGGTAGCTACTAAGTAGTTAGCTATGTCAGCATACCATGGACTGTTCAAATTAATTGAAAACAAATGCTCATCTTGAAAAGAGTCATGAATGGCTTCAGTATTGTCTGGTGTTTGAATTCTAGATAGAAAATCTGCCACCACATTTGCTTTACCTGGTTTATCTATGATATGTCAAATTCTTGCATTAACAACAACTATATTGCTAACCTACCCGTAATAGAACTTTTGTTCACGAGGTACCTTATGGCTGCATGATCAGTATGTACAAAGTTTTGATAACTAGTTATATAGTGCCTAAACTTACTGAGGGCATAGATGACAACTAACATTTCCTTTTCAGTGACAGTATAGTTCAGCTCTGGTCCTTGCAAATTTTTATTGATATAATAAATTGCATTTTCCAAAACTCCTTTCTTCTGCCCCAAAACTGCTCCTATTGCAAAATCGAATGCATCTGTGTCAATGTGAAAAGGAAGAGACCAAACCGGTCCTTTAAGCATAGGGGGCTGAGTTAAGACTCTCTTTAGTTTAGAAAATGCCTCTTCACATGTAGCTGTCTATTCAAACTCAACATCTTTTGTTAATAGAGAATATAGAGGTACTGCTATTTTACTGAAGTCCTTGATAAATCTCCTATAGTATCCCGCATGGCCTAAAAAGATTCTTACATCCTTTTGTTTTGTAGGGGTAGGAAGAGCAAGTAATACCTCAATTTTGGTTGGATCTACTTGAATTCCTGATTGAGAAATACGATGTCCCAACACTATTACTTCTTGCATCATCATAAAGCATTTTTCACTGTTCAGGGATAAATTGTGATCCTTACATGGCTACAACACTTTGGCCAGATTTTGTAATGCCTCCTTAAAGGTGTCCCCATAAGTATTAAAATCATCCATGTAAATTTCCATACAATCATGTGATATATCTGAGAATATATTGAGGGCAACCCTTTGAATGGTTGCAGGAGCATTACATAAACCAAAAGGAAGAACTGAATAGGCATATGTACCCCAAGAGCATGTAAAGGTAGTCTTCTCCTGATCTTCTAGAGCTATTCTGATCTGATTATAACCATTGAACTCATCCAAGAATGAAAAATATTGCTTACCTGCTAGAGAATCTAACACTTGATTTATGAATGGAAGTGGGAAATGATCCTTTTTGGTAGTAGTGTTGAGTTCCCTATAGTCCACACAAACTCTCCATTTCCCTCCTTTATTTGGAACTATAATCAAGGGAGACACCCATTGACTATCTGCAATTGGGTAAATGAATCCTGCATTAAGCAACTTTTGTAGTTCCTCTTTAAATATTTCCCTTAGGGAAGGATTGATCCTTCTCTTAGGTTGTCTAACTGGTTTAAAATATTCTCTGATATAAATCCTATGGGTACACAATGTAGGGTGTAATCCCTTCATGTCATGATTTTCCCAAGTGAAGGCTTGTTGTTGGGCTTTGAGTAGTTCTATTAATGACAATCTTTGATCTGCTGCTAATTGATTATTGACATTCAGATTTCTTCTCGAGGCAACCTCTACTTGAGTGACTAACTCAACATTTGATATTTTAGATAGACAAGAGGTTTGAACCTCTTGTGGTAATAATGTATGAAATATGTCTGTGGCTGTAGGAGAATCTAAAGATCTTGCATACGGAAGAAGAAAATGCAAAGGACTTGCTGGCATACTGGATGACTATTGGGCTGCTCCATAATGTTTTCTTATGGTTTTAGAGAGTACTACATCATCCTCTTGAAGTGCTATGAATGATTCCCTGGTTAAAATCATTAGTTACTAAACAAAATTAACTTCCTCTACTTCTTCTCCTATATCTGGCCATATTACTTTATCTTGATTAAGTTTTGATTGTGCTGGAGAATAAAGTGCAAGAGTTTTAGTAGTAATACCATCTGAAACGGTCATGTCTCCTGATCTGCAACCTATGTATGCATCAACTATAGCAAGCCAAGGTCTTCCCAAAATGATTGGATACCCCCCCAATGTTGTCTTAGGAGAGAGTATTATAAAATCAGTTGGGTATTTCCAAGAATCTAATGTGACAATAATATCTTCAACAATCCCATTAGGCAGGACAGTAGAGTTATCAGCAAGCTGCAAGACCGTTGGAGTTGATCTAAGACTAGTAATACTGAGTTGTTGCATGACATCCTTAGTCATCACATTTATGGCTGCTCCTAAGTCTATCAAGGAATTTTTAATTTGAGTTCCATTAATAACTATCTTCACAATAGGGTTACCTGGGTCAGAATATTTAGGGACAATAATTTTTCTTAATATTATATCAGCCAATTTTCCTACTACATGCACTATTTTTGGGTCCTTTTTCTTTCTCCCAAGTTTCTTCAAACATGCTTCCTTAATAGCTTTTCCATATATGGGAATATCCTTAATATCTTGAAATAGTGAAATCTTTACATGTATATTTTAACTGATCAATAAGATCAAAAGCTATTTCATCTCGCTTCCTAGACACTTCTACCTGCAATCTTTGAGGAAACGAGGGAGTTCTTATAGGTGTGTCATGAGAAATCTCCTTAGATGGTATTTTTGTTATGACTGGAGGAGATGGAGTAGGCAGTGTTGTTCCTGACCGTAAGTGAATATTACTTATATTGAGAGAGTATGCAGGATAGTTATTAGGATCAATTGAAAAAACTTGTTGTTGTTGCTGGGGTTTGTTATTTGGATTTAGCACAGGCTATGCTGGTAGTTGGGCTGGATCAGGTGGAGCAGTATTAGGAGATGGTGACATTAAAGCTGGTTGTTGGGACTGTTGTTGTGGCTGCAGGAAACTTGATGATTGGTTTTCCCATCGATGTCCTCCCCTCCATTATGGTGACTATTGCCAGTTACCTGGAGGAGGTGGCCAATTCCCTTGTGGCTGCTACCATGGAGAGGAAGGACTCTGATAATTAGGCCAAGGATTTTGAGAGTTATTCCAAGACTGAGGAGTATAATTTCCAAAATTTTGGGAGTATGGTGGTTGCCATTGATTATTTTGTGAATTAAAATTCATATAAGGATTAGAAAATGACAATGGATCTTGTGGCATACCTTGTCTTGGAGGCCAATGCCTTCATTGTGCAACATAAAAGAGTTGTTCATCATCTCCATAGACAGGCTTGAATTCTGGGGAAATCTACTGGCTATCAATTTTAGCTAGCAGTTTACATTTATAGTCCTTCTTCTTTTGTCAACAGTGACGAAAATATTCTGTGAGCATAGCCTCCGCTTCCTCACACTTCTTTCTTTCTTGAAGTCTATCCAACTGAGTAGCCATATTGTTGATAATGGCCTCCTTTAAATCCTTTCACAAATAAGTTATCTCCATTCTTGAAATTGTTGTAGATGCTTTTGCAATTGAAGGAATAGGCTTATAGTGTCTTCCCCTCTTGGCTATAGCTCTAGAGTATTTCTGATAGATCTGTCTAATTTCATCCCATTGAACTTGAGCAATGTCTCCTCCTACCATGAGTTTTAATGAATCAACACAATCTTCATTGATTCCCTTTAGAAAGATCAGCTTCATGGATTCTTCACTCAAAGTGTTATGCTTTGATTTTCTGACACTAAATAGAAACCTCTCCAAATAATCTTCTAGGCTTTCATCTTCTTTTTCTGTCATCTTGAAGATATCATCACCATGATGATCCATTACCCTGCAATAGTATTTATACTTATCCAAGACATTTGTCTTCATCTCCTCCCAGGTAGTGATTACATCTCTTCCTAGACTCATAAACCATCTCAGGGTAGCTTCTTTCAGAGTAGCAGGGAATAACTTGAGTTTATGGGCATTAGTGGTATAACCATAACTTCTATAAAGGATGTCAAATTCAAACAAAAAGGTATCTGGATCTTCTGTTACCAAGCCATGAAATTTTGGAAGAGAAGAAGCTGGTATATTCTTCAAATTTGCATTATCATGTTGGTTAGGAATGGGAAACTCAAAGGTTGGGTTTATAGGTGGAGGTGGAGGATTTTCTGCCATTGGTCCCTGATAAAGGACTAAAGGTAATAAGTTTTTCTTAGGGGGTTTGTTTAGGAGTCTAGGTCTCCATCTGACAAATTAAAAATACCTCTATTTTGCACATAGGCTTCTGCAAAAGGGTTTACTTCAGGTGCTTGATCTAATCTTATATCTTGAGTGGGATGTGAGGGAAGAAATCTTCCTAATGCATCTCTTCTCCTCCTATGCATGCAAATTAATTCAAAGAGCTAACTAAAAACTTAAAACTAATGGTTACAACAGGTTCTCAATTTGGCACCATCCCCAACAACGGTGCCAAAAATGTTGGTCCTCACAACTGGCATGTCAACTAGGTAATAAAACACAATTCAGAGGTTGAATATCCTTGAATAGCTAGCTTTCCTATAACAAAGGTTCATTTACCTATCAACCAAAGGTGTAAACTTGAAATAGGCCAGCATTGTATGTGCACTAAATTCATATTGCAACCATTTTATGTTACGACATAAAAGGAAATTATTTGAAGGAAACATACAAAATCTTAATGAACTAACAATTAATCCGAATTCACAACTGGAAATCACTCAAACAACTACTACTAAATGATAATGTTCTGGCAAGCGAACAGGAACTACTCTGTCACTGTGGCTGCAAGAACAAACACAAAAACTATTTCCAGTGGTTGTAGGAACAGACAATTGCTGAAACAACTACTACTGTAAATGGAAACTAAATAGAAAACATGAAGGATTAATCACCAAGTGGGCCCCCTTGAGTGAGCATATCCAAAAATTTCCTTTCAAAATCACATTGATCTCTTTATTCCATTTTGACTGTGATACATAAAATATCAGAAGACTGAGTATTACAAATATTATGGTCGTTCTTCTCCATCTCCGAGAGGAGAGAAAGACCTCTTTATTTAAATGGAAACTTAGAACAGATTCCTAACTGATCAACCACATTCCTGTGGAATAGGCGAATGAGATTTATTTAAACAAAAGAAGAAGAAGTCAGCGTAGGAAAACATAACAACATTTGTCCTACAGCTAAGAAAATACAACATGACTAGCTTCCTAGATCTAAGCTCCACTAAGAATAGTTATAAAGGTTCCATAAATCATCTTGTTGAAGAACCGGTCAAGTGGCTTTGATCTTCCTTAATACTACTTTCCTTTGACTGGATCTGCATCGTGACTGCATACTAGGTGCTTCTTTAAACCGCCACTTAGTCTTTCCTTTTCCTTTGCCGATCTTGCATCATGATGTTAACGGGCACAACAAACATGTGTATATACTAATGCTAACATGGTATAATTTAAACCATACTTAAGATTGATTTTAGATATTTGCATAGATAATTCATTTAAAACCATTATATGACAACCTTAAGTATAAGTCAAATCAGTTTTAGAAACACTTAAAAGGTATCAACTAGGAGGGTTTCCTGATCCAAATATCATCTAAGCACAAGACCTAGGTAGGAGTACTACACCAAAAATCTATCAAAATAGAGCCATTATTTAGGCTCATCGGATATTTGTCACCTTTTTTGGGGTAGACCTTGGTAGTTTGATAGACAAGCAATACATGATGGAAGAAATAATGCATACACTATTATGGCCAATGGGATGAAGCAAACCTTGTTGACCTTGGAGGAAAATTTCAAGAGTGAAATCTGTACGAATGCTAGAATTTGTTTGGTGGAAGGAAGGAAATTCCTGGATGGAATGAGACATGAGAATGTGTGTTTTTCCTTAGTTCCTAAGAAGACTGAGAATCTAGAGCATGAAGAAGAACAACCAAAAGATATAAATATTTACTAACAGAGAATGAAGACATCATTTTAGATAATGTTCCTAATGGATTACCACCTGTAAGAAGTATCAGTCATTGCATGGATCTGATTCCTGAAGCTATTTTGCCTAACAATGTTGCACACTGAATGACACCGACAGAGAATGGAGAGTTGAATAGACAAGTCCAGGAGTTATTGAAGAAAGGTTTGATCAGAGAAAGTTTGAGCCCTTGTGCAGTACCAACAGTATTAACACCTAAGAAGAATGGAGAATGGAGGATGTGTACCGATTCCAGAGCAATAAACAAGATCATAGTGAAATACCAGTTTCCTTTGCCTAGGATGGATGACATAATGGACTGTTTGAGCGGAGCCAAGTACTTTACAAAGATAGACTTGAAGAGTGGATATCATCAGATCAATATTAGAGAAGGAGATGAGTGGAAGACATCATTCAAGACAAATGATGGACTATATGAATGGTTGGTGATGCCTTTTGGGTTAACTAATGCATCGAGTACTTTCATGAAGCTGATGAATGAGGCATTGAAGAAATTATTGGGTAAGTTTGTTATTGTATATTTGGATGACATTATGATTTTCTGTAAGACAAAAGCGAAGCATTTGTTGCATTTGAGATAAGTTTTGTAGAGGTTGAGAGAAGAAAATTTGTTGTTAAATCTTAAGAAGTGTACTTTCATGGAGGAGTTAGTCTATTTAGAATTTGTGATATTTGTGGATGGTTTGAGAATGGACCCTGAGAAAGTAAAAGCAATTGTTGAATGGCCTACACTAGAAAGCTTTGGAGAGGTAAGATCATTTCATGGATTGGCTAGTTTCTACTAGAAGTTCATCAGAAATTTCAGTTCAGTTTGTAACCATATGAGTGAGACAATGAGGGGAGATAGGAAGGAATTCAAGTGGACCACTGGAGCAAACAAAAGTTTTGAACTGTTGAAGCAGAAAGTGATTGAGTAGCCTGTGTTAGCTTTACCAAATTTCAATAAAATATTTCAAGTGGACTATGATGCAAGTGGAACAACAATAGGAGAAGTCTTGAGTCAGGAAGGGAGAGCAATAGCTTATTCCAGTGAGAAATTGAATGATGCCCGGAGGAGATATTCAGTGTATGATCAATAATTTTATGCCATATTTCAAGCCTTGAAGAAGTGGAGACATTACCTGTTGCTTAAGGAGTTTGTGTTGTATACAGATCATCAAACTTTCCAGTATTTGAATAGTCAGAGTAAGTTGAATTAGAGACATATGAGATGTGTATAATTTTTGCAGAGTTACACCTTTATGTTGTGTAGTGTCATAAAATTGCGACCCCTGCAATTTTAACCACATTTGGGGTCCTCACCTTTCTCCCTTCCTCCTTCATGTCTTGTATTTTCTCTAAACCTTGTCCGAGCCCCAAAATAGGTTAGGAAAGGGGTATGGTGCCCCTATCCCCACCTCCTAGGGTGGTCCTATGTGTGGGTTGCATGATCTCTTATACATTTCTTGTCTTTGGGGTTTATTATTCCTCTTTGTCGGCCTTCGATAGTTGAAAGTTAATCCTTGAGGCATGTATAAAAGGGAATTCAATACCCTCATTTAAGGATGGATGGATAGCGCATAGACAAATAACAGAGGATAATAGATAGAGAGCATAAGGAGAAGATACAAGATTTCAAGGTCATCATCAAGCATTCAAGTCTTCTTCATTCATCCATTGGAGAAACATTACAACATTCATTTGCAAGCATGTGTGTGTGTTAGGGTTTTTTCATGTTACATTCCATTTCATACAACATTTGTGGTTACATTCAAGAAGCAAAGCAATCATCATCAACAAGTTGCAGATCTACAAGGTATACATCTCCATTGTTTACATTTATGCATTTGCAATTACTTTCTTTCTAGGTTGATTCCTCAACCGGGGTTTGACTAAGGCAAACCCCTATCCACAACCCCATTTTCTTCTCTTTTTGTGTGTAGGTTGTAGGTGCGCAGCTGTAATTGCAATTTTGGGCTTCATTTGCAGAGACGGAAGAACCCTTTTCGTTTCGCGGATTTTGTGGCGGACCATGTACATTCCCACCACAGTCCTGATGACTTTTCTCCAAATTTGTAGGGAAGATCCACGTCAGTTTAATTAGCTCAAATCCGAAGTTACAACGCGATCCCAAACTGGTAGCACCTCATTTCACTCATTTCCTCTCTCTTTTCCACATAGTCAACAAGTCAACTTTCTCATTTACAAAAGAGGGTAAATCACACATCAACCACTTGCAATCCACTTAGTATTCAAATCCTTGTCTCTCTTGGATTTGGATCTAGTGGATTCAACCCCTCTTTTGAATGTAAAGTTCCTCCCAAGATAAAATCATTGTAGTGGCTTCCTTTCTCTCTCCTAGGTGGGGAGTCACTAGGATCCAATTTTCCACTTTACATTTTGGTGAACCCAACGTCTTACACATTAATATTAATTTCTCATTCTTAGGTCTGATTAATTGCAATTTGAATTTCAAATTTTCATTTTCAAGTTTGATCTATTTGCAAATTTTAGAGGTTAATTGCATAAAACCCCTAATTTTTCATGTTGAGAAAATTAAGCTTGTTAAGTGCCAAATTGTAATTGCTTGTTTCAGATCTGATTTCTATTTCAAAATTGCAATTCAAATATGTCCCTTTATTTTGAAAATTCAATGGTTAAATCATAAAACCCTACTTTTTAAGATCTTTTCATTTTCGACCTTTGACTGTAATTTTGACCGATTCAGACATCTCCAAATCGGCTATTTTTTTGGATTCTGCATTAAAATCATACTTATCATCCCTAAAAATTTCAAAAAAAGTTGGTCGGACCATGCGCGTTCCTGCCACAGTCCTCGGCTTTTTTCCCGAAATTTCGAGAGACGGAATTGATTGCGTTTTTCTGCTCAGATCCAGAAAATCAGTGTACTTTATCAATTTTACCACTCTCTAAGGTCAAACACAAAGTTGAATTTCATCAAATTAGAATCTTAAATTTAATTTTCATAAAAAGGTCCTAATTTTAGATTTGTTTTTCCAACAAATTCAAATTTCACTTAAGAGACTTTTAATGGCAATTAATAAATTGGATTTACTTGCTCTTTCACATGTGATCACATTAATTTTTGCATATATTTATCATGCATCGGATAAGAGTTTATTCCATTTCCTCTTGCTTCTCTTTCTTCATAGCACTTGTTCATATTGTGTTGTTAGGATTTCCAAATTATTAGATCTCAAAACTTCATGTATCATTTATGTTGCATTATGGTGATGTTGTTAACAACATGCATTTCCTATGTTCATCACCTTAAAGCTTTTGTAGATCCTACACCTAGAGATCCTAATCTGTGTACCTCTCCTAGGGTATCTTGTGTGGATGAAATGAGATCTAGTGATTTAAACAATGATCTTTCTACAAGAGAAAAAGCATTGGAAAGTAATATGGATCCTACTTCTTCTTCTACACACACCCTTGAGCATGGGGGGCAACAATATGAAAACATCAACATTCTTACATCTTTAGATCCTCCTTATTCTCCTAAGACCCATCTTTAACATCAAAGTCTATGTAGAGAGGATGATGTCATGCATTTTATTCATGACCTTTCTCCTTGCATATAAATCACTAAAAGTGAGATTTTAGATGATGGAGATATTCCTCCCCAATCTTCCAAAAAGGATAAGATTGATAAAGGCAAAGAGATTCTCATTTCATATGATACTCCTCCTTTATCTACACATCCTTTTCTACCTCCTTACACATCAGATTTTAAAGAAATTCATGATCTTTTTCCTCCATCTAGTCAATTGCAACATTCTTATAGTCATGGCTTTCATATAATTACAAAACAAGGTTTTAAAGGACAAGGAATTAGGAAATTTGAGCATGGAATTCATGTCCCTATAAATCCTCCTACACAAACTACTACAAGAGGCCTAGGAAGTGGTACCCCTCTTTCTATGGACAAATTCCTTAGACTTCAAAACTTTAAAGATTACCTTCAAAACCAACAAATAAAGAGAGCCCGCAAGAATGCTTCTTCTTCAAAGCATCCTTTTTGTTCATTTCATCAAACCCATGACTATAATGCTAACGATTGCCTTGATTTTCAAAAATCTATTCAAGATGACATAGAAAGTGGCAAAATTAGAATTATGGATAATGAAATCCCTTCTTCTAGCAAACCCTCTTCTTCATAGGAAGATGATATTTACCATCTTGACAGATTAGTTGCAAGAATCTACTGGAAATTGAAATATGACAAGAACATTTTCTTTCCTCCTCAAAATAAAAAGCAAAAATATTAAGCAAGTGAAAGGTAGTGAATATTGCATTTTTCATGATTTATATTCACATTCTATTGGAAAATTATATGCATTTAAGAAATTTGTTCAACTACAATATGATCTTGCACACATTTGTCTCACAGAAGATCTAGCTGTCTTTATTGGTAAAAACATTGTGCCTTAGCACTTCCTTTCCCTTCATGTTTCTCTTCACCCTATAGCATAATTAACCCATTTAATGGGGGCTCCTTATCATTAAAGTGGTGGTAGTATTTTACTTTAACATACTTTTGGGCAACAAGATGGAGTCCATTTTTCTATTCTTTTTATTCATCTATCTCTATCCTTGTGCATCATTCATTATTAGTTCTCTTTTCTTGCATAGGGTTATTCTTATGTGAGCATAATTGTTCTTTGGTTTTTCTCTTTGCTTGGAGAGGGGCATCTTTAATGAGTACTACACTTCTCTTTTCTTCATTCTCTTGGAAATATTACCTCTTCTATGGTTTTGATTATTCACAAGTATGATATGCCCCTTAGGAGGAAATGATCTCTTGGGAGGTGTATATCCTTTCCTTGAGAGGATTTATTCCATTAGGATGACATATCACTTGAAACTAATCACCATCAAAAAATGTGTAATATTTCTCCTTGTCCTTCTCACTTGGGGGGTAAGGATTTTCGCTCATTTCCCTTGTATCATTATTTCCTTTAGGGCCTACATTTTTCATACGTGGTTATCATTTCTTATAATGGTATGCTTTTATGGATAATCCCCCTTGGGGAATGTGTGATGCTTTTTCTCTCTTCTTTTCGAAGATTACCACTTCTTGAGACATGTATTTTACATTTACTAATGTCTTTTCTTGCATGTGTTCATGTAAGTTCATTCCATATTTTCTTATGTTCAATATCTCTCTAGTATATTGTGTATGCTCTTCTCATTGTACCTTATCTTGGGGGGAAATGATCCTTCTCTCTCTCTTTCTCTAGGGATCCACTTTTCCCTATTAAGTGGATGGTGTGGGTTTTATTATTTGATGTCATTCCTTGTGTCAAATTGTATGTTATTGACTTAAGGATTCTCTCTTATACACTTGGTAATGTACATCTATGATAAATCCAACCATCCCTTTGGGGGCTAAACATGAGTCATCCCTCATCATGAATCCCTTTCACCTAGAGACAGGAGGAAGAATTGCATTCTTGTTCTTTTCTCTTCTTGATCTAGAAAATGTTATATTTGTCTAAGACAACTCCTCTTGGGGATAGGTTTCTTTTGAACAAAGATATCTTCTCCTCCAAGGATCACCTTTACACTTACAACAAGATATCTCTTTTCAACTATCTTATCCTTGCTTGAAGAGTATTTCCTCTCTTTCTTGGATTTATGACATTGTTGCATGGATGATATCTTCTTTGTGATGAAGGTAGGTATCCTTGTTCTACTTTCCTTAAGATATCAATATTAGCCTATGTTGACATCATGGGGGGGGGGGGGGGGGGCGCACCCACACTACTCTTTTGTAATATATGTCTCTCATGCATTGAACAATGCGACATTCTTGGAACTAGAGAGAAACCTCTTAGAGCAAGATGTTGTCACTTTTTTTACAGTGAGTCATTCTCAGAACCAGAGCACGGTCTCTTAGAGTGAGATGTCTTCACTTCTTCTTGTATTGTACAATGAGACATTCTTGGAACCAAGGGGAAATCTCTTAGAGCAAGATGTCGTCACTTTTTCTCTTGTACAATGGGTCATTCTTGGAACCAAAGCACGGTCTCTTAGAGCGAGATGATGCCACTTTTCTCTTATGCGGGTTGATTATTCTCAGAACCAGAGCATGGTCTCTTAGAGCGAGATATCACACCTTTCTTGATACTTGTAATATACATTCTATACAGGTTGTAGCGTACTTGGGCATACACTCCTATGAGGCACTATGAACCTCACTTGCACACATGCGCATGAGGTTGAGTGGAACTAACGAAGTTCTCACTCTCTCTCTTTACATGGATCACCTAGGAAATCTCTAGGGGAGAGATTTTACATGTCCTTCTCTCCATGGATCACCTATTTTTAGGGGCAAGATGTCCATGGTTTCTTTCTTATTGGCTTTTCTTCTCATGGATCACCAAAGTGTGTATTCATGTTCTCTCTCTTCTTCCTCTCATGAACTCATAGTTTTACTATTGACAATTCATGGATGATGTCAACTTTTCTCTTCTTTGTGGTCGCTCATGTTTATGTGATGGCATTGGTCTTTGTGTCTTGATTAGTAGTTGAGACATCTGAGCTCGAGATCTCTTCAACTAGTTAGTTTGTCATCTTGTGTCTTGTTCTTGTCATGCATCTTTTTGCGCTTTGTCTTTGTTTTGTGTGCTCTTGCATATGTTGGCGTGAGTTAAGACCCTAAGATTGGGGGCTTTTTTCTCCTCAATATTAGTGGTGTCTTATACTCCTTGTGGTATTGCTCTGCATCTCTCATCTTCATCTCTTTTATTCTACTTTACCGACAGTAGTGGCGTAATCCATACTCCCGCTAAAGTGGGGGCTAAATGTAGTGTCATAAAATTGTGACCCCTATAGTTTTAACCACATTTGGGGTCCTCACCTTGGTGATGACATCTCCTTCCTTAACCAGGACCTATTTCTGCATTTCCAACTTTCTCCCTTCCTCCTTCATGTCTTTTATTTTCTCTAGACCTTGTTCGGGCCTTGAAATAGGGCAGGACAGGGGCATAGCACCTCTGTCCCCCTTAGGATAGGGATGTGGTGCCCTTGTCCCCCTAGGAGAGTGGCATGGCGCCCTTGTCCCTACCTCCTAGGGTGGTCCTATGTGTGGGTTGCCCGATCTCCTATGCACTTCTTGTCTTCGGGGTTTGTTATTCCTCTTTGTTGGCCTTTGGTGGTTGAAAATTAATCCTTGAGGCATGTATAAAATGGAATTCAATACCCTCATTCAACGATGGATGGATAGCGCATAGATGGATAACAGAGAATAAGAGATAAAGAGCATAAGGAGAAGATACAAGATTTCAAGGTCATCATCAAGCATTCAAGTCTTCTTCATTCATCCATTGGAGCAACATTACAACATTCATTTGCAAGTGTGTGTGTGTGTGTGTGTGTGTGTGTGTGTGTGTGTGTGTTAGGGTTTTGTCATGTTACATGCCATTTCATACAAAATTTGTGGTTACACTCAAGAAGCAAAGCAATCATCATCAACAAGTACAGATCTACAAGGTATACATCTCCATTGTTTACATTCAAGCATTTGCAATTACTTTCTTTCTAGGTTGATTTCTCAACTGGGGTTTGACTAATGCAAACCCCTATCCACAACCCCATTTTCTTCTCTTTTTGTGTGTAGGTTGTAGGTGCGCAACTATAATTGCAGGTTTGGGCTACATTTGTAGACATGAAAGAACCCTTTTCATTTCATGGATTTTGTGGTGGACTATGTACATTCCCACCATGGTCCCGACGCCTTTTCTCTAAATTTGTAGGGTAGATCCACGCCAGTTTAATTAGCTCAAATCTGAAGTTACAACGTGATCCCGAATTGGTAGCACCTCATTTCACTCATTTCCTCTCTCTTTTCCACATAGTCAACAAGTCAACTTTCTCATTTACAAAAGAGGGTAAATCATACATCAACCAGTTCCAATCCATTTAGTATTTAGATCATTGTCTCTCTTGGATTTGGATCTAGTGGATTCAACCCCTCTTTTGAATGTAAAGTTCCTCCCAAGAGAAAATCATCCTAGTGGCTTCCTTTCTCTCTCTGAGGTGGGGAATCACTAGGATCCAATTTTCCACTTTACATGTTGAAACATAGAAGTGGGAAATCTAACAAAGTTGTTGATGATAACTCAATGATGAACAGTTAGTACCAAACCAGTACTGAGAGGGGGGGGGTGAATCAGTACAGACAAAAATACTTTCCTCAAACTGGTTAGACAACAAACATTGCAAATGAACACTAGCACCAGTATGAAATAGAGTACAACTGGTAAAGCTAAGAATGATTGTGACAAACATTAACCGGTTGACACTTATCTATCCACACTATCTAATACTTCATTTCCATTTCACCCTAGTGCATGAACAGGTAATCACTCATCAAAATATATAAACAGATAAATTAACATGATTTACCTTCAGACACAAATCACTTAAACCATCACATGAAAATCATCACACATGACACATAGATTTTTCATGTGGAAACCCAACTGGGAAAAACCACGGTGGGGATGAATACCCATAAGCTGTTTTAAGAACTCTTTAGAAGTCCACTCTGTTAGGAGCCTTGTCTGGTTAAAGACTGATACAATAGGTTTTGTTAAGAACCGATCCTATTAGGGATCACCTAGTTAAGGGATGGCTAGAATACCCGGTTAAGGGTTAAACCCTGTTAGAGGTTACCTTGTTAGAGGATTTCAAGAACTCAATGGTTTTGAGTCACCCTATCAAAGGATTTACTGAAAGCCGGTTAAAGCTACCCTGTTAAGGGATTTCTCAACTATTGAAGTGGTTAGAGTTCAATAGGTATTACAATGATCTGGTAACAACACTTAATGCCAATGCAGGTCCGCTTTAGCTCCTCTTAAACTTCTGCACTTACACTCTACAGATATTGCTTCTTTCCTCTGGTCTAGCAAGAATCACGTATCTCTTCACTTGGATACATACACACAAATTTTTCCAACCAACTTCAGAAAGAAACACAACAACGACCTTATAAGAAACAGATAGGTCGGTAGCATAAACCCTAAACCCTAAACCTGTTAGGTTGAGTGATTCAAATGGTTCAATCCTTACCATTGAACATATTGCATTAAATTCAATAGTCTTAAACTGATCTCAAGACATTCACCATCATTAATTTTTCACCGCTTTCCTGGCGGCTAATAACCCATCACGTGTTTGCATTGCTTCCAGACTTTGCACATTCCCGAGGTAGAAGAGAGCAATCTCCTTCATGCAAGATCCTTCACGCGCACAAGGTTGACGTGGCAACATAGTCTATTCTTCGTTGCAATGCTAACTCATCACATAAAGTCACCAGTTGAGTTACACAGGCTTGAATCTCATCAACCGGAAACCCTGAGACTGCCAACTGGTAGTCATACAAAGCTTCCATGTACCAGTTCTCATATCAACGTGTCAGTTCACCTTGAACAGAAACACTACTTCACTTTGGCACACATACCAGTTCTCTCTTCTTCAGCATATTGACATCAATGACAACATACAATGTCATCATGTCCTCATACTAGTTTGCATTATGCCAACAATCTCCCCCTTTTGCATTGATGGCAATATACAAAGATATCTCACCACCTGACATCTTCTCTCCCAAATTCTACAGATATCTTCTCTGCTTCACTTCTTCTCCCCCTTTGACAACAATGCCAAAGTGGAGGCAGAGGCTTTTCCTGTTCCATTATGCTACTCCCCTTGAGGAGTAGCATCCGTCAACACATCAATCCTGAAGAGAATTTTGACTATGCAATACTTGACTGATGTGGAGTATATACCTTTAGTTTACCTCCTGAAGGGGCAACACCCCTAACTCACCTCTTAAGTACATAAATGTAGCCTTTGGGAGAGGCTTGGTGAATATATCTGGTAACTGCTCCTTACTGGAAACATGTTCCAGTGCAATCTCTTTGTTCTAAACCTTTTCCCTCAAGAAATGATACTTAAGCTCAAAGTGTTTGGTTCTAGAATGTAAAACTGGATTCTTGGAGATGTTAATTGCACTAGTATTGTCACAAAATATACTTACCGATTTAGATATAGGAACTTTGAAGCCATTTAATACATGCTCCATCCAAATTGTTTGAGTGCAATTCATGAAAGCTGCAACATACTCTGCTTCCGCTGTAGACTAAGAGATACAACTCTGCTTCTTACTCATCCATGAGACCAGTCTTCCACCAAGAAAGAATGCACCACCGGTTGTGCTCTTTTGGTCATCCACATTACCTGCCCAATCAGCATCTGTGAATACTTTTAAGTTGAAGTCCTTGCTATATGGATACCGCAATCCATAATCAATAGTTCCCTTTAGATACCTAAGAATCTGCTTCATTGCAACCAAGTGGGATTCTCTTGGACTTTTCTGAAACCTTGCAGTGATGCCAACTGCATGTGCAATATTTGGTCTGCTATGCACTACATAATGCAATTTACCAATCATTGATCGGTATTCCTTCTCATCAACCAATGCTGAGTCATCCTCTTTGGATAGTTTACAACCAGTTACCATTGGTGTACCAACCGGTTTGCTATCTTCCATGCCAAAGGTCTTCAACACTTCTTTGACATACTTGGACTGAGTGATAAAGATTCCATCTTTCACCTGCTGAATCTGTAGTCCAATGAAGAACTTAATTTCCCCTATGAGTGATTGTTGGCATTTTTGATGATTATGATGTGATTGTCATTGATGGACACACACTTGCATTAAGATCATTTTTATATGTATGAGTTAAAAGTGCAACCGACATTTGTTCCAACCGGTATGATGCTTTATAGTCTTTAGACTATCGATGTTTTGCAGAATGTGCTTACCGGTCTAAAGTGGTATCTTGACCCCAAGCGGTTCGTGGATCTCAAGTGGTATGAAGGATCAAAGCGGCAAAGTACATATTTCCTAGTCTTCATTTTTGTCAAATCGGCAACCGGTATTTTGTATGAATCGGTAACATTTTGTGATGAGTTACCAATTGGCATTTTGTGATGAGTTACCATCCACCAACATTTTGTGATGAGTTACCACCCATCGATTATTTGACGATGCCGACACTCTGGCGGTGCTTTTTGTGTCGTGTTACCAAGCATGTCCTAATTTATTGAACCTAGGAAATTGGATTGTAAACCTATTGGACCGACATGAAATCAGATTCCTTTATAAGGACATCATGTCTAGGGTTTTAGGTGTTGCTAGGGTTTAAGGTGGTTGATGAGTTTTTGTAAGTATGATCTTAATTGAGAAGATCAAGTTTATGAGAGTTGTAACTGAGCGTGAGTTATTGGAGACTGAAGTAATGCTGAAATGCATTAGCTATGAGCCATAGTGGATCAACCAAGCAATCTGTGCTATTTGCTAGATCAATCACTTGTTGATTACTCACATCTTTGACAAGTCTAAAGCCCTTAACCGGATAGGCCCACAAAGCCTTTTATAAATCCTCTAACAAGGTGGTTCACATCTATGGATCCAAAATCCTCTAGCAAGGTAGTCTTTGATCGGACTTATCTCCTAACAGAGATTGAGATTCCTAACAAGATCTGTTCTGGTAAAGAACATTGTATGACCTTAACTGGTCTGGTTCCTATTCTGCAGATAGTTACTTGTGAGTTTCATCTCACCGTGCTTTTTCCCATTTGGGTTTCCACGTCAAATATCTTGTATTATGGTGTTATTGCTCCTGTGGGTGAATATCTTATTTGCATTGTGGTTTGCATGTGTGTTAATCGGTTTGTCTGCTAAACTATTCTACTGGGTTATCACTAGACTGTTTAAGTGTTTAAATATAGTGTTTTTCGGTATACTAATTCACACCCCCTCTTAGTATTCATCAATTGGTATCAGAGCCAATCTTTCTATAAGTCTAACCACTTGGAAAGAGATATGGGGGAATACACTATGAGGGAACTTACTCACCAACTCACTCAGTCTGAGCAAGCCTATGATGATCTTATGGTCAAATACAAGGCCTCCCAGGCAAAAAGGAGAGAACATGCTGAAAAACTAATGGAGCTATCTGAAAATAGTTCTTTTGATGAAGCGGATATGGAAGCCCTAATTCAAGAAGTAGAAAAATTGAATGAATCAAACTCCAACCTAAGAAAGGAGTGTGAAGGACAGACTATCCGAATGTGTCAAGAGCTTGAGAATCGGAGGAAAGTTGAAGATCTGGTGAAAGACAAAGATCATGAGATCTCCAAGTTGAAGCAAGAGATTAGTGCACTTACTGCTCACCTTCATGAGAGTAGAATGGAAAAAGAAGAAGTACAAGGTGAACTAAACACAGTCATCTCTGCGAATGCAAACTTGATGGAGACAAATGCTACTATTTCCAAAGAACTCTCTGAGTCAAAGGAAATACTTGCTAAGTTCAACAAGAGTACTGTTAAGGTAGAGCAAAAGCTTGAATCAGCCAAACCGGTGAAGAGCACCAATGGACTTGGTTTCTCTGGTCATTAAGAAGGTGAGACCTCAAGTGCAAATACTGAAGCCTCAAAGAAGCAACTGACATTCAAAGGTAAAGGTAAGCAAAACTTCAAACCAGTTTGCTTTAATTGTCTTAAAGAAGGACATACTGCCAATGTATGTAGGAGAAAAGCCTATAATATTTTTCCTTACTTTATAAACAATGTACCTAGATCCAATAAGTTCAATGGTAATTGTTATGCATGCAACAAGTTTGGGCATAGAGCATCTGAATGTAGGTCTGTTATGAACAACACTGGAAGATATCCTCAGAGGACTCAAGGAGTTGGTCCAGAATCTTTTGTGAACCAGAACCCTAACCGGTTTAATACCTATAATCATCAGTTGCATAGCAGTGGCTATCAAGTGGCAACCAGATGGAGAGAAAACTGTTGGATTTGCCATGGTCATGGTCACATTGCTGCTGTATATGGTGAAAATGGATAACAATAATAACAATATTGAAAGGCTACATGAATTCAACCACAAAACCCTAGCCTAACAATCAACAAAGATCCACCATAACATATGAAGATTACCTAAGACAATGTAAATCACATGAAATCACAAAGATTATACCATCACATGTCCAATAGGGTTTTGATCTCCATTCTTCCTATCTCCATTGATCTTGCTTGATATATTTGCTCTCAGATTTTATGTGCACAAGATCTCAACAAAGAACGGAATGTGGTTGCTAGTAGGATTGTAATGTAGTCAAGTCCTTAAGATGATTCCTTAGGGTTTGATAATGAAGAAGGCATCTCCTTAAATAGAAGACACAATATGAAATGGAGGGATAAGATTGAGAGGTGTAAAAGGAGGTCGGCTATGATTAGAAGGTAGGTAAAAGAAATAATAAAATAATGAAAGGGGTAGGTAGTGTAGGAATTGAGAGATGAGTGACATGTGTCATGGGTAGAAAAGGTTAATGAATTAATTAAATAAATAAAGATTTATTTAATTAATAGAAGAAGTGGGATCAATTAAATAAATAAAATATTTATTTAATTTAGGAAAATGATAATTTAAATAAATAAATGTATTTATTTAAATGAGAAATAAGGCTAGAAGAGGATAAATGAATTAATTAAATAAATAAAGATTTATTTAATTAATAGAAGAATTAAGCCTAGATAATTAAATAAATAAAATATTTATTTAATTAGACATGACAATTTTAGGTGTCTATAGCTGCAACATGCAGAAGGAAGAACGAAAACATGAATAATGGACCTTGGAGAGCACCTGGAATGGTTTGCAATCACTGCAACAAATTGGGTCATTCAGCAAGATTCTATAGAAGTAGAAAGAGTATATCAGATGATATACCAGTCACTCCAGAAGGAACGATTGATGTTGAAACTATTCAAATGGATATGAACAAAACCTGGAAGAAGAAACCAACAATATTGCAAGAAGAACCAGTTTCTGCACCTAGTGTGGAAATCAAGGAACCGACAAACTAAGCATCAGAAAAGCTTAGGGGGAATAAATGGTGAAATGGTTAGAACCCTCGGTTTACACTGGTAAAAGACCTTAATCGATGTGTGATGCCTATCATATGGCAGAAGACTGAAAACGGTAAAAGGCAAATTAGGGTTTATACCCTAATGGTTGAGCATTAATTATGGTAGGTGAGGAACCTGTTTAAAAGGATTTTTTAAATCATTTCTCACTATCATTTTTCAAGCGAAGAAGGTTTTCAAGTGTAGAGCAAAGGAAAGCAATTTTCACTACGATTCAAAGAGTTTATAAAAAATATGGAGAAGAATCTAAAGCTATCATCTGTTGAAGGAGTGAAGAACGCAAAGCGGTATTTCTATAACCGAAGGAGTGTGAAGCAAAGTTCAAATTGTGAATCCCTAAATTTCAATTTGCGAAGGTATTTTTCATAATTCTTCATTTATCATGGCTTCCGCACCTCATGATAGTTCTAGTGCAACTGTTGATTCTATGGACTTCATACAACGAAAATCAAAATATAATGCCTTGTCTCAAGTACCGGCTGGTGTTATAGTAGAAGAAGGGATTTCTGATTACATAGACTATAAAATAGAAGACCTAGGGTCTCTTGTGATCCATTCCCAGCTGAGCTTATTCTGCGGAAAGGACAAGAAAATTAAACCGGAATTCAACATTCTAGAAAAGAAGAAACTCCAAAATGTAGTTTGCTTTCTAGAAGAATTTTTGGATGATCACATTCGAATTATTATAAGTAGGGTACACAGTGACAAGATGTACCTATAGCGGATGCATGATATCACACCAGAAGTGATTCATGTCATCATCAGTTTCTGCAATATAGGGGAAGTGTCAGCCCTAAGTAAGGTCAGCAAGACTAAAATGACCAAGCTCACCGGTTCAGTGAGCAACTCACGTGGCATGACCGTCAACTCAATCAAGGATGATCTGGTCAAGTATGCTTGCATGGTGATAGGTTACCAGACATTCTCCGCTAGCAGAATTAATTTTGTCTCTGCTGCAGTGATAATTGCCACTTACAGGATGATCAAGGAAGATGCATCGTTTGATCTGTGCACCTGCATGCAAAGACAACTTATGTTGAATCTTAAGTCAATCAAACAGGACAATGTACTGAGATTCAAGTTCGGACAACTACTGGTTGGGTTGTTCTTTTATTTTCAAGGGTACTTTCCAGGAGTAGGTGATATTTAGTGGTTTGCTGATCAACTGGTAACAAAACAAATCAAGGAGAGCCTACAAGTGGTTGGAACCAGCTATCTTGAAGTGCTGAACAAATAATTTGATGAGTTCAGGCGTAAGATGAGCCAAAGGATAAGGATATCCGGTGACATAGTCAAGAAGTATTAGAAGGACATATGCTTCATCATCTAAATTGATGTGTACATAATGTAGGTGGTTGAGCCTAGACAAGAAGAAGAGGAGCCTATGGGCTATGAGGTAATGTATGATATGCTGGACGGGTATGCTTCTACCCTACTTGCCTGGCCTCTTGATCCGAAGGTAAAGAGAACCATCACCTATTTGGAAAGGGTGACACCAGTAATAGAACCCTTAGCAAAGAAAGGGAAGGCAGTGCCTTCAGCATCAGCACCGGTTACTCCATCTAGTCCCAAAGTGACCAAGCGGTCACCTGCTAAGAAGAAACCGGAAGCGGCACCTGCCAAAGTCTTTGAGAGGAAAAGGAAGACTAAGAACAATTCATCAGACTCAGAAGAAATTGTGTTTGAGGAAAAGCCTAAGAAGACTAGGAAAACAAGGAAAAAGACAAAGAATGAACCGGCATCATCTGTGCCGGTAGATATTGATATTACTTCCTACAAACCTTTGACACATTGTCAAAGAACAATTAAAAATATTAGGAGAAAGTTGTTAAATGATTTGGTAGATCATTTTGATGATTTTAATGATGAAGAAAAGGAAGAAGTAGAGCAAGAAATTATTAAGTATTTGTGTGCTAATGATCGGTCGCCTTCAGAAATTAGATCTAAGACACCTGATTCTTTATATAAGTCCTTAGACAATAAATGGCACATTGCCATAGAGAAGGAACAAGAAATAAGGGAGAAAGTTTTCGTCCAACACCTTCCCAACCTGTCCAATTCTGAGTTGTTTGAAGTCATCAATCAAAATAAAGGACTCTTCTTCACTAGAAGAAGAAGACTCTGGTTACTAGAAGGAAGAATTGATGATGTTGAAAAGGACACTCATTTGCATATGACAACTATTGTACACACACACAAAATGCATCAAGCCAACAAAAAGGTTGAGCAAGAACTGACAATAACAAAACTGGATGAGGTGCTTGATGATGAAGGAAACCCGATCACTGAACCTATACAGACTATTGATGTCGATGCTCTGGAGGAAGAGGATGTTGCTCAGGGCACACCATCAGAAGCAACAGGATAGGAGAAGCAGACCGAGCAGGTAGAAAAGCAAGTAGAGGACAAATAGGAGGAAGCAAAGAAGTAGGTAGAGGAGAAGAAAAAGGAAGAAGATAAAGAGGAAAAGAGAAAAGAGGAGGAGAAAAGAAAAGAAGAAGATAAGAGAGCGGAAGAGGAGAGGAAGAGACAAGAGGAAGATAAGAATACGAATGAAGCGGAAAGGAAAGAGGAGGAAAAGAGAAAAGAGGATGAGAAGAAAAGAAAAGAAGAGGAAGAAGAGAAAAAGAAACAAGAAGATGCAAAGAAGAAGAAAGAAGAAGAGGATAGGGAAGAGGAGAAGAGAAAGGAAGCAGAGAAGAAGAAGGAAGAGGAAAAATAGGAACAGGAGAAGCGGAAGGAAGAAGAGAAGAAGAAGGAAGAGGACGATAAGGAAGAGGAGAAGAGAAGAGAAGTGGAGAAGAAGAAAGTAGAGGAGGACAAGGAAGTAGAAGTGGCAAAGAGTACGCAGATGGAAACTCCAAAGGGTATCGGTAGTCAAGCCAAACCGGCTGACCTCACTAGTCCTACTGACCTCCAGTCCGCAAGTGAAATGGAGCTGCTACAGAGCATCAAGGTTGGTCAAGAATGCCTTGAAGTGATAAGGAGGAAAAAGGAGCAAGATGTGATCCAAGCTACTGTGGACACTCTTACTAGTTTGATACCCAGTACAAACCTCCCCAATACTGATTCATCACTGGCACAGTTAAAACTCCTATGCAACGTACTGGATGATTAGGTGCAGAGCCTAGAAGAGGTAGCAGAGGCGAATGCCAAGAAAGAGCATCAAAAAGCTCTGAATATTGCTCTGGTGAAGAAGCTAAATGAGCTCTAGTCCGATCTCCAAAAAGCTCAAAAAGATATAAAGGATGTTCTAGATGAGGGGAATCTACTACTTAGTAAGATTTGCCAACCCCATCTCTTCTATGATGATGTGCTTGTAGAGAAGAAAAAGCTACAATCAGACTTGTAGTTATACATGAGCACCTTCAAGCTACCATATGACTCTTTCACAACTTATGGGCACACCGCTCAATGGTTTCATAGCCAGTCTACAAGAATAGAGCTTGAGATCAACAACCGGTCATGAGATTTGTAGGAACTACAATTGGTTCTACTCCCACGCCTGCAAATACTTTAGAAGTGCTATCTCAATCTGGATGCCTTAACGGTGACTCAAGAGATGAGCACAATAGACGCCATGGAAGAGTAGGTCTCCCAGATGCAGACAAAGAAAGAAGTAGCCACCTCCCTACTTGAGTCCTAGTCTTTATCTGTGAAACAATTTTTGCAGGACTTTAAATCAGTTTTTGACAAGTTTTATTCTTTATTGTCATAAACTCTTATTATTTTAATACCAAATGTAAACAGGGGTTGTTTAGCTATACTTTGTCATTGTTGGCAAAGGGGGAGAAGTACTCTGGTATTTAAAAATTTGATGTATGCTTTGAATATCCTCATGTCTATCTCCATATGCAATAATTATAAATTGTATTGTTAGCTAAAGGGATAGTGTATATGCTTAGGGGGAGCAATTTTGCTTATGGCATGATTTTGTTGTAAAACACTTAGAAGTCAATTTTTTTTTTCCTAAGTGTTTCCATCAATGCCAAAGGGGGAGATTGTTGGCATTTTTGATGATTATGATGTGATTGTCATTGATGGACACACACTTGCATTAAGATCATTTTTATATGTATGAGTTAAAAGCTCAACCGATATTTGTTCCAACCGGTATGATGCTTTATAGTCTTTAGACTATCGATATTTTGCAGAATGTGCTTACCGGTCTGAAGCGGTATCTTGACCCCAAGCGGTTTGTGGATCTCAAGTGGTATGAAGGATCAAAGCAGAAAAGCACATATTTCCCAGTCTTCATTTTTGTCAAACCGGCAACCAGTATTTTGTATGAACTGATAACATTTTGTGATGAGTTACCAACCGACATTTTGTGATGAGTTACCATCCACCGACATTTTGTGATGAGTTACCACCCACCAGTTGTTTGATGGCCGACACTCTAGCGGTGCTTTTTGTGTCATGTTACCAAGCATGTCTTGATTCATTGAACCTAGGAAATTGGATTGTAAACCTATTGGACCGACATGAAATCAAATTCCTTTATAAGGACATCATGTCTAGGGTTTTAGGTGTTGCTAGGGTTTAAGATGGTTGATGAGTTTTTGTAAGTACAATCTTAATTGAGAAGATCAAGTTTATGAGAGTTGTAACAAAGCGTGAGTTATTGGAGACTGAAGTAATGCTGAAATGCATTAGCTATGAGCCATAGTGGATCTAACCAAGCAATCTGTGCCATTTGCTAGATCAATCACTTGTTGATTACTCACATCTTTGACAAGTCTAAAGGCCTTAATCGGGTAGGCCCACAAAGCCTTTTGTAAATCCTCTAACAAGGTGGTTCACATCTATGGATCCAAAATCCTCTAGCAAGGTAGTCTTTGATCGGACTTATCTCCTAACAGAGATTGAGATTCCTAACAGGATCTGTTCTCGTAAAGAACATTGTATGACCTTAACCGGTCTGGTTCCTATTCTGCAGATAGTTACTTGTGAGTTTCATCTCACCGTGGTTTTTCCCATTTGGGTTTCCACATCAAATATCTTGTGTTATGGTGTTATTGCTCCTATGGGTGAATGCCTTATTTGCATTGTGGTTTGCATGTGTGTTAACCGGTTTGTCTGCTAAATTGTTCTACCGGTTTATCACTAGATTGTTTAAGTGTTTAAATACAATGTTTTTCGGTATACTAATTCACCCCCCCTCTTAGTATTCATCAGTGACATCTCAAACTCTTTCTTCATCTCATCAGCAAACTCATGACTCATCTTGTCATCTCCACCAAAGATAATGTCATCAACAAATACCTCACAGATCAGGATATGATCTCCTTTAGATTTCAAGTAGATATTGCTATCTTCGCTTGTTCTCTCAAATCTAATCTATAGTAGATGGGAGTGCAGACATTCATACCATGCTTTGGGTGCCTGCTTTAGACCATACAAGGCTTTATGTAGCCTACACACCATGTCACTATCTTCAGATAGGGCAAACCCATCTGTTTGCGCTATATACACCTCCTCTTCAAGTACACCATTTAGGAATGCAGATTTTACATCCATTTGATATAATTTGAATCCTTTAAAAGCTGCATATGCAAGAAGCATACGAACTCCTTCCAATCTGGCTACAGGAGAAAATGTTTCTCCATAGTCTTCTCCTTCTTCTTGGGCATATCCTTTACACACCAGTCTGGATTTGTTTCTAATCGCTGTGCCATCCTCATTCAACTTATTTCTGAAACCCATTTGGTACCAATGACATTTTTATGCTTCGGTCTGGGTACCAAAGACCATGTACCATTCTTCTCTTTCTAGTCAAGTTCCTCCTCCATTGCCTTGATCCAGTCCTCATGTTTATGTGCCTCTTTTAATGATTAGTCTCAAATTCAGAGATCATACAAGAATTTCTCTCACCTTTCTTCTTGTAAGGATTCTTGCATCCTTATCTCCTATGATCTGCTTAGGATCATGATTCAACTTGACATACCGAGGAATGGTCTTGACTGATTCCTCATGCTTTTCTTCTTCATCCTCATCTTCATCAGCATTAGCATTCATCGGTGAAGGAACACTGTTACTAGTACTTGGTTGATTAGCAACCAGTTCCCAGAAGGTTACTACCTATTCATCTCTTACTTGCTTACTGCCAGTTTCCTCAAGTTTTCTAGAGTTTTCATCAACTCTAACATTGATGCTTTCCACAATTCTCTGAGCCCTATTGTTGAAACACTTGAGAGCTTTGCTCTTGGTGGAATATTCTAGGAATATTCCTTCATCACATTTTTCATCAAACTTTCTTTGATATTCACTCCTCTTGATATAACATTTTCTACCAAACATTCTAAAGTAGCTTACCACAGGTGTCTTACCAATCCAATACTCATAAGGAGTCTTATCTTTTCCTTTCTTGATGAGTACTCGATTCATTGTGTATACTGCAGTGCTCACCGCTTCTCTCCGAAAGGTGTGAGCTACCTTTCCTTGGATCAACATTGTTCTTGCTGCTTCAACCACAGTCTTGTTATTCCTCTCTGCTAGGCCATTTTGCTGTGGAGTCTGAGAGGTAGATAGTTGCCTCTTGATGCCATGTTCCTCACAGTACTTGTTGAATTCATTGGAAGTGAATTCCCCTCCTTGATCAGTTCTTAGGCACTTGATCCTTTTACTGGTTTCTTTTTCCACTAATGCTCTGAAAGCTTTGAACTTTCCAAAAGCTTCAAACTTATCTTTCAAGAATGTGACCCACATCATTCTTGAGCAGTCATCAGTGAGAATCATGAAGTACCTATCACCCTGTACACTCCTAGTTTTCATAGGACCACACAAATCAGTATGCAAAAGATCAAGTAAATTGTCTATAGAGAAAGATTTACCTTTAAAAGTTGAGGATGACATTTTCCCTAGTTGACACTCTCTGCACAAGGTATTTTCTGGTTTGCTCAGCACCGACAACCCTCTAACTGCCTTGATCTGACTGAACTTCACAATGTTATCAAAGTTTACATGGCAGAGTCTCCTATGCCATATCCAGCCGTCATTGAACTTGGCCATGAGACATGTACTGATATTTGGATTCAACTGAAATAGGTTACCTTTGGTTTGCATGCCGGTGGCCACCACTTCACCATTCTTTCCTTTGATTCTGCACACTCCATTCTTGAACTCCAGAGTGAGACCACTATCATTCAGCTGGGCAACACTCAGAGGGTTGTGTTTGAGACCATCAACCCAATACACATTGTCAGCACTACTCTTTCCATTTAGAGAGACGGGTCCTCTTCCTTTAACCATACATGGTGCATCATTACCAAAACGAACCACACCGCCATCATATTCTTCCAAAGATAGAAACTTGCTCTGGTCACTAGTCATATGGTGAGAAGAACCACTGTCAATAATCCACTCAATGGAATTATCAAAGCGGGAGACAAGAGCCTTCTTGTTTGACACATCTTCCTTTACTGCAACAAACATAATGTCTTCATTCTCTTTGTCTTCTGATTCCTCATTTGTGACACCTTCATCAACTGCAACAAAGTAGTTTCGCCGGTTTCCTCCTTTGAATTTCTTAAACCTCTCCGGTTTATCCTTGTTGTCACTATTAGGATAGTTTATAGCAATATGCCATATCTGGTTACAAGAAAAACATTTCAAAGGGAGCTTACCTCTGTATTTACCAGTTCCTTTTGGAAGTTTCCTGGCAAGAAGAGCTTCAAATTCCATCAGGATCTCCTCATCATCCATATCTCTGCTCTATCTCGGTTCACCACTGGTGCATGCTTCCTTTCCTTTTCTTGATGATACAATAGAGGCTTTAAAGGCTGATTGAGTCTTTTGAACACTACCATCAAAACTGTTTAGCTCATAGGCTATCAACTTTGCAATGATGGAGTCAAGGGATACCTTAGTCTTGTCTATTGATCTCAACTCCTGAAAAGCAGTGACCCTTATTGCATAGACCGGTAATAAGGATCTTAGAACTTTGCTTACCACAGTGGAATCTTCCATTTTACCACCCACACTCTTGATATCTCTGACAATAGTTTTGATTATTATTCCATACTATTGAATGGTCTCACCTTCAACCATCTGCATGTCTTCAAACTTCCCTCTAAGGCTTTCCTCCTTAGCTTGTTTTACATGCTCATCACCACCATAGATATTTTCAAGAGTATCCCATACTTCTTTGGGATTTACTTTATCTTGGACATCAATAAACTTAATGTCAGATAAACTACTAATTAGGGCTTCCATGACTTTCTCATTCTCTTGTATTTCTCTCTTTTGATCATCAGTGAGAGTACCGATAGGAGCAACATAAGCATTCTCAACATAGCTTTAGCGTTGAGCACCCATGCTTTTTATGTATATCTTCATTCTATCTTTCCATATATTGAAATTATCTTTGTTGAACTTTGGACCTTCCCTCTTCATCATTAGACTGGGGTCTTTTCCTCAAGCGGTCAAGCTTATAACACAGAGGACCTGGAGGATGCTCTGATACCAAATGATAACTCAATGATGAATAGTTAGTACCAAACCGGTACTGAGAGGGGGGGTTGAATCAATACAGGCAAAAATACTTTCCTCAAACTGGTTAGACAACAAACATTGCAAATGAACACTAACACTGGTTTGAAACAGAGTGCAACCGATAAAGCTAAGAATGACTATGACAAACATTAACCGGTTGATACTTATCTATCCATACTATCTAATACTTCGTTTCCATTTCACCCTAGTGCATGAACAGGTAATCACTCATCAAAATATATAAATAGCTAAATCAACATGATTTACCTTTAGACACAAATCACTTAAACCATCACATGAAAATCATCACACATGACACACAGATTTTTCACGTGGAAACCCAACTGGGAAAAACCACGGTGGGGACGAATACCCACAAGCTGTTTTAAGAACTCTATAGAAGTCCATTTTGTTAGAAGCCTTGTCTGGTTAAATACTAATACAATAGGTTTTGTTAAGAACCGATCCTGTTAGGGATCACACGGTTAAGGGATGGGTAGAATACCCAGTTAAGGGTTAAACCCTGTTAGAGGTTACCTTGTTAGAAGATTTCAAGAACTCAATGGTTTCGAGTCACCCTGCCAAAGGATTTACTGAAAGTTGGTTAAAGCTACCTTGTTAAGGGATTTCTCAACTATTGAAGTGGTTAGAGATCAACAGGTATTACAATGATCTGGTAACAACACTTAATGCCAATGAAGATCCGCTTTAGCTCCTCTTAAACTTCTGCACTTACACTCTGTAGATATCACTTCTTTCCTCTGGTCTGGCAAGAATCACGTATCTCTTCACTTGGATACATACACACAACTTTTGCCAATCAACTTCAGAAAGAAACACAACAACAACCTTATAGGAAACAGATAGGTCAGTAGCATAAACCCTAAACCCTAAACCTGTTAGGTTGAGCGATTCAAATGGTTCAATCCTAATCGTTGAACATATTGCATTAAATGCAACAGTCTTGAACTGATCTCAAGACATTCACCATCATTCATTTTCCACTTCTTTCCTAGCGGCTGATAACCCATCACGCATTTGCATTGCTTCCAGACTTTGCACATTCCCGAGGTAGAAGAGAGAAATCTCCTTCATGCAAGATCCTTCATGCGCACAAGGCTGACGTGGCAACACAGTCTGTTCTTCGTTGCAATGCCAACTCATCACACAAAGTCACCGATTGAGTTACATAGGCTTGAAACTCATCAACTGGAAACCCTGAGATTGCCAACGGGTAGTCATACAAATCTTCCATGTACTGGTTCTCATATCAACATGCCGGTTCACCTTGAACAGACACACTGCTTCACTTTGGCATACATACTAGTTCACAATGTTATACCAGTTCTTGGTAACATGCCGGTTCTCTCTTCTTCAACATATTGACATCAATGACAACATACAATGTCATCATGTCCTCATACTGGTTCGCATTATGCCAACAGTTGATACATTGAGTAGGAGAAGGAGTTTGCAGACAAAGATTAGAGTAACAGTATATGGATTTGAGGAGTTTAAGACCTTGTATGATGATGACCCATATTTTGCAAAACCTTGGAAAACATGTAGAGAATCGGCTATGGAAGATAGGAGCTAGGAAATGGGATTATATAAACCTTTGACAGTACCGATAAGACCTTGGGAGGATATAAGCACAGACTTCATACTAGGATTGCCTAAAACATAGAGAGGGAATAATTCTATATATGTGGTAGTGGATAGATTCTTGAAGATGGCTCATTTCATACCTTGCAAGAAGACATCAGATGCATTACATGTAGCAGACCTATTTTTCAAGGAAGTAGTTAGATTGCATGGGTTACCTAAGAGCATAGTTTCAGACAGAGACACTAAGTTTGTTGGCTATTTTTGGAGAACACTTTGGAAGAAGATGAAGACAAATTTGAAGTTCAGTTGTACTTTTAATACACAAATTGATGGATAGATAGAAGTAGTTAACTAGATCTTGGAAAAATTGTTGAGATGTTTAGTTGGAGATAAGACTGGAAGTTGGGATTTGATTCTTGCGCAAGTAGAGTTTTCCTACAACAATTCAGTAAAAATGAGTACCAGAAGAACACCTTTTGAGATTGTTACCGAAGTGCATCCCAGAGGTATATCAAAATTAAGAGATATTAGTAGCGAAGACCGGAGAAGTTCAGAAGCAGAAGATTTTGGAGATCACATGGTAGCCTTGTATATTCAGGTTAAGCAGCATTTGGAGGACATGATCAACAAGTATAAGGAGAAGGTCGATGAGAAGAGGAGACATAAGGAATTTGAAGTTGGAAATGAAGTGATCGTATATATAAGAAAATAAATATTCTCGGTTGGAACATATAACAAGTTGCAAATGAAAATGTTTGGACCTTGTAGGATTTTGAGGAAGTTTAGTTCTGGGAATGCATATGAAGTGGAGTTACCGGATAGTTTGAGTATTTCACCCATGTTTAATAGTGCAGATCTTCATGAGTATCATGAACTAGAATTCAGTGAGGAAAATATTGTAGACTTGGAGAAACAGTTGCCCTAGAAGGAACCAGATCAGATTGAAGATATTTTGGATACTAGGATTGGGCTTAGTACCCGGAGCAATCAGTATAAGGAGTATCTTATGAAGTGGAAGGACAGACTAATTGAAGATTCATCTTGGATTTCTCAAGAAGAGGTAGACTACCTTGGTTTTCCTATGACCCTAACAAAGTGAAAGGATCACTTTTTCAATAAAATTGGATGTTTGATGTGGGAGCATCCCCAGTTCATAGCATATTGCATCAACCAAAAATGTTTTCTTTTTGTTTTTCTTTTTGTTTGCAGTTTCAACATTTCTTTTGTGTGTCCTAGTTTTGTCTCACTAGATCCTGTAGTGTTGGATTCTACTTGAGGACTTGATCATATTCCTTATTTCAAGACCGCATTGCATTTGGATCTTTTTCCATCAAGTTATCACTATCGGTTTCCTTGATAGTTCCTTGTTACCGATTGATAATTTCTTGTTACTGGTTGCCTGGACCTATTTTGGTAATCTACCAAAACCCCTTCCAAAGCTTGCAGAGCCTTGAACATTGATTCTGATGTTTCTTGGCATGTGGTCGACCTTTTCTCGTGATCTACATTTCATCCTTAGAATTTTCTAGAGGAATCTCTTGGTGGAGGCGGACCTTGTTGATTTTACACATTAGGTCTTGTTCTTCGGGTTTTGATCTCTTTTTGGGCCGACCAGATCCCCTTAGATCGTATATATAATTATAATTGTGCTTTAGAATGGATGAATCAAACAAGGAAGTAGTTATATTGAGTGTAAAATATAGATCTTAAGATTGAAGGTCCTGATTGTGACCTATTATGTACTTTGAGCATGTTTTAGCATGCATGTTGGCTAGTTTCTGTAACCCAGTTGTTACCGGTTGGTTGTAATCAATCTTCATGAAATAAATCAATCAATTTTGCATTGCCTCCATTATATCTTTGTGTTTCCATTGTGTTTACTCATTCTAACTGGTCTAGATTGATATCTTTGAGGTCCCTCCTAACTGTTGACTGCTTCACTTTGTCTCTTTGATCTCTGTATGTCTATCTGTCCATCCGTTTGTCTCTCTATCTCTCTCTGGATCTACCTCTATCTCTTCCCTCTCTCTCTCTCTCTCTCTCTCTCTCTCTCTCTCTCTCTCTCTCTCTCTCTCAGCCTCCCTTTCTCAACCTCACTCTCCCTCTCTCCCTTTTTCTCTATATCCCTCTTTCTTTCAATCCCTCTCTCTTGTAATAACCCACCATGTTAACCCAACAAATTTGACCATTCTTTTTTTTTTTGTGTTTAATTTAATCATTTGTGTTTGATTCAATTTCATACTCTGGGCATCCATCCATTTGGATTAGGCATTCATCCATCCGGGATGAGCATCTAACCGTATGGGTTAGGCACCTGTCCATATGGGACATAAGATTTCATCTATCCAATACAGGATAGGCATCCACCCATATGGGGTAGGCATCTATCCAATTGGGATAGGAGGTGCTCTGGCTAGAGACTTAGACTCATTGAGAC